>NC_090451.1:295730515-296052115 GCF_031143425.1 Pleurodeles waltl
ACTACTCTTTTGACAGAGACCATAGTTAGCTGTTTTCCAAATTCATGTTGCTAAATTGTTTTGCATGAAGCCCAACATGCTGATGCTAATTAGAGGTTAGTTAAGGAGTTCACTAAATTGGGTGCAAATAGACACATGACTGAATCTTTGCTTTGTTGAATAATGTACTAATAATACTCTGCTAAAGTTGATTCATGTTGATGTCGTGCTTTGTCCTAATGTTCATGATATTTGCTTTGATAAAGTCTTATTCGAGTTGCCATATTGTAGTCTTGTTGATGTGCTTATTCATATTGAGACTACTGAATATGCTAGTAGGATGTAACTAATAGGGAATAAATATCCAAAATCTTACTAGATTTGTGTGGTTCTTCATGCCTGAAAGGTCGTGGTGTGTTCCATCCTTATTAAATATTAACAATTAGTTTTATTGATTAGTTATTGTGAATATCGATTTGATTATTGGTCTATCAGTTGGGATGTTAAATAGATATCTCGTCCTGAGGAGTCTCCAGTCAGGGTCAAAAGGTTCATTGGCCTGAAACGAGTCCACTTGTAAGTAAATTACCAAAGTTGGGACGCGTCATCAGGTCCTTTATGACACCATCGGCCAGTATTGGCTTTAAAACCAAGAACACAATGAATCCTGTGATTGTTTAGGGTCAATTTCTTTAAGTTTAAATATTTACTTTTATTCTCATATCCCCACATACTGTGGAATGAATGCCAGGAATAGTTGGCAGGATTATTGAGCCACTTGGAGGTCCTGGTACTACCCAAGCTAAAAAATCTGCATTTCTCAGAGCATAAAATTGCCTGAATCTTAAAAAGAATAATTCAATCGCTTGATACGTAACTTTTCTTTCAGCCATGGTCTTAAATATTGCAGTATTACAAACACATCTCCACTGTTTTCAACAACTAACATGCTTGGGTTATTTTTTAGTTTATTGTTTTGATCATGTCTTTGCAGGCCTTAAGCTTTTGCCTATTTGAACTCAGGCTTTATAAACTTTTATGATCAGGTACGCCATGAAAAGGGAAGCCTTTGCTATTCTGATTCAAACCATTTGTGTTTTATGATCCACTCATTCTTAGATTCGCATTTTGGAATCTTGAAAACAATATTTGTCCTAAAAAAACAACACCCTATGCTTATGGAATAAAAACAACTCCTTTTGGAAGCATAGTCCTGCTGGTAAGATTTAAAAATGCTATTTTATGATCTCTGTTAAAGTTTAAAAAATACCAAAGAGCTAAAGACCTGAGCAACATTCTTCACATCTTACTCTTTTCTCCACCTACAAAGCTGTTGGAAGGATATGTGGCCACATGTTAAAAAGACCACTTGAAACACAACATGTAACTAAATGAGTTCCCCATATCATTTAGGTCTTCAGAAAAGCCAGGTTACTTGCTCCTGGGTGATTTCTGGATGACTACTGATTGCAACAGTGAATGAATTCTCAGGCCATTTTGAGCACCTCTGCACTGTCAATCATTCCATTTTATTGAAATGTTTCAGAAAGAAAGGATTATATGCAGCAGTTTAAGATTCCCTTTTCTTTTCTTGTTAAAAAACAGGAAGTGCTAATTTCCACGTTTAACTCCAGTCATTGTATGCTAAGTTGTGGAGTTCTTGAGCAATCCTCACTTTCACTGAGCCTCTACAATAATTATATTGAGCTTTTGCAAGCCTGATCTGATTCTTTGGCCTTTTCTTCTATATCTATATAAGGCAACAGGACACATGTTAAATTATGCATCAATGGATATCTCGGTTTTGTAAATAACAGCCTTTGTCACTGCACGAGGCCGGTTAACTAATTGATAGGCATTATCTGATTGAAACCTTCTCCCTATGATGATTCTTCCTTTCCTCTGTGGAGATGTCACCAACATATTTCCTAGCCTCACTCTCCTACCAGGGTCCTTAGTCGCCTATTCTAAAGTAGTAGGAAGGAGAAGGGACACAAAGGGGAACAAAGGATGGGGACAGATATAATACATTAGAGATTGATGATTCACTAGGCTGACTGTGTATCAGATAGACAGCTTCCAATAATTTTGCACAACTTAATAAAGTACAACATACAGCCAGATAGGCAAGTGATTTGCTCAGTCACCAAAAAATTTATGAGTATGATTCACAAGTACAATGTGCCTCTCAAATCTTCCTGCTAAGCACAGTTACATGCTATATATGTATCAGTGCCGTAAGTGTTTTTCTCTGCTATTGAGAAATGCAACTTAAGAGGCTAAAAATCTAGCTACAAACATAGCTGATTATTTTTAAAATGGTCTATATTGCCTTACTGTTTTATATGAGAACCAAAGTAAACCCTTTCGGAATATCATCTATCAAATCTATTCAATTTAGATCAGTCTTGTGCAAATCCAGATGAAATTCATCTTTTACAGAATGTTCTTTCACACTCTGTGATCCATATGTATAAGATCCATCCATAGGTATAAGATCCATCCATACACAAAAACAAACTGTACTAGCCTTTAACTAAATACAGAATATAAATCCTTTCCATTCACATCTATAATGAGTTACCGCAGTCCTTAGCTGCCAAATGGACTCCCTTCTACCGCCGGGGTTGAAGATAGACATGACTTGCTGATGCCACACTGTTGTAAGGTGTTCAAAGTATGGGAAGTGAGGATTCCTTTTAAAATGCCAACAGAAGGACTCAGATGTTTTTACTAATTACATCACTAGGTTGTGTACCAATGTTCATATAGGTCTTCTTGTGAGAGGCTGAGGTACTTTTAGTTTCTAAAACTGTACTTCAGATGGAAGGCGAAGGTCAGGAATCAGAGAGTGCAGGCAAATCCAGAGAGGTTGGAGTCTGAAATCTATGTCTGAAGGTAGGAATTCAAAGACTGCTTAACCCTAAATGTATGTAAGTTAAGTCTGTACACACAGATAGTGCCATCCCCACTTCTTAGCCCCCCTTATCAAAGGTGGCCTGTTCCCTGGGTATATGTACATAACAACACCAACTACTTAGATGTGATGATCATCTTTTGCAAACAGAGGTCTCTGGACCACTCTTTTGGTTGAAGGATCTCGGGAAACAGTTATCACCGATCAGGCTGGCAAAAGAACTGAGCACCAAACTGGATGCTAACTGCTCCAATGAACCACACATGTAGTCTGTTTGCTCTGCATGCCTCCCCTTGATAAATACTTTTCTAGAGATATTTCATAATTAAACAATATACAGGATAGTATCAGAAATAAAAGCTTTTGTTAGGTGCCATCTGTATTATAGCAAATCACTCAACTTCGGTCTCCCAGCATGTTTCTAAGGACTCCTTAAAGAGTTCAAAATACAGAAGCCAGCCAAAATCTTGAGCTCACATGCTCACTTCAATAGTTCCCAGTAACAATAAATGTGATTTTCAACCATATATGAATATTCATGACTGATTCTCTTCCTTTTTGGCAACTCTTAAGCACACATTTAAAGGCCTGACTGCAATCGGCCCTTAAGATTGTTTCCCTTGATTCTTTGGTCTAGTATACTTAGGTATGTTCCATATTCATGTAATTGGCCTTGATGCATTGGGTCTTCTCATAAAGTGAAAGTAGTCTTGAACAGTTGGCTTCTCTCCCAGGCTTGATCATCACCTAGTAGGAGACAATAAACATGAGATGTCATTGAATTTGTGGCTCTCTCCAAACTTCCCAAATTGCATGGGACCCCAAAGGTCTGCTAGATACCTAATAATAGCATATGAAATTTCAGTGATACCTTGTGCACCTGTGTGACATTGTAACAGTTTGAAAGGGACGTGAGTCATATAAGGGGATACCTTCCATCAAACTTTTTGACAGGTGCCCACTCTGTGATGATGTAGACAATGATGTAGGCAAGGTCGTGGATGCCCCGCCCATGATAACGTGGGCCATGACGTAGGTGTAGGTGAGTCACGTGGATTGTGACATGGTGTGATGCAGTGTTTGTCACGTGCCCTAATGTTGTCCCTAGTGTGTAGGTCTATGGGCTTTGTAAAATGAGTGCTCTGCTGGTGTGCGGCATGCTTCATGGCCTAAGAGTTCAAGTCTTAAGAGTACAAGTCTGGGCATGTTCATGTCGGCAGGGTGGTTGGGCTGCAATGTGCCTTCTCAGAGGGAGGAGCATGGGAAGTACAGACCCACCAACCCTCCCCAGAGCCTTGCATAACCTAGAGGGAATGGACGATGGTGACAGTAAAAAGAAAAAGGAATCTTGTTCACAGGCACAGAAAGGGCCAAGCAGGGTGTATATGGAGATAGCGTATGACCTTTAAAAATGCAAGTCACAGTTACCTAAGGGGGTTAGCTGTGTGTAAGGGGAAGATAAGTGAGGCCTAACAGGACACATGGGGGTCTTCAGGCCGATAAGTAGTTTGTAGAGGAGTTGCTGACCACCACCCATAGTATCTTATCTGTCCTGCTTGTTACTGCTTATGTCAATGAATTTATTAACCTCTGTTTTTGCAAGTCAGAGTGACCCATACATGCTAACCGATGTCAACGTGGAAAAATGGTAGTCCCCCTGGTGAAGTGTGATGAAAGTGTAACCATAAAGCATAATATATTTCTGAGCCCACACCTCAACAATACCTATGCATAATTAGCTAGGCACAGCAAGTATAAAAAGCCCCCATAGGGACCATACACACAAGCATCGCACAAGACTCTTTTTGTGAGCGGCAAATTGTAGCTTGTGGAGAGCAGGGGCTACCAAGACCAGCACAGAGAAAAATATGGCAGAGCGCAAACTGGTAATGCAAACCAGCTTCTACTGAAGGTAAATAACTATGGTCTGTTTGTATATTTTTGTAATGTAATCCAAAATTGCTGCTGTCTCTAGCCCCCTTTCCCGAGGACACATAGAGCATTTGTGCTATGTAATTTGAATACTATTATCTAAGGCCTTGTTTTCTATTAAATGTATTTATAATTGTTTTTATTATTATATTCTATTTTTATTGTGCGCATAATATGTTTTACTTATGATAAAATGGGCAGTGGGGTGCCCATCGCGCTCATCGCAAACCCCTGCACCCCAAAACCCTTGCTCATGGTGGAGGGAGTGCCATGCCACGTGCTCCCTCCCTGGTGGCCACTGCTGCACAAGGGGGGCAGGGTGCCACAAGCCACGTGATTGCTGGCCTCCCTGCCCCCAAATATCCAAATACTAAGGCCAGGGGGCTGGATTTTATGGGGCATGGGGTCACGGAGGACCTCACGCTCAACGAACCCCACGTTGAGGATCTCTGCCCTCGAGACGGGGACTGGAGCGCGAGGTCCACGTGACCCCCTGCCCCCACTCCAATATGTGCTTGGCGTGAGGCACAGGCCTGAGGGCCCACGCCTCAAGCGTTTGGGCCCTTAGGCCCTTAAAGTCAGCGGGGTCCTTGGACTCCCGAGCATGAGGCTCGGGTCCCCAGGGGCCCGCCAAGCATCTTTTTTTATTTTACATTTTTAGGTTTTTAGTTAATAAAAAATATATTTAAAAAAATAAATGAATGCATTTAAAAAAAAACAAAAAAAAAACGTAATTAGTAGAGGCAGAGGACATGGAGTGCGATGCTTGTGCCCTCTGCCCTGTAGCCCCAGCCTAACCAACCACCTTCTTAGTGGTGGGGGCATTGAGCAACAGGCTCAAGCCCCACAAACCCCTATCCACTCACCTCAGGTTGGGGGTCCTGCTGTCCTGGGGGAAATGTTGAGCACAATGCAGGGGACCCCCATGCTCCATCCACAACAAGCAATTTTTCAAAATACTGTGTCTGTACGGAAATGGATCCCAGGATCAGACTGCCATTCTGTTGTACAGATATATATATATATATATATATATATATATATATATATATATATATATATATACAATAATCTGTAAAGTTACAAATTGTCTTGAGTTATATATTTTCATAATTAGTGTAATTATGTGGCATTATTAGGACTAGAGGCAGCATTGTAATATGAGTAAAATAAGGCTTCGGAGGACGTGGAACCATATAAAATAATGCCTTATAGAGAGAATCCTATAGCTTATGTTGCGCAGGAGAGCCAATCTGTGGACTTTTTAAATAAACAGTGTATGTTTTTTGAGAAAATGTGAACAAATGGCTTTGTGTATTGTACCTTCAGAGCATAGTATTGGGTTGATGGTGGACTTAACAGCATCTTGAGAGACCTTTTTACAACCTTTTGCGAGATTTTATGAATGTGTTAGGCATGTAACATTAAATGAGCTATGCTTAAAGTCAATTCTGTATCTTTTGTACATAGGATCCCCAAAAGCAAACGCCGAACCAGGAGGAAATGGATGTCTTTCAGCAAGGTACAGCTATAGATAGTTTTAAAGTTAGAGAACCTTGGAAATGAACCAGTCTTATTTATTTTTATTGTGTTTTATTTTCTTCTACTGCTTTCTGATGTTTGACACCGAAGTACAGATGGCTGTCAAATCTCTACAGCGGATCCTAGAGGATCAAGACGCAAAGTCTTCAGCGTAACAAGATACACCTCCTACGGGTAACTAAAATTAGCCGATTCCTCAGAGACCATTCATAGTCGTTGTGTTATATTGCAAGTGTGACATTTATTCATTTTTTCTTCCGTACAGAACCCATGGGGCCACACATGGACAGCTCTGGTGTCGGCGCAAAAGGTCAAAGATGCCGTTAAAAAGGTCAGCGAAAAAAGGAAGTCTTCATCGCCTAAACAAGGACCAGCTATAAAGAAAGGACCCTTCCAGAGGAACACATCAGGTGTGTTTTACAAAAAGGTAGAGTAGGAAGAATAATCCTAACCACTTTCTCATTAAAAGCATTTTTTTCTGCTCTCTAGGACATAGCAGTTCTAGCAATACCTAATATGTATTTTTTTCCTCTTTTACACTCCAGAACCTTCACAAAAAACCTCAGAGGAGACCGCAGTAAGACCAAACGGCACACGTCACCTTTAAAGGATATCACAGGGACTCTTCAAAACAGAAAGGCATCAAGAGTCTCGGAGATCAACGCGCGCCACCAGGACAAACCACGGCTAGGCTCTACAGATTGCCATCGTAGACCAGGTACAGACTTTAAGCACAGCATCGCTTTACAAATAAACCCAGCGACCAATACTCCGGACACTTCTACAGAAACTCTATTTGTGCAAGGGATGGGACATGTAGGAGGTGGAGCCATTGCAAATACAAAAATCAAAAAAGCACACAGGGTCCCTGGCCAAATGGGGAGAGATATCCAGGGAAAACTACAGTAAGTAGGACAAATATCACTCTCCTAACGGTTCAGTAATTCAACTTCATATCGATGACACATCATAATTGACATTCAAAAAGAACAAAAATGTTTTAATAAATCACAATCAAAATATATGTATATATGTACAATGATCATCAAAACCCAAAATATTTCTAAAATATAAATCAAACCCCCCTTACAAAAGCAACCCTCACCAATCAACAAAACAGATACCCAAATAAACAAAAAACAGGACTATGTACAACTAAGCACACATAAGACATACATATAAACAACACAAAGACACCGAACACACAAAAGATTTCAAACAGGAAAATATCTCAATGTGGAATTTACACATCACATATCCTTATTCAAACACTATTCTCAATATTACATTGACACAAATTAAATATCAGGCTAATATATAGTTCATTCCTACTTGATCCCCAGCTATATACTCTGAAGAAGTCCATACAATCAAGATTATTGCTGATATTGCAACGGCAAATGCCGGTAATGTGCCTGAAAATTCTAACTGATGTATTTCAATCTGATTTGTCCTTGAAATGGAATAAACGTCAAAGGCAACTACAGATACACAACATCAAGCACCTTGCAAAACCAATGAATGGGATTCCAATAAGTGCAACAACTCTAAAATAAACCGTCTCTCCTTAAAGAATCGAAAGAAGAAGCAACCGGTCCCTGAGATACAAACTGTTCCTTTAGATCTCTCGGTTAAAAACACAGTTACGCCTCAGGCAGAACCACGTAATCCGCAAAGGTCTAACTGTGTTACAGGTAAGATGTGTAATGTAAATGCAGTTCCCTGCGGACCAGTACCAAAACCTCCTATAACTAAGTTGGACTCTAGGTATGAAAATGATCACCCCATAGAGGACCCTTAGACCGACTGTATAGGGTTTCTCAGGGCACGGATGGGTGTGGGGGTGCATTCGAAAACAATAGGAGCCAGTGAGCACAGCGGTCCTTTTAGCGTACACCCAGAAACGCAGCAATCCACCAGTCAGCAATCAACTGTTCCTAGCCCCTGCGCGTCCCATGCATCCGCGGCCCTAAGCTATGATGATCAAAATTTAAATTCCACATATCAGATGTCCCAAATCACTCCTCTGGGAGAGTACGATCCCACCGGTCCCCCTTCCAGTGTATACGCTCCTAAGGCCTCTCCCTCCTCAACATACCCTAATAGTAGTATGGGGGATAGAGGGTCACAAAATCAGAGTTTTGGAACCCCATCTAGAGAGGAACAGTCCTCTGAAGCACCAGGGTGTTAACATTGGGGCCCTGTTTTTCTGACCCGTACTGGTTTAGCCCCACAGAAAGGGGGTAGTAATATTAACCGTGGACGTGTTGCTGGGGTGGCTCAGGGAAATATAAACGCTGCAGCTAACGTTTCAAGTAATGACCCAGAGTACAGTGTTTTGGATGGCACTAGGATCCTCGAGACGTATATAAAAGAAATACATCAGTCTATTAGAAATCTAAAATTCAAACTGAACCTCAAGACCTTAAAACTAGGCAAGACCAGATGCAATATTGCGTCCTTCAGAGCCACCGTGAGGGCTTTAATACAGATGATGGCACAGTGTAAAAGTGAGGTGGTCCAATCTTGCGATTCAGCAGCTGTAGACATAAGTAATATACCCACATGACTAGGCATGCAGGATGACCTAAGGAATGTAAGAAGCACATTTATTAATACGGTTGTCCTTAAGTATAAATATAAAAAGAAGACCCAGGATGTACTCAGTAAAGCTCTACTTGTTTTACGAGCGCTCACAACCAAAAACCTGCGAGAGCCAACCCCCAACTGTTTAAAACTCCTAAAAGCAGTACCCTCAACACCTAAAACACTCCCCATAGGGCCTCAAAATATAAAGTTAGGAGAGAATATAGGCATTTGCACGGTCTACAGTGGTAAATTTCAGAGCCGGCTCAACTCTAAACATCCTGAAGGACCCCTTCCCATATTAGGTGAAATGGCAAGGACACCTCCTGTAAATACACCAACTATTGTTCAAATGGGCTGTGGTCGGTTGCCTAAAAACAGCTGGGATTGTAAGAAACAGAAGTGGGCTAGTAGCACTAGAAACCGTAAGCTTTTCATAAGAAAATTAAAGAAAGCCAGATTAAGCGTTACGGGGTGGCATAAAAATACCCCAACAACGAGCTGTAGTCAACTACTTCCGAATTATACCTCAGGGAGCCCTCCATAATGCGGGGATCCTCAAGCTGAGTATTCAGAACTGGTGTTTTTAGAAAGTGTCAGAAGCTATAGTCGTACTGTAGAGAGGTTTAACGCTACAGAGCACCATGAGGAGTTTAAGTTTGTTTACCTAGACCGTCTAAACTACTCCGATCAGGGCGTTATAGCTATACACCAGGCCGTACAAACATTCATAGAACGATTGTTACACGATGTGGGGCCTAACGATTTCTTACAGCTATGTTTTCAGGGGCAAGGTCTCAACAGTCCTCTGTTCACCAGACGGTAGTCTCGAGATGTGTTTGATGCTATGACGTTTCTAGAAATCCTGTCTAAGCTTTTAAAGAACAAGGATGAATTAATGGCATACAGGACCTTCAGAATGATCGCCCTCATTGTTAGGGGTTGTGAGGGCAATGCTTCTAGAACCTTAAAGAGCGTCATATACAGTAAAATGATTGGCAAGAAATATCAATGGTTGCTCCACTTTAACAATGAGCCCCCACCATGTGTCTGGCGGCGAGAATTGTGGGGTTGTTGGTGGACCGAGCTACCCCAAACAACGTCATTATGTCTATGGTGGCGGCAACCCACGAGGCACTTCAAGTCCAGCCAACAGACTGGTTGGTTTTGGGGACATGGGCCTTCTTGAGAACCATTTTGCTGTTACGGTAAAAATTCTGTATCACAGCGGTTCTTGGAAGTACTTCACAACCGATGAGCGTGTGAAAAACAAGACCATTATGTGCCACATCATGAAAAACAATTTTACGGTATTTTGAACCTGAAGGGTTTTCTAGGAGCCAAGTACGTGTGTGAGCATTGCGACTACATATACAACAACCAGGACCAGACACCAGTGTGAAATGCACTGTAAAATGTGTCAGAGGGACAGGTGCGTCGAAGACGACGCACAGAAGGTGAACTGCTCGACGTATAAGATGTTTTGTCGATCGCAAGACTGCTTGAACTTACACATCAGCCTCCCACAGTGCATCCATAAATCAGACTGTCGGGCTTGCGGGCACTACAAGGCCACCACCCGCGATTGTAAAGGTAGGCAATGTCCCAGGTGTAAAGCGTATTTTATAGCTGGAACAGCACACCAGTGTTACATGCTCAAAGGCTTCCACCAGAAAAAAAGAGAAGACTGTATTGTATTCGATATAGAGTGTACACAGGAGACGGGTGTGCACCAGCCTGACTACATTTCTGCCCATCATCTAACAGCCAATGAATATTGGGAATTTGAGGGCCGGTCATGTGTGAATGATTTCCTCAACACATTCATGCAGCCAAAATGCTACGAGTATACAATGCTGGCACACAACTTGAAAGTACATGACTCGTTCTTTATTCTCCGGGACCTAATTTGTGAAAAGCTGGACATGGAGCTTATCACCCAGCGTTCCAAACTGATGCTGTTAAAGGTTGTGCCTTTTTAAATTAGGTTGAAAGACTCCTTGAATTTTCTGTTCATGAAGTTGAACAAGTTGCCAAAAGCCTTTGGTTTTGAAGGCTGTTAAGGTTATTTCCCTCACTTTTTTAACACATGGGCTAGTTACAGCAGTGTTATGCCTCTGCCGACAGTTACGGCGTTGAGTACATGATGCCATCTGAAAAAGAGAGCTTTCTACAGTGGAACGATGAAAACCGTCAAAATCGGTTTAATTTTCAAACAGAGTTGAAACATTACTGTCAGGCGGATGTAATGATCTTGCCAAAAGCGTGCAACCTTTTCAGAGACATTGTGGTGGAGATAACGAAACGGGTCAGGATTATCAAAACCAAATCCTGTAAGAGGAAAGAACTCGTGGAATATCTAAACCCATTTAAGAACATTACTCTGGCTTCCATGTGCATGTCAATTCATCAGCACATGTTTTTAAAACCTGAAGCCATAGCTGTAATACCTCCTGACCTCTATAACGGTAAACAGAAACACTATTCCACCCGTCTATTCAGTGGCTTATGTACGTCTCGGAGAAAGAGAACATCTTCATTCAAAACGTGCTGCAGGATGGCATATACGGCTTGGGCCACTACTACCTAGATGGGTATGCGTTAATTAACAGGGTACCAATCGCCTTTGAGTTTAATGGTTGCTTTTACCACGGGTGTCTGCGTTGTTACAAACCCCACACGTTTAATATACTGCAGGGCACCACATTTGAACATCTGCATCGTCGTACTCTGGTGAAGGCACAGTATATTCAAAACAGTGGCTTTGTTCTGAGAACCTTCTTGGAACACGAGTGGCTAGACGAGCTAACAAAAGTTGCAGAACTCTGCACTTTCATTAAGAGCCGGAAGTTACCAGCACCGTTGAAACCCCGGGACGCTGCACAAACGCCATACAGCAGTACTGGGTAGCTGGTGAGGGTAAGAAAATACACCACTACGAATTCACCAGTCTGTATCCGCTTGTGAACAAGATTAAGTTGTACCTGGTGGGGCATCTTAGGATCATATATAGGAATTTTAAGTCCCTAAATGAGTACTTTGGTCTCGTTAAGTGTCAAATCCACCCTCCTTAGAAGCTTTGCTTCCCGGTGCTTCCATACAGAGTCAACGGCAAGCTAAAGTTCCCCATGTAGAACATGCACTGAAAGTAAACAGACTAGCGAATGTAGACATAGTGATGAGCAAAGGCTGCTGGAGGGGACATCGTGTACCATCAAGGTACAAACGGCCCTCGAGAAAGGGTACCGCCTTGGTAAAATACAGGAAATTTGGCACTTTCCATACACCACAACCCGACTCTTTTCTGAGTACATCAACTTGTTTCTCAGAGAAAGAGGAGGCATCAGGGTATCCCGACTGGTGCGTCGATGAGCCCTTGAAGGAAAAGTATATGCTGTTTACCACAATCACAAGGGTATTATGCTGAGACCGGAGTTAATTAAGGTTAACCCCGACAGTCGCCAGTTAGCTAAACTCTCTCTCAATTCCTTATGGGGAAAATTCACACAGCGTACCAATTTGTCAAACACATCCATCGTCACAGATCCAGATGATCTTTTTATGTATCTATTTGCCCCGTCTTATGATGTGTCCAGTTGCAAATTTATTGATGATGAGACGGACGTTCTATGTTGGAAATACGCCAAAGAGTACCCCACAGCATGTAACAATATAGACATCTTTATAGTGTGCATCACAACCGCTCACTCTCATCCAGAGCTTTACAGGTTGCTGGATAAGCTTCAGCATCATTGTTTGTGCCAAAACACCGACACTTTTATTTTTATGAGTAAAGAGGGCAATGAAGATCCTGTGCTAGGTGATTATCTAGGGGATTTGACCAGCGAGCTCAAAAAGGATGAGTACATACTCGAGTACACCTCCTCCGGACCCAAGACCTATAGTTACAAAACCTCTAACAACAAGGTTTGCATGAAAGTCAAAGGTATCACTTTAAATGTCAGCAACTCGGTTAAAAAATGTTTTGACAGTCTGAAGTGTCTGGTTCATGAGTACTACGCATTGAGCGATCGCGAAAATAATAAAGCAATAGTCGTAATTCACCCTAACAAATTCAGGTCCAAAATAAGGTGGGAAATTACAATACAGTTGTTGTATAAAACCCCTTGAGTAGTGTTTGATAAAAGAGTCCTAACAGAAGACTACAAAACACTGCTGTACAGTTATTAAAAGACATTAGAGGGCTAACCCCCAACCGCTATATTAAAAGACATTAGAGGGCTAACCCCCAACCGCTATGGATACCTGCCTGCAACACCCATTCTCGTGCATTTTAGCAGGTCCCTCAAATAGCTGTAAAAGTTATTTTACAAAGAAACTGTTCAAAAATTCTCCTGGTGTTTTATCTCACACCCCTAACAACATTGTATATCTTTCTTCTGGCTGGCAAGATCTTTACACGGAACTAAAGTTCGCACACTTCAGATTTATAGAAGGCATCCCCAGTAATCTCAACGACGACAACTTGTTAACTAAACACCTTGTAAACATGGTAATTGTGGATAATCTCATGCACGAAGGCGGGGACCACCCCGAGAAAGAGAAGACTTTTACTCAATATTCACATCATTGTAATCTAAGCATGTGCTACATTGTGCAGAACTTGTTTTTACAAGGGTAAGAGCAGTTGTTCTATGACTCTCAACACCTCATACCTGGTCTTATTCATAAAAACCACGATAAGCTTCAGATATAAATTATAGCTAAATAGATGTACCCCTGAAACACAACTATTTTAATGGAAGCATTCAACAACGTTACCGCAAAACCCCACAGCTACTTACTGGTAGATTTAAAACCCAATACTCTAGAAGACTACAGACTGTGCTCCGATATTTTCCCACCTGACTTACACACCTAAAACAGTCCCCAAAGCCAATAAAAAGACCCATTAAAAAGACTTTTATAACATTTACACTCTAAACCTTATCATATAAGGTTGCTACCATGTCTGTGCGGCTACAGCGTAATTTAGACCTCCTAAAAATGCTGGTCACAGCCAGCCCCTGAAAAGAAAGAATATCCTGTGCGCCGCTTCGGACGATTTAGTGGCTGCCATTTCAGAAATAGCACTAAACACTTGAAAATGTAATGTCCGGATATCAACAAACCAGTTCCTCGTGCTGAAGAATAAGCAACATATTATTAAGAAGCTCAGCAATAAAAGGGTGTTGCTCCTTTCTAAAAAGAAACTGGTTAAACAGTCTAGAGGTTCTATAGGGGCACTGTTGGGTATAGCCATACCACTAATTACAGGTCTCCTGTCGAGGACCTGATAGAATATGCCCAAAAAAGTACCTTGTGCCTTGCCAACAGCTGGAACAGTTGGGCCCATCTACCACCGACATCGGGGACATACGCAGAAACGAGAAGCAGGATCTCAATGCTGAGATCAGAGCCATTTTGACCTGAACCAATTTAAAACCACATGACAAAGGGGGGCTTTACTCAGGAGCCCTTCAAAACGTTTTACAATATTACAAACAATGGAACGCTGAAAAAAATAAACTGACTCTCTATACACCAGACACGGAACAGCCACCAGCAGACCTGGTAGCACCTCAAGACCCATACCACCAGCCCCCGTTGACGCCTTTGTCAAAGACCTTTAAAAAAATATAAGTCAGAGGTATAGAGGGATGGCACAAATGCTGCTCAGTAAAATGACTGCTTCTAAAGATCTGACCTCTTGGAATGACCAGGGCAAATTCATTTACAAGGGACAACCGGATGTACGATCTGGTCGGAGGTCTCACGCACAGCAAAACACTATCGACCCAAAGTGCTCCTAGTGGATGGGAGCAGTTCCTCCGCGCATCTGTGGAACTCAACATTCCTTCCACAATCGTCGGTAACGCCAACCACCGGCGAAGGAGTGAAAGTTTTAAAGATCCGACCCCTTGTGTTTTTACCATGAGTCCCACTGTGTCGACATTGCCTTTGTTTCCCCAGCTAACACTGTCTAGAACCAGCGATGCTCTACCTATGGAGCCTAAAAAGAGACTGTTTGAAATGATCACTTGGCTACCTCTCTAATGTTATCATGATATTTGAACAGTTGTAGAGTTTTGTTAAAAGGTTCGCGTCTCAAAAGATTTTTGCTTCATTTATTTCTTTATCCTTGTAAATGTTTGTGTTGTTTGTAATAAACACTTTTATATTTTCAACAGAAGTCCGGCATATTTTTTAAAATGGTTTTTAAATGTGGGGCGTTTGAATAAAAAATGCAAAGTCTGAATTCATAGGATGTGTTTATTTTAGACAGTCATCAGTACAAATAGAGGTGTTACAAGGCCTTACACTTTTGACAAACACTGTATTCTGTTTTAACAACGCTCGACATAGTCCTTGAGTTTTCATTCACATATTTCATAACAATACTGTCGTTGTTTACTAGGTCGGCGGAATACAGATTAAAAAAAGTTGTAAACACCATGCCCTCAGAAATTTTACTAAGAAAATAAGTACAATGTTCCCTGCAGGTTATGGCTAGAGAATTCTGTACATGCATCTTGTTATACTTGACTGTGGGCGATGCTTTTTTTACATATTTAAATATCGATTTTGTATAAATGTTATGCCCTGGGAACTCCTCCAAACTGTCAAACACTATAACCTTGTCTTCATCCAGAAACAGGGCCGCCCAATGTGTACCATTCTTATAAGGCGGATCGGTGTTAAAGACAAGTGTGCCTGGTCTTTTTAGGCCTATCTCCCCCTGTAACCTGTCACTAGGAAATACACCTAAAAAGTATTTCTTTGCATATTTATGACTGCTTCAGAAGTCACGTATCTGCACAGTGTCCATTTTACAGTCTTTTAATGATAGTCTAACATAATCTGTCTGGCGTGATTGCCTTGGATGACGCTATTGAATACAGGGAATACATCCATGTTCACGTTGGTAGCCAGTGCCTGTGTAAAACGTATTTCAGCTTTTAGATTTCCATTTTTGATCCAGCTGTAGTGGTCACCGTCTTCCGTGTCAGGAGTCAGGTCGAACGCAAACAGAGTGTAGCCGGTCCCATACCCCTCTCTTGAAACAATGACTCCTGAGTCACACAGGTTTTTCCCCGTTATCAAGACAAGACCAAGATATTCCCTGACAAAATTGGATGTTCCAAAACTCAGGGTAAATGGTTTTGTGGGAATAACAGCTCCCTCATGGACCAAAGCAGCGTAGTTGATGTCATAATAGTGGACGTTGAAAGGGTTAGAACTTTAGAGACCGCTAAAAGCTATATTGTCCACAAACCCTATGATGATGAGTTTCGGGAGTTGCCTCAGAAATAGATTTTGCTACTGTGTTAATCTAGTACCGGCGGGGATGCTAAATATCTTCAGAGCCACTCTTTCAATGGTGTACTTGGCGTTCAATAGTTGTACAGCTTTGGCGTGGGCCAGTCTGATGCTCGGTGATACTTTCACTCTCTTTACAAACAGGCTAGCTGACAGTATAACCAGTTTATACTGTTCCGCATCGCACCTGATGAGATTGAGCACGTCTTTGTTGCGGGTGAGTATGATCTTAAGATCGATACCGTTGACGAGAAGTTTATCTTGGAAGAAAAGGTCTGAATGTATGCGCCCCAGGAGTCCAGCTTTCTACTGCTGGCGGTGAAGCCGGCTCCTTTTTTTAAACCATTGTTGCCCCGTCCAATGCCATGTCCTCAAAATTCGCATGAGTATCTTTGTAGAAGAGCCCAGCTGAAAGCTGTATGTCCAGGGCTTCGCAACTGTAATTTAGAATACTCTCTATGTAGGCCCTGTAGGCGTACATGTTATCACTATGCTTGACGAGTCGATCGCACAGGTTAATGTCCACCTGATTAAACATGGTTGTGATGGGGTAGGCGATTGGTGCCACTTTAGCATTAGCCTTGATGTTGGTGCCGTTAGCTTTTGTTGTTTTGCAGACGAGGTGTAGCAGAGTGTTGTTGAGATCCAAATACATATCTGTGGACCCCGACACAAAAAACTTTATTGGCGCCAGAGGCGTCAGAGTGGCTAGAGGTGATACTTCCATGAAAAAACTGTCCTTCATGCTGGTCTGTGTGGGTATTAGTGAAAACAAACAACAAACAAACAAATATCCCTCAGATTTGGCGCATTCACCCAATTTTGAACCCTCTTCTCAAGAAAGGCATGGCTCTTCTAAACAAACTCTGAAAGAAGCACCCCAATCCGGCACGTACATAACAGGGGCTCCTTGAATGTAGGGCAGTGATCTGCCATGTCGGCCTGAACTCTATATTAGTCCCTGTACATAGAGGGGTCCCCATATGTTTTTACGATGACCATGGCAACTGCCTAATAGTCACCGTTGCGGCACGGCCTTGAATGAAGCTTAACAATAACTTTCCCATATTTAAAGGCCACCGACTCTGACTGATCGTTGTAGACCATAATAGTTATAGTGTCAAAATGCTTTTTAGAAATTGTCACGTAGTCGAGTTTGTGATGTTGTATATTAGCCATTGTGTTATTTTCTCCCTTCTCCATGACCCATCTCAACAATGGCGAATAACTATCCCCTATCCTCTGAGGTTCTACGATGTCGCTATACACGTAGAGTGTATTAAATCCATTGTTAATATCCGGACACATAGGGTCTGGATCCACCTGCCTTTTCACATTGTTGTATGGTTCCTAAAACCCTTTGTAATTTACCGGTACAGGTAATCCTGGTATCGAGCTCTGGGGCTTTAAGAAACACTTTTCTTCTAACATTATCCAACACCAGATGTATATTTGCATACTCTTCAACTCCGGCTATGCCTCTGTTGATGGGGTCGACCAGCGCTGCGACGGTGATGTAATACCCGTGCGGGAAACTCACGGGGAGGCTCAAGAAGTCCTGAGAGTGTTTATGATAAATTTAGCCTCATGCTTTGTAAATGTATTACACGTTCTAGGGTACTGTATCTCCGTTAGGGCCACCTCCCAAGACCCTTTCAGGTACACCGGTTTAGCCAGTTTCACTGTATAATTAGAAATCTGGCTGTCGGGGAACACGTCCTTCGAGGCGTTGGATGGCAGCGTAATATAAAAAGGTGAGGTCTCCATCTCGGCACTTACAGCGTGACCTCACACCCCGTGCAGTGAGCTGTACAAAACCCAACTGTTAAATTTCTCAGGCCACCACCACCATTTGACCAGCACCTGTCTCTTAGCTCTGCTGCCTTTTCCGTTTCAGAACCTTTTTAACCCTGTACACCCTGTTTGGATCGTAGGGCACCTTTTGTAACTCTTTCTTGTAAAAAATACCCGTTACCTTTTCCCCATTGTAGTCCTTCAACTTTTAAATATATACCCCTTCTTTAAACTCTGCACTTTCCACTATAAATATCTTATCGCTAATTGTCTGTTGGTAGCCATTGATGAAGACACCCTTCAACTCTGACATGAGCCCCTTCTTTTAAAACAGGTTTCTTGAACCTCGCTGGGAGGCGACTCCCGTACACAGATCTCCACACCATTAACGATTTATCAGCCGTTACCTCCACAGGAGACATTTTGATAGTCCTATGGTAAGTGGCGTCATAAACATCTATAAAATCCTGCAGAACATCCACGTATCTGTAGGTATTGTTGGCTGTGAAATATCACCACATCTTTGATTTTAAAGTTCTGTTAAAACGCTCTGCAACCGCTGCTTTTACCTCGGTGTGCATTACAAAGTGCTGAACAGTGTGCTGCTTTAATCATTTCTGAAAAGGTTTGTTTAAAAATTCTTTTTCAGTACCTGTTTAAGGTTTTTGAGGTACTTGGCCTCTCGAGAAGATTATTTTAATGGCAGCTGTGATGCTCGTACCACTTTTATCATTTAACGCTTCTGAATAGGCTTACTTGGACAATACGTCTATGACTGTTAATATGTACATTGTGCCGATCTTTGCTAGATCTGGAAAGACTGATTATGTCAGACTGCCACTGATAAGCTACGACTGTGCAGAGTGAATACGCCTTTTCTGTCAAAAAACAAGTTTTCACCCCTGATCAGTTTACAGATTCATTTTTAACTTGAGCCCTTCTGAACCGACCTTTGGCGCCACCAAAGCTACCAACACCGCTTGTATCATAATAAAGTTTCCTTAACATGACCTTTGACATGATAGCTGTCGTTACAACCCATGAAGTGAAAGACGCCTGTTTTGTATAAGAACATTTTATTTAAAAAAAAGTGTGTGAGCACATCATGAACACAGTGTGCTTGACATTTCACGGTACACAGCTTATTGCTGTCAATGCTGCTGGACACTGTGAGGCCTTTTGACTGCGTATACATAGTACGACACATGTTACACATATTACTCAGAGCCGTTCTTTTTACTAGGTCTCAGCGTGACAAGCGTTGATATTTTTATAGCTATACACTCAGTAGCTCTAGACATGACTTCCCGCTCCCCCGCCTATAAACTCTGGACGCTCAGGATACCAACAGCATTCAACAGTTCATACAGTTCTTGGTCGGACAATACAGAAACTTTATTTGGGAAATAATCTTCAGTCATAAGTTGCAAAGCCCGGTGAAGCCCGGTCAATGGTGAAAGTCTTAACTCACGTGCATGGTCTTTGTACGCGCTTCAGTATTTATCCGTTGTGGGTAGCCATGCGTTGATGAACTAGTTGGCGGTACACACAGGGCTGTCACACTGCATCGTAGCAGGAGGTTCCAAAATGTTCAGATAAAGCAGTCACAGGGTGTATTTCAGCTATTCTTTCTTTAACCAGCTCATATATCAATCTCCCAAAACAGATGTATCCTAAGTGTAACTCATAGACATCTTTCACCACGACACTCTGATTCTCGTCTTAAAAGTGAGTAATTATGGATCGTTAAATATCACAGTTATAGTTCACTATCTGCGACCACTGTATTTTTTAAAACAACTTTTGTGGGGCTAAAGACCCCATTCTTCTATTTTTCTAATAAATATCACACATTCATCTTTCTATGACCCTTTCTATCAATCTTTTGTAAAAATAGGTACACAGCCCCTGCATATGTTCGAGTTTTGAGCAGGGCTCAACTGTGTATCGGATCTCATTGACTGCTGCTGCCAAGACCGTAATCATATCAGCGTGGACAAATTTTTTCACAGCTGACAACCTGTACACCACCCTTATATACCTTATGAGGGTCTAACCGGCTACATAAGTGTTAAATTGTTCCTGCAGTGTATGACTTGTATAGACAGTCGTGAGCCTCCTGCTGTGGATAGTTGATTTTATGCCTGTAACATAGGTTAACAATGTGTTCACAACGGTTGCAGCAAAACCTTTAACAGGCCTTATGTCATCACAGGGTACGCCCGGAGTTTCCTTTTCAAAATTGGTGCTATTCTAGCTGCAAACACATTTCTCACATGGCTCTTTGTTTTGGCTTGTAATACTTTCAGACTGTCTGGAACAGCATAAGCAGTAAACATTTACGTTGTTAACCTTTGGCATAGAACCCTCTAGAGCATCTCTTTTTGCGGTTGTTTTATATGGTTCAAACAAAAAGCAAAAGACAAACTATTAGTTAAAAGTATGATATCAGCATATACATGATAATTGTCTATAGAGTTTTTTTTTAACCTCAGCATTTTCGCTACACTCAGCAGATGCTCTGAAATCTTGCGAGTTGCATAGGTCCATTGGTGTAGAAGCGGCTTCAGAGTTTACACTTGCTGGCTATACGACATCTGCCTCTGGATCAGGGACCTCCTGAAAGCCCATATCTTCATAGACTGGCAAATTCGGTGGTGCTATACCTTCCTCATCATCTTCAGTGTCGATGAAGTTGATTGCATCATTTAATTTGTCTTTCGAGGCTTCACTGCTGTCAACCTTAATAGGGGATATTAGCTGTGGCAAATCTTTGAGGATGAGCTTTTCAAGCCGCTGGCAAAGTTCCTCTTGAAAACCGGTAACATCGGAACCCCCATCATTAGGGGCAGCCGGCTGTGCATTCTCATCCAACATCAGAGGGGTTAGGGTTCGATAATACCTATTGATAGTGTTCTGGGTCCCAGAAGAGGCGGCTCTTCTGGTGAGCGGATTGTATCTCTTCATAATGCCTTGACAACTTATTTCAGCAATGGTTCATGGTTTTGCATGCTTCTCTAGCCAGCTCCTTATATGTATTCAATGGTTCAAAAAGGGCATATGCCTCTACAACACATAGCGGTCACATGCTCACCCTGATGGCTCTGATACATTGAGGGGATACACATAACACTTACCACATGTCACTACGTTTGCAGCATTCGCCCAGCCTCTCTTTTTTGATTAGCCAGCAGTATGAAGGTTTGGCCTTACAATCCCAATGCTCCGCCCTGTGAGGTGGCCCCCAAGCAGCCACTGGGTCCTGAATGTCTACCATGTCCAGACTTGTCCTCATAGGCCATGAAGCATACCACGCACAGGCAGGGCCCACATTTTACACAGCCCATAGACCTACACACTAGGGACATCATCAGGGCATGTGAATAACACTGCATCACACCATGTCACAACCCACGTGACTTACCTACACCTACGTCATTGCCTGTGTCATCATGGGGCAGGGCACCCATGTCATTGGCTACATCATTGCCTTCGTCATCACGGGGCGGAGCACCTGTCAAAAGGTTTTATGGAAGGTATCCCTTTATACTACTGATGTGGTTATTTGCCGGCTATAACTTGAAATCAGGGAAATTATGCCATTTTCCCAGCATTCCCTTTACAGCTGATCCTATCAGATTTAAAGCCATTATTTTGCTGTTTCTTTTTATTATTCAGAACTGCAAAAGTGCTTACATGCTGGTTTTGTGAATGACCGTTGACGCACTACAATTTGATCCTTCACTAAATCATAATATAAAAGATTGTGATTATGTAGTATGAGACCCCTGTGTAGTATTTTGAATCAACTCCATTTTAATGTATATCTTCTGTATTTAGTCCAGATCTGTGATTTAATAAACCCTCAACTACATAGCAAATATTAGCATCACGTTTAGGATTGCTCTCAGCACAGAACACATTGTTTCGCCAAACGAACTCATAAAACATACATTAATAACCAAATTGTTCACATTTTGTGCTTCTGGAGTGCGAGGTATTTTCACACGGATGTGTAAAGTGAATCCAACATTTGCTTGCTTCTTTAAAGGCACACAAACTGTAGCTTAGGTGAGATCTAACCATGTTCAAATCCTAGGAGAGAAAAGTCATATATACTGTCCTCAGAGGTAGGTAACGTGATGTTTGCACAGTTTAGCAAACTGTCAAGTGATTTGCAGTAAGGCCCCTTATAAATACAGTTTACGAAAAACGGCGTTTGCCTCTGGCAATGTTTATTTCAAACTGCAGTATGTGGGATAAAGGTTGAAATGTGCTTCTGTTCAGGTTTTTAATCTGTGTCTGTCTCTGCCTGATTTGAAGTACATTGCCGGGCAGGATTGCCTGCTATCTCTAATGGTCCAATCAGGAACATCAATGACTGGAGGCGCTGGCTTCTGCAACAGTTTTGAAGTTAGACCAAAATAGTGCAATCACTTTCCTACTGGGCAATATTGCAAGTGGTATTCTTCGGTAATGTAGTGACTTTCAAAGGATGAAAGATTCGCCATTTTTTTCACTGCAAGAAATAAAACTTAATAGAAGAACATATGCTAACAATAGTTGAAAATGCCAAACAGACTTCAGAAGTGATAGCAACAATTTAGATTGGTCCTACCTATGCCCTCATTCTACGATGGTTGGAAATACCATTGCGGTGTTTATATGCCTGAAATTACTGTAGTCTGGGTATCACTACCTTCGTGATATGGGGCTGTGGCACTACCGCATCAGTTGTAATTCCTGATTTGGACAATTTGGAATTGCTTGGCCTTGATAATGAGCGCCTTAGGAAAAGACTAACATCGTGCCTAATTAAATGTGTTGATAGTATGCATTTTTGGCCTCCTGTACAAACACCTTTGCATTCACAACTCCTGCAAATCACAAAATCATTTTTGGAACTGCAAGATAGCGGCTTTCCATGTATTACACCCCCTTTGTGAGTTAAAGAAGTGTTTTTGACTCATGTAAGAGGTTCAGACACTCAAAAAAATCACTATTAGGAGAAGATGTGAAACTGACATCCACTCCTCATTATGGGTTGCAACGACATGGGATATCAAAGTTTTGTGACAGTAGTATAGTCATAAACCATTTATCAGATACCAACACCCTTATGGGTGGTATTTGATTTGCAAAGTGGGAAGCTGTCCTCATGTGATAGAGGCCCTCATTACGACACTGGCGGTCGGTGATAAAGTGGTGGTAATACCAACAGGCCGGCGGTAATTAACACCAAATTATGACCATGGTGGAAAGACCTCAGAAAGACAGCCAATGTACCACACCGACTGCCAGGACGGAAACAACAGCCATCTCAGTGGTAGCCGCCTACAGCCAGGCCGAAGTCAAAGTTCCACCCACCATAGTGAGACCCTGCAAACCGCCAACTTTTCCGGGGTGGTACCAACAACATCAAAAGCCTGGTGGAAACAGAGCACAGAAGTGAAAGGACTCACCACTGGAGACACAGGGAACAACCACGCCACCATTGAACCCGAACTGCGTGTATTTCCGATGATATTCTATGTTCTGCTCCACCACAAACACCAACGCCTGCAAAGACGACAATTGTGAGTACAGCGACCTAGCACACGGGGGGGGAGTGACACACACACGCACCTCACACACCGCATAAACACAACCCATACACACAACCAGGTGCACAAAAAAACAAGTTAATCTCCCTAAATCGGCTGAATAATGCAAGGACAAAACAAATTTACCAAAATGAGTGTAATAGTATCAACACAGTATAAAAATAACTAAGCCAATGTCACAGATATTTACAAATGTACAGAAAAAGGGACACTGCCCAGTCCTCAGTTCGCGTGGGCCACATGGATAAGTCCAAGGCCCCACTTGTCACCTGCATCAATATGGAGAGAACACTGCAGGGGCATCAGTTGGCAAATAGACAGGCACCTCAAGGGGAGGAGGGCACCTCAGCCGTATGCAGAAACAAGACCACTGGTTCTGGAGGGGGCAACATGCCCTGTGCTTGGTACTGGGGAGTGATGGGCCACAGTCTCTTGAGTGCGTGTCTTGTCCACTGGTTCTGAAGGGGGCAACATGCCCTGTGCTTTGTCCGGGGGAGTGATGGGCCACAGTCTCTCGAATGGGTGTCTTGTCCACTGGTTCTGGAGGGGGCCACATACCCTGTGCTTTGTCCTGGGGAGTGTAAGGTCACAGTCTCTCGAGTGGGTGTCTTGCCCACTGGTTCTGGAGGGGGCAACATGCCCTGTGCTTTGTCCTGGGGAGTGACGGGCCACAGTCTTCCGAGTGGGTGTCTTGCCCACTGGTTCTGGAGGGGGCAATATGCCCTGTGCTTGGTCCTAAGGGGTTCAAGGTCACAGTCTCTCAATTGGGTGTCTTGCCCACTGGTTCTGAAGGGGGCATCATGCCCTGTGCTTTGTCCGGGAGAGTGATGGGCCACAGTCTCTCGAATGGGTGTCTTGTCCACTGGTTCTGGAGGCAGCAACATGCCCTGTGCTTTGTCCTGGGGAGTGCAAGGTCACAGTCTCTCGAGTGGGTGTCTTGCCCACTGGTTCTGGAGGGGGCAACATGCCCTGTGCTTGGTCCTGGGGAGTGATGGGCCACAGTCTTCCGAGTGGGTGTCTTGCCCACTAGTTCTGGAGGGGGCAACATGCCCTGTGCTTTGTCCTGGGGAGTGATGGGCCGCAGTCTTCTGAGTGGGTGTCTTGCCCACTGGTTCTGGAGGGGGCAATATGCCCTGTGCTTGGTCCTAGGGGGTTCATGGTCACAGTCTCTCAATTGGGTGTCTTGCCCACTGGTTCTGGAGGGAGCAACATGCCCTGTGCTTTGTGCTGGGAGTGTTGGGCCACAGTCTTCCGAGTGGGTGTCTTGCCCACTGGTTCTGGAGGGGGCAACATGCCCTGTGCTTGGTCCTGGGGAGTGCAAGGTCACAGTCTCTCGAGTGGGTGTCTTACCCACTGGTTCTGGAGGGGGCAACATCCCCTGTGCGTAGTCCTGGGGAGTGATGGGCCACAGTCTTCCGAGTGGGTGTCATGCCCACTGGTTCTGGAGGGGGCAACATGCCCTGTGCTTTGTCCTGGGGAGTGATGGGCCACAGTCTTCTGAGTGGGTGTCTTGCCTATTGGTTCTGGAGGGGGCAATATCCCCTGTGCTTGGTCCTAGGGGGTGCAAGGTCACAGTCTCTCAAGTGGGTGTCTTGCCCACTGGTTCTGGAGGGGGCAACATGCCCTGCGCTTTGTCCTGGGGAGTGTTGGGCCACAGTCTTCCGAGTGGGTTTCTTGTCCACTGGTTCTGGAGGGGGCAACATGCCCTGTGCTTTGTCCTGGGGGGTGCAAGGTCACAATCTCTCAAGTGGGTGTCTTGCCCACTGGTTCTGGAGGGGGCAACATGCCCTGTGCTTGGTCCTGGGGGGTGCAAGGTCGCAGTCTCTCAAGTGGGTGTCTTGCCCACTGGTTCTGGAGGGGACAACATGCCCTGCGCTTTGTCCTGGGGAGTGTTGGGCCATAGTCTTCCGATTGGGTGTCTTGCTCACTGGTTCAGGAGGGGGCAACATGCCCTGTGATTTGTCCTGGGGAGTGATGGGCCACAGACTTCTGAGACTGTGTCTTGCCCACTGGTTCTGGAGGGGGCAACATGCCCTGTGCTTGGTCCTGGGGAGTGCAAGGTCACAGTCTCTTGAGTGGGTGTCTTGCCTACTGGTTTTGGAGGGGGCAACATGCCCTGTGCTTGGTCCTGGGGAGTGCAAGGTCACAGTCTCTCGAGTAGGTGTCTTGTCCACTGGTTTGGGAGTGGACAGGCTGCACAGCAGCCCATGGAGGCAGGATCACACTGCGTTCACTGGCGGTGATGGCTGCACTGTGGTGGTGTTGGGGGGAGGCTCCTGGACATCCCCTGCACCCTTGGATGGATGCACTGTGGTGGTGGTGGGCGGCTCCTGCACAGGCCCAGCACCCTCCGTTGGATGCACAATCATGCTTGTTGGTGGTGGCTCTGTGACAGCTGCTGGTGCAGGCTCCTGGTCCTTCCTGCCTGCTAGTGCAGGCTCCTTGCCCTTTCGGGTGGCAGGTGCAGGCTCCTTGCCCTTCTTTCCTGTTGGTGCAGACTCCTTGCCATTTTGGGTGGCAGGTGCAGGCTTCTTCCCCTTCTTGCCTGCTGGGGCATGCGCCTTGCCCTTCTCGCCTGCTGGTGCAGGCTCCTTGCCCTTCTTGCCTGCTGGTGGAGGCTCCTTGCCCTTCTTGCCTGCTAGTGCAGGCTCTGTCCCCTTCAGTATATGTGGCCTGGAATTCTTTCCACCACGAGTAGGTGTGCATGAAACTGAGCCGGTAGACTGTGTGGCTGAGGTGCTTGGCTGGGTTCGTGATAGCCTGGCCATCTTTGTAGGATGGGGAGAGGGGTAGAGAAGAGGTCAATGGTGGATAGGAAAAGTTTCTTAGGGACATTGGGGTGGGAAGAGGGAGAAGGAATGGGAATGGAGGATGAGCGAGTGGTTGTTGGAGGTGTGCGTCTGCTGGATTTGGGTGCAGGTGCATGGGTTGTATCCTGTTGTGAGGTGGATGGCTGTTGGGTGTCTGAGTGCTTGTGTTTATGTACTTTAGGAGGGGGACAGGCACAATGTGTGAGGACACGGGGACGCGTGCATGGATGTTGTGGAGGAGTCTGCCAGTGAGGTGTGTGTTCTGCTTGGTGTGGTAATGATGCTGGTAGTGGATGCTGATGTAGTGCATGCAGGTGTGAGTGTGGACGTGGCTGGGAGGGAGGTGGTGGAAGGGGAGGAGAGGGAGACAGTGGAGGCAGTGGCTGTTGTAGTGTCTGCAACTGTATAGTGTTTGTGTGAGTGCTTTTGGGATGAAGTGTGGTGCTTGTGTTTGCCTGTATCACTCTTGGGTGTTGTCATGTGTGCATGCTCATCTGACTGTGTGCTTGGGATGGTTTGGGGTAGAGGAGAATGGGACTGGGAAGAGGAAGTTGGAGGGGGGAAGGTAGAAACAGGGACAATGGCTGCCATCAGAGAGGAGGCCAGAGCCTGTATCGATCTCTGTTGGGCCGCCAATCCAGTGTGAATGCCCTCCAGGAATCCATTAGTTTGTTGCATCTGGGCTGTCAGCCCCTGGATGGCATTCACAATGATTGACTGCCCTACAGAGATGGATCTCAGGAGGTCAATAGCCTCCTCACTCAGGGCAGCAGGGCTAACTGAGGCAGGACCTGAGATGCCTGGGGTGAAGGAGATGCCCACCCTCCTGGGTTAGCGGGCATCGGCCACTCGATGAGGGACTTCAGGGAAGGCGGTGCTGGTACCGGGGGTGGCAGCTATACCTGTAGCTAGGGTGGTTACAGAAGTGTCCGCCACCACCAAGGAGCTTTCATCGGAGGAGGTATCTTTGTCTGAATTGTCCCCTCCAGTCTGGACCATGGTGCTCCCATCACCCTCCATCCCACTGGTGCCCTCAGTGCCGGTGGACTCTGCCTCGTGGGTCCTGTGAGATGCAGCTCCCACCGTCGCCGGTGCCTCTGCTCCTCCGCCAGACGATGCTAATGCACATAAGGACAGGATGACAAAACAAGAAAGGGGGAGAGAGAGAGACAAAGGATAAACACACAGGGAACAGGCCTACGCACTATGCATTGCACCATCACTGATATCGCTAGCCACCAAGGCATAAGGAGGGGCACACACCGCCAACTGCAGCACACCTGGGACACATGCAGCCCTGACCAGTAGTGGATGGTTACAAGCTAGGTAGGCAGGATTATCCCTTCAGAACCCTAGCCACCAGAGGACCTACACTGCTATGTCAGGCCTGGCCTAGGAGCACCCACTGACACACACCCACCAGCCGGATACCACCCCACCAGCTGTACGTTGTAATGATAGCCACTGTACTCACCACCTTCTGTCTGCTGTGATGCCCTCAAATGCCCATCCAGCTCTGGACAGGCCACCGCCAGTATGTGGGCCATCGGGGGTCAGGGTTTGACAGACTCCCCTTCCTCGTTCGGAGGCCATCCCTAGCTGGGCCTTCTCCGTCTTCCATGCCCAGAGTCTCAGGTCCTCCCACCGTTTTAACAGTGGGTGCTCCGCCTGCCGTAGACCCCCAGGCTCCGCACCTCCTTAGCAATGGCACTCCATATACCCTTCTTTTGATTGGCGCTGACCTGGAGAGGAAATACACACAGGAAAAACCATTAGACAAACACTCCAGCTTGTTACACACATGGCCCACCATACCCGTTTCCATCACCATTTGCACACACATAGCCCAGCACACATGTGTACAACGCAAAGAAGACATCTATCCTTACACGAGCCCTTCACACACACAACTCCTTGCATTCATGCCACATGCATCGTGCCCACAGTGCACTCACCTGTTGGTCTGCAGGCGCATACAGCAGTCTATACTGGGTAGGACCCCATCCACCAGTCTCTCCAACTCCTCCAAAGTGAAGGCTGGGGCCCTTTCCCTGGTCACACGGGCAATGGTAGGTTCCAGACACAGGTCACAGCAGCACATGCAGTGTAGGTCCTTTCCTATGGAAGGTCAGGTAGCAAGTGAGGAATATGATAGAAAATGGCAGTCAGGTCCGCAGGGGTGCATTCCGTCACCATTGGCGTAGATCACCATTGGCCACTGTACCCCATAGGGCCCAATATTTACCAATGAGGAGTTGCACGGCGGTTCCCGACCACCTCCCACCACAGCGCACAATGTCAGCAGAATGACCTCACTTCCACCTGTCCCTCCACACAGGACAGGAGAACGCCATTTCGGGGGGGGCATCCCTATGGATTCATGCTTCCTCACAGGAGAAATAGGCACATACTGGACAAATCACAGTGACCCATTACAAGTTTACAGATTGCAAACTCCTGTTGTGGCTCCAATGTTAAGTTTGTGACAACCTCCTCTCTCTTGTGTCCCTTAGATACCTACTGCTGAGGATGAATAGGAGATGGAGACCTACCCTTGTGTACAGACCCCTGCTGGACTTGGCAACACTATAGGGCAGGCACATTATCCTCACCCATAGACTTGACAGGGCCACAATCACAGAGCTGTGTGCTCAATTGGAGCCTGACCTGATATCTGCTATCCGTCAACTCACTGACATCCCTCCTCTTGCGCAAGTGCTATCTGTACTCCATTTCCTGGCAACTGGTTCTTTACAAGTGACTTGGGCTTGGCAGCAGGAATGTCACAGCCAATGTTTTCAATAGTGCTGACAAAATTGTTGTCTGCCCTGATAAAACACATGTGCAACTACATTGTTTTCCCCCGGGTTAAGGATTTGGACATGTGAAGGCTGAGTTTTATGCAGTGGGACATATCCCCAACATAATTGGGGCAATTGATGGTACACATATTGCATTTGCCCCCACCCCCCCAGCCGAATGAACAGGTGTTCAGAATTCGTGGCAGTTTCCACTCCATGAATGTTCAGAAGGTATGCTTGGCGAACCAGTCCATCTCCCACATCAATGCTAAGTATCTTGGGTCAGTGCATGATGCCTTTGTCATGAGGAATAGCAGCATCCCAAATGTGATGGGCCAACTACAGAGGCACAGGGTGTGGCTAATGGTTGAGCCCTGGTTCCCCCCAGTATATGTTGGTGTATGGGTATGGTGTGATCCAGATAGGATTGTCTGTGGCTAAATGGTGTCCCTCAATATTTGCACCCACCCTATCATGGCTGCTGACCCCTGGAGAAATGCCAGGACAAGGGAAGAAATTTTTTATAATGAGGAACATGGGTGAACCAGAAGGATAACTGAAAGGACCTTTGGCCTCCTGGAGGCCAGGGTCCGGTGCCTCCATCTAACAGGTGGGTCCCTATGCTACTCACCCAAGACGGTCTTGCAGATAGTAGTGGCATGCTGCATGTTGCACAACCTGCCCCTCAGATGCCATGTCCCTTTTCTTCAGGAGGAGGAGACTGGAGATTCCCGTGTGGCAGCAGTAGACCCTGTGGACAGAGGATGAGGATGAGGACAAGAAAACATTAGTTATATGACAATACTTCCAATAACACACAGGTAGCACAGTGTAACTTCACATTTCAATGACTTTGGTTGTAATCTGTGTGGCAATGAAATGCTGATATTTCCCACTTCTCTGCCCACTTACTGCTCCCTCTGGCAATTCATTTTGCAGATGTTGGTCACTTGACATATACTCCTGGTGTGATCACTACATCCAGCTACAGGTCATTAATCTATGCTCATTCTATGTACAGTTAATTTGCAATGTCTGTACCTGTTTCAAATAATACATATTTGATATACATGACATACTCCAAATTGATTTATTTCAAAGGGTGTTTATTGAAGTGCTAACATTTAGGGGGAAAGTGCAATGGGATGGGGTGATGATGGAGGAATGTCCAGGGTATGGTTCCAGTCTGTTTGCAGCACAGGAGCATTGTCCAAGGGGACATAGAAAGGGGAGCAAAGGCAGTTCAAGGTGGACAGGGTGACTGAGTGGGACACAAGAGGGACAATCAGGAGAGTCTCCTTTCCTGGCGGGGGTCTTGGCAAGTGTCTCTGGCTTCTGTCTGGATCGCAGGGAACGTTTGTGGTGTGGTTCACCTTCTGCAGGGGGAGGGGTTCTGGTGGCCTGTGAGTCCTGTGGTGGGACCTCCTGCCCACTAGCGGCAGCGGAAGTGGAAGGCTGTTCAGATTTCTGGCTAGTGGCAGGGGACCGCTGGTGTGAGACTGCCTCCCTCATAATGTTGGCCATATCTGCCAGCACACCTGCAATGGAGATCAGTGTGTTGTTAATGGCCTGTAAGTCGTCCCTGATCCCCTGGTACTGTCCCTCCTGCAGCCGCCTGTTCTCCTCCACGTTGTCCAGGATCTGGCCCATCGTGTCCTGGGAATGTTTGTAGTCTCCCAGGATCTCGGAGAGTGCCTCCTGGAGAGTTGGTTCCCTGGGCCTGTCCTCCCCCTGGAGCACAGCACTCCTCCCAGTTTCCCTGTTGGCCCATGCCTCTGTTACCTGAACCGTGTGCCAGCTGCCACAAAGCTTCGGTCCCTGATTGTCTTGGGGGTGAGGTGTGTCCTGGGGTCCCTGTAGAGGTGGTTACACTGCTGGTTGATGTGTCACGGTCACATAGGTCCCCTAATGGGGGAGGCTCTGTGGTGATTTGTGACAGGGCTTGGGTAACCGGCTGTCCAGTGGTCCCTGATGGGCCAGGTAGGTCATTCAGATCCCGAAGACCAGAGTTACTGTCATCACTGTGGGCCTCTTCTATTGGGGGACTGGATATTGCTGGCACCTCCTCTCTGCTGACATTGGCTGGGGTACCTGTGGGGATGTAAATGATATGTTATGGTTTAAGTGTCTGACACATTGTACATCCATGGCTTCCCCTCTATGGTTGGATTTGCCCTGCCAGCTTTCACTTACGTATGTTAGTGTATGGCGAGATTGTTAGTTCTCTATGGTGTGCATGCTTTAGTGATGAGTGTCCATGCAAGGCTGTGAGGGGTGTCCATGCATTGGTACAGCATGCAGGCTTGGCATTGGGATGAGTGAGATGTGATGGTGGAGTGAGGTGGATGGAGTGGAGTGATGGGAGTGAGGGTGAGGGTAGGTAATGACATGCAGGTAGTAATAATAGTGATAATAGTGGAGAGTTGACTTACCAGAGTACAGTCCTCCTCTGACTCCGGCCAGTCCCTCAGGATGCAGTATTGCCAAGACTTGCTCCTCCCATGCTGTGAGTTGTGGGGGAGGAGGTGGGGGTCCACCAACAGTCCTCTGTATAGCAATCTGGTGTCTTGCTGCTATGGAATGTACCTTCCCCCATAGGTCGTTCCACCTCTTCCTGATGTCAACCCTAATTCTGGGGTGCTGTCCTACGGTGTTGACCCTGTCCACAATTCTCTGCCATAGCTTCTTCTTCCTAGCTATAGATATCTGCTGCACCTGTGCTCCAAATAGCTGTGGCTCTACCCTGATAATTTCCTCCACCATGACCCTTAGCTCCTCCTTTGTGAAACGGGGGTGTCTTTGTGGTGCCATGGGTGTTATGTGAGCTGTGTTGGTGAGCGTGTGTTGGGTAATGTGTTGGGGTGTGTGATGTGGAGTGCGTGAGTGGTGTATAGGTGTGAGTAGTGTGTGGCTCTAGTTGTCTCAGTGATCTTGGTATCTCTCTGGTGGCAATGCTTTCTAGTCATAAAGGGTTGTGGGTAATGTGGGTATGTGTTTTATAGTGGTGTGAGTGTGTGGGTGTGGTGTGTGTATGGGTGTCAGGTGTGGGTTGTTTGAATTGCCCAATGTAGTGTTTTTTGTAAGTGGGTGTCCATTGTGAGCGTGGCGATATGTACCACCAATGGTTTACCGCCGTTGAATGTCCGCAGTGCTGATTCGTGGTTCATAACGTGGAGGGCGTTGTTCTGTTGGCGTAATGGTGTAGGTTTTGATACTACCAGTTTATCACTGACCTTTAATCTGGCGGATCTGTGTGTGTTGCTGAATACTGTCGGATTGGTGTGAGTGTGTCATAATATAGTGAATGGATATCCGCCGCTGCTGCGGTAAGTTGGCGGCTGTCAGCGTGGCGGTAAGTGGGATTTAGTGCCAATGTCCTAATGAGGACCAGAGTCCCATTGTAATTTGTGTTGAGTTAACTCAACAAGTAGAGACAGTGGTCCTTAGACCCCTGCATGTTACCACCAAAGTCTCTCCAAGTGAATAACGTTTTTGAAGAAGCACCTGTGATTTTAAGGGATAGAAGCTCCTTTTAAAATATTGGGGCATAGTCACCAATTTGACGTTGTTGTACGTTTAATATTTCTACCATAGTAGTGTTCATGGACTGCAAAATGCATTAACAGACCTACAAGTAAAGCAATGTTTTTGGGCAAAGATCACCACTCCAACTGTGGAGATCTCAGTACGCATATACACAGGCTTTTGTAGTCAGTATGGGAGGGAATAAAGTTCAATAAACGTTTTTCCTTTTCCATACACTTTACCACAGTGAAATCTCTGCTCCATTGGCTGAGACCTTTGCTTATGTGCTAAAATTTACTAGCAGTAACTTTACACTTGTATATTTGGCTCCACCCCCTGGTTTCGTGGAATGGGGATATGTAAGCCTATGTGTGGTAAGTTTACAATTGGAAATTATAAATAACCAAAAGTGATAAAGTTACTATACAAAGCAAATCTATACATAAAATGTACTTATGTAAATACAGTCTAATTTTTTTTCCTTTCATAATGTAAACACAGGAATAAAGGTCTGCTGTCCCTTGCAACAACTACATGCCTAATTAATAATCATGAGGATGGCGATTTTGTGACCTCCTGCAAATGCGAAATGTGTGGTGCAACCTCTTTTTACACTGATCACATTGCAAATTTCATATTGGGTTAAATCAGTGTGGGTGCAATTGGAACTTCCTGGTTTGCAGGAATTAGTACAAAGGCACGCTATGCATTAGAGGAATATGGGCCAGAAGTTCTAGTCCCATCTGCAAACCAGTAGTGTGAAATTTGCACAGCGAGTAGTTTGTGAATAGGTGTGTAATTTGCAGTTCCACCTACGTTTTAGTAGGTCACATTGAAAATTATCCTTCCGTATGCGGCTGCAAAAGGACATGCTAATGTATATTGGTTAGGTTGGTTACAATATATGAGCCTCTGTGATTGGCTGCAATTAAAAGACTAACATTTGGAAGACATCGGGTGCAGGTAGTGGTCATTAGAAATACAGCCTTCTCCACGGAAGCCTGTGACATGATTCCAAATGGGGAAACTGTCCTGTGAGGACAGCTTCTCCTTTGTGAATCAGTTACCATCTCAATCTAGAGGTCAGTAAGAGAGAATGATTTGGGACCATAATTGCAGTTACAACCCATTGATATATCCCCTTCTGAATTGCAGAATTACAAATTGGAGGGGGTTTCACTTACATACACCCTCCCATTTGCAATTCAGACATGTTAGAGAAATCCCTTTTACAAGTAAGAATGAGTCTTCTGACTCATAAAAGCACTTTTGAAATTGTGAAAAGCTCTTTTAGTGGTTGGAAACCGGCTGATTTTGTGAATCACATCATCTACAACCACAAAATGGCTTTATATACCTGGCATCATTTTCCCAGTTTTATTTCAAAAGCCTACATGTCTTTAGATCTAAAGGAGAGTTTCAGCCACCTGGCATGTGCAAGAGAAACAAAAATGTGGTTCTCCATACTTTGAACAGTGCTTCATTACATCACAGAGGCACAAGCAGATAACTACATATCCAGAAGACCATAACAATGGGAGTAGCGCACTTTGCAATTGATAACATAGAATAAAATGATACTCAACAATATTTGTAAGAACATAAACATGTTATCTTTGTACAACAACTAAACATAGATAATAAAATATTTCTATTTGAAAATATGCCTGTATGTCAATCTAAAAAAATCAAAGTGTGCTTATATGCTAAACATTTATGGCATGACTGAGCAAGACAAAACATTGCAAAGCTTGTCTGTAATGCATTAGAGATGATCCCCACCATATTCAAGCCGACAGCCATTAGTTGGTTTAAATATATCAAGTAGAAGCAGAGAACAAAGTCCATGCAAACTACATGCAGAGATTTCACAAATACAAAGGTCAGGTGATTATACCTCAAGTATACATCTCATCTGGAAACACATCTGTAAACAAGTATATGAAAGTAAGGTAACATATCACAATAATCATAATTTGGCTCAAAACAATCATTGAAACTTTTGCCCCTTGTTTTGTGAAACTTTTCCAGGACCACCATATGTCCTTTCCTATTCTGGGACCAAAAACAGTGCCGGAATTCTTGTTTCTGTTACAGAGAAGTCCTGGTCTGTTAGTTCAGGCTGGACTGTTCCCTTGGGAAACAGGGTCAAGACTGATTTGCATATGGCTAGGTCCAAACTTGAATGGCATGGAACGCCAAAAACAATGGATTAAGGCCCAGATCTGTTACTGGAGTAAATGTCTGACATTGTTCCACATTCCATCCATCATCTGTTCGTTTTGCGCTGGTCCACTAACAGTATTTCATTTTCAGGCCCTGGTTATATGGTATACCACTTTACTAGGGGCTTATAAGTATATTATGTAAGTAAATTAAATATGCCAAACAGGTGTAAGCCAATTTTACCATACTTTAGTGAGTGGGCACAAGTGCTTTAGCACTGGTTTACAGAGTCCTAATGCGAGAAAAACAAATTCATAACCATTGGATGGGTGAAGGTAAAAGGTCTGGGGTGACCTTGCAGAGAAGGCCAAGTCCAACATTATTCATGTTTGGCAAAATCTTCTCACCAATATGTGTTTCTTGAAATAGACAAATATCACTTTTATATCTGACCGTATGATGTATTATTTTTCTCCACTTAACAGGATGTCTTAATCCTTTAACATTTAAAGAGACAGTCTATAGATGATATAAATCATCCATAAAGAACACAATAGAAAAATAAGAGACATTTGGAATGAGTATAAAAACAGAGAAATCATGAAGAGAAAAGAGAAAGAGCGTAGCTCAATCGGAAATAAAAAGGACAAAAAACATATAAAACAAACAGCAACCATATCAGTAAACTAGCTCATTCTGGATTGCCACACTAGCCCACCTACACTTTTGGATGTTCACATATAAGGTAGAATGTTTATAATATGTGGCCAAACTTTATGCTGCTCATATGTTTCAAAGATCCGCAAAATGTCTAGAAAAATAATGAGATCAGAGTATTTAAAAATACAATTTTTCAAGATTCTCATGTCTATAGCGTCGGACCGACCATACCTATATTTACATTTAGTCAATAGGATCATATTGCTCTGAATTCTTTTATAGTGGTAACAGCCTCTTTCACAAAATCTTGATGAAAATAAATAGAATTTCCTTCAACCATAATGGATGGAATTTTTCAGGTTGCCTTCATGACCTACACCAGATGGTTATGCTGCAAGTCTTTGAAAATGACTTGTCGATGACTGGCTTGGTTCTGTGTATAATAAGAAGGAACACGATGAGCTTTATCAATTTCAAACTTCTTTAGGAATTTTATAGTATGCAATTTGGAAATTATGGGCCAGATGCAGGAAACGATTAGCGAGTCGCAAACGGCAAAAATTGCCGTTTGAGACTCGCTAATCGCATTTCCCGATGCAGAAATGCATATTGCGAGTCGGGACCGACTCGCAATATGCATTTCAGAATCGCAAATAGGAAGGGGTGTTCCCTTCCTTTTTGCGATTCGGAGTGGCATGCAATACCATTTGCGACTGCATATGGGGTCGCAAATGGTATCGCAGTTACCATCCACTTCAAGTGGATGGTAACCCACTCGCAAATTGGATGGGGACCCCCTTCCCCTTTGCGAATGGACCCAAAACCATTTTTTCAGGGTTTCGTTTTTTTTTTTTAAGTGCAGCTCGTTTTCCTTAAAGGAAAACGGGCTACACTTAAAAAAAAAACTGCTTTATTGATAAAGCAGTCACGAACATGGAGGTCTGCTGACGACAGCAGGCCTCCATGTTTGCGAGTGCCTAGACTCGCTATGGGGCCGCAATTTGCGACCCACTTCATTAATATTAATGAGGTGGGTCATTGCGACCCCATAGCGACTCGCAGACAGTGTCTGAGACACCGTTCTGCATACCAATTTGCGAGTTGCAAATTGCGAGTTGCCCCAGGTTCTGTAAATAAAATCTACAGTTTCATTATTCTATATTTTGTGATAGGTTAAAAATGATTAAGTTATAATATCTGTTTCGGTTCTCTAAATTTAAAAGTATCTTCTTCACAGGGAGAACATTAGCACTGACTGGTAGCACCTGGTCAATAATGTTTTATTATCTCTGATGTTTATTTTGTTATCTGAAACAATCATTGACGACTGAGCTATGTCTTTCTGAATTGTTTTATTATTTGCATTATTATCATCAGTATTTGTGCAAACCACATGTATGTACTTAAATATATTCTTAGTAAGGGTTCAGTAGCTTTCAAAACTTTAGACTTCACAGTAGCGGAGACCCAATTTATTTTCTTGTATTTCAATGCTGAGCTGTCATTTTCCCCTCCAATGTGTGCTACATTATTCGACATTGTATTGAAGGTAGGTCAGAACAGTTGGAAAATCCTTAAAATCTTGCAGGTGTGGGAAATAAATCCTAGAGATGAAATGTTATATATTGTATTAAATAAAACAATAGGTCAAAAGCTGCAAACGTGATTTGAGTACCGTAAGAGCATGATCAGAAAAGCCTTTATAGGTTTTGTTTGGTGCAGCAGCTTAACCAAAATGAGGAGGGCCGTAGAGAACAGTTGTGCCTGTTGTCTTGTAAGAGCCAGCTCCTCTGAAAACGTTCTCAGCTTGGACTGCATTATCAAGTCGGTCTCCACCCAGTTTCTGCCAAAACCCAACGGAAGAATGCTGTTCCAAACGGCTCCAAATGTGTACCAGCATGAGATAGGTTCTCATTCCTCACAACAATGTACATTTCTGCCCTGTAATTGTCTCTATATAATCTTCTACACCGGTGGTGTTGGGAGCTTACCATGGTGTCCCTATTCCCTTTGGTATACTTGTCCCTCTTCAAACCTCCAAAGTATGCTATTCTTGAACTCAGCTAAATGCTTAACAAAAGGCAAACACGTTTCTCCCTGGGATTCATACCTCATTAATGTGGGTGGTTTTCCTACCAGATGCAATTTTAACAGACCACCTACACATTAGTCATAATAGCCAGAAAAGAGAGGTGGGCCCACATTTAGAAAAAAATTCTACTCGGTTTAACTGGAATCAAGCACTTCAGAATGCCTGGAGCATATGGGGGCTCATTGGACAAGATTGCCTGTGATCCTTAGTGGGGAGTGATGTTAATAGTAGTTTTTGGACCAATGGAACTGTGAAATTGTTTTTTTGACAGAAAGCATAACTCTGTGAAAGTCACTGGATCACATTCAAAAACATTGTGGGAAGTGGAAGCCCACATTATTATTTTTATTATTATTATTATTATTATTATTATTATTATTATTATTATTATTATTATTATTATTATTATTATTATTATTATTAGCTAGGGGATAATCACTGGTTGCTTTATCCTCTGAACTAAACTACATGGCTAACATCAATGAGAGAACTGCCTGGAACATAAGAAAATAATTTCCTTTGTGCTGCACTAAAATAATTAGGGGCCTGATTCAGAACTTGGCTGACAGCTTACTCTGTCACAACGATGAGGGATGTCCAGTCCTCTGAAATCTAAATCCCATTATATTCAATTGGATTTAGATTTTGGTGGACGGGACATCTGTCAACGTTGTGATGGAGTAACCCATCTGCCAAGCTCAAAATCAGGCACTATAGGCCCATTCCCATTATGTAGTTGCCAGTCTTTAGAGAAGACCGCAGAAGCCGCTGCAGCCAGCATACCACGAGTACTGGCGGTATGCTGGCCACCCTATTAAACATTTTCTGCTGAGCCAGCGGGTGAAAACAGCATTCTGTCCACTGGCCCAGCGGAAAACTCACCACAACATTAACGCCAGCTCGTAATTGAGCCGGCAGCAATGTTGTGGTGCGTCGGGTATGACACCACCCATTGCGCATTTCATTGCCCGTAATCCTGACGGGGCTTCCCATGGGGCCCCTGCACCGCCCATGCCGAGTGCATGTGCAGTGCAGGGGCCCCGATGAGGCCCCCTTTCTACCAGCCTTTGCATGGAGGTGAGACTGCCATGCAAAGGCTGGTGGAAAGGGGACTTGCAATCCCCAGGGCAGCGCTGCTTGCAGCACTGCCCTGGTGGATTGCGACCACCAAGACCGCCAGGCTGTCGAGAGGTGGCAACCTGTGGTGCCGGTGGTCGAACCCAAGCCCATCTGCCATGGTCATAATAGGGCGGTTGGACCGCCCTGTGTGAGGTGGTCTGACTGCCATTGTGAGTGTGGAAGTCTTGAGACCGCCACACTCCTAATGAGGGCATATGTCTGCCTTTCTTTGCGTTAAATAGAGGCGACTCCAGTTTCTGCAATAAATCTCTGGTTCATGTGTTGTCTACAAGTATAATTGCAACACCTTCCTTATGATCCTACAGGTATATGCTCATGTAGAATTACTCCCCCTTGGCATGCAGAGGATCGTCTATCAGAGAAAGATTTATGCCTATGAAAATCAGCAGACATGTTAAATGAGGTATATATGATGCTTACCCCTATGTAACCTCCCTCATGTGGTTGGAGGATACACAATGTTCTGAAAGAATATTGTTTACTGCTGCAGTGTAAAACATGAATCCATTAAAAGTGGACTTTTTGCTGTGGATCTGAACACGTTTTTGTAGGACCCTTTCTACAATTGAAAATAATCTGAAGAAATCGTTCTGAAGGTTTAAATACTTCAGGCCTCATTTATGAGGCCCTAGCGTCATCGGACATCCCTTTTTTGAGAAGCTCGGGTGGCTCTGTGCACTGCCCCATATCTACAAGGTGGCGTTAAGCAACTTTTTGTGGCTGAACGTGGCCTTGTAGATATGGGCCGCATGACGCAGTTTTTTGTGTCTAATGGGCGTGCAATTGGTGTTGGTGTACACATGCAACACCCACTGCTTTTTGACACTGCCTCAGATTTACAAGAAATCGTAAATTTGAGGCAGCACTAAAAACTTATTCCCCAGGGGAGGCGTTAGAGTGGTGTAACAAGGAGAAATACTTTTATTTCTCCTCGTTGTTTGCTCTTTCTATGTGTGCTGCAGAATGCAGCACACATAGAAGGATCAAATCGCCATTAAGAATTGTTTTTGTGCAGAAAGGTGTGTTTTCCTGCACAAAACAATCTCCCCCACAATGCAGCCATCCTTGCACCATGGTGCAAAGACGGCTGCATTGGTGCTAGGCATCTAATTTAGCGCAGGCGCAGTTGGAAACACATCGATGCACCATATTATTGTATAGTAGAGTGGTGCTGCCAAATTTGGCACAACGCCGTGCTCTGACATTTCCTCATACATGAGGCCCTATGTTTCTAGGTCTCAGTGCTGTAAGAAACATTCGCTAAATTTCGATGCTACAATTACATTTGAACAGATACTGGAGGATTCCTTTTGAACACGTTTTTCCTAAATAAATTTTTACATCTGAAAAAGCTGCTGTCGGCATATTGATTTCTTTCAGTGCAAATTGACATGTCTGCCCCTCTGTGTCTGTTTAAGCAAAAGTACATTTGATTTTGTTGAGTGTAGTTGTTTGTACCAATTCATGTTTTTATGTTTTTGATATATATCTGATTTCCTCACTTTGTGTGGCTTTCAAACATTACATGTTAAGATATTTAAGTAACCTGGGAAATTATGGTTTTTATTTCTAACTGTAATGATATAACTAGCTGTTGGGCACGTACTTCATTTGAATTCATATATGAATAAGACGCTGCTGCTCTGTTTGTATCAGTAATGTAGAGAGTGAACCATAGATTACAGATGAAGAGTTCACGTCACCTTTGAAAATCATCGATTTTGGAACTTATGTGATCTCGGCCACAGCTCACATAAAAACTATGGCTTCTTTATTTTATATCTTCAGAACCTAGTTGCTACAAATATAGAAGCTGTAGAACACAAACGAGGGTCTGTGTGGCATTTTGATTACGGTTGTGGTGCACTTTGTAGTGTCTGCGGACGGTGACGTAACCGGCCAGCCGACACTCGGAAATGGATGAGGGGTGTGTTACAGTTACGTAATGTGTAATATTGGAATCCCCGGATGTTCCGAGGGATTCCACCTTCATATTGTGTGTTATGTGGTTTGCTCCGTGGCCTCCGGCCCGGAGCTATAAAAATAAAGAAAGGCGTGGTCTGAGTCAGTTGCGGCACCCAGACCAACACAAGTAACGTGATGCCGGAGGCACCACTGACTGCGGCCTCACCGACCACGCCGCATCTAAAAATTCAACGACGAGTAGCGTGAGTTATTTCTATCGCCCCCGGTGCTTTCACACCCCGTCGTGTTGTAGCTCTTCTAAGAGCTACAACACAACAAATTGGCGACGAGGGTGAGCGCACCCTCGCCCCAGGCAGCGCTCCGTTGCGGCCGCCTAACACGCGGTGCGCGTGCGACAGAGGCGCGGCCCTCGTCATTGAAAAAAAAAGGAAGGAAAAAGAGCGGCGGCCGCTTAACATGCGGTGCTTGTGCCGGCTCCATCGGTTCCAAAAGGAAACATCAGATTGCAGAGCGGAGGCCGTGCATGACACGGTGCTCGTGCCGGCTCTAATTTAAATATTGGTGAGATCCAAACAAAGAATGTGGATCTCTATGGCAACAAGCACAACTAAAAAGAACTGGAGGGCTCTCCTTGAAAAAAAAAAAAAAAAGGATTTTTTTTTTTTGCTGTTATTCTCAAAAGAAAAAAAAAAAAAAATGTGAAAGTTCCTACAAAGGACATAATCATATTCACCACGAACACAGCACAATTACAGCAGGCAATTACCTGGCAAGTTTGAGCCCAACAAGTCACAATGTCTGCTATACCTCCAGTTGAACCGTTTGTGGTAGAAGGGGCACCGTCTGCCCAGGCTCCAAAGTGGAAAGAGTGGGTAGAACGAGTACTCCTGTTTTTTGAGGGTACCAAAGTAGAAGATGACCAGAAGCGTGCGTTACTGATCCACATAGGAGGCAAAGACATATACAAAATATCAAAAAACCTAGTGGAGAATGAACCCAAAACACATGCTACGCTAATTGCAGCGCTTAACAGACATTTCGAACCCATGGTCAACACGGACTATGAAAGGTTCATATTTAGACAAGCGAGGCAACAAGTTGAAGAATCGCTAGATGCTTTTCACATAAGGCTAAGAGAATTAGCAAGTACATGCAGATTCACGGATGAGACTGAAGAGGTCCGAGGACAGCTAATACAAGGGTGTGCATCCCTTAGGCTTAGGGAACGTGTTCTCGAGGAATCTGGAAAGTCATCACCGGATATTTTACAGTTGGGCCGTACCAAAGAGTTGTCGAGAGCAAGAGCTTCACACATGGAAGCCACCCTACAGCGTCCCATCAAGGAAGAGGTGGCCAACATGGTCGCAGCACCTACTAATCGACCCCGACAAATGGGTAAGAAAGCAAGAACAAAGCAGTGTGGATACTGTGGTGGGGTACCACATAGAGCATCTGAATGCCCAGCTAGAGGAAAGGTATGTTCCAACTGCGGGAAAATGAACCACTTTGCAAAGGTTTGCCGGGCGAGAAACATGAAAAGTGCATCGATCAACGTTGCCCAAGAAGAAACCCATCCAGAGAAGTCGGAGCGGGGCAGTGATATGGATGATGACGAAGCTGTAATTCATGTCGTGCACTATCTCTTTGCGGTCAAGCCTACCAGCCGTCGTCAAACACAGCTTCCAAAGTGCCAGATCCTCATGGGTCAGCATGAGATTGTCGCAGTGGTGGACACGGGAGCATCCATAAATTTACTGGCTGCTGATGAACACCGCCGGATGTCACCAACTCCGGCACTGACCAAAGCGAATGTCAAGGTGTATGCTTATGGGCAAAGCACACCTTTATCTCTGAGAGGAGTATTCGAGACCGTCATCACCCATGGGTCGCAGTCTACTCCGGCGAAAGTCTACGTGATGGAGGGAGGAACTGGTATGCTGCTAGGCTGCAAAGCCGCGGAAGAATTAGAGATTGTGACATTTGCGTTGAGTATTCACAAGGAATCAGTGTCTGAGTTGCTAGCCCGATATGATGGGGTGTTCAATGGAATTGGGTGTCTAAAAGGCAGAGAGATCAAATTACACATTGACCAAACTGTGCAACCGGTAGCATTACGCCATCGGCGAGTGGCATTCCACCTTCGGCCTCAAGTAGAAAGAGAGTTGGACAACTTGGAGAAAGCGGGAATCATTGAGAAGGTCTCGGGGCCCACTCCCTGGGTGTCCCCGATTGTGGTGGCCAGGAAACCCAAACAGCCTGGTGAGGTGCGAATATGTGTGGACATGCGCCTCCCTAATGCTGCCATAAAGAGAGAGAGGCATCTGACCCCTACAATTGATGACATACTGGGGGAGCTCAGTAATTCTAAGTGGTTTTCGAAGCTGGATCTCCGATCGGGGTATCACCAATTAGTGCTAGCCAAAGAATCCCGCTATATCACGACCTTCTCCACTCATGTGGGGCTTAGAAGATATAAACGTTTGAGTTTTGGGGTGTCCAGTGCCGCAGAAGTGTTCCAGAACGCTATTCAGGAGCTGTTAGTTGATTTGCCGGGAACTCTAAATGTAAGTGATGACATTCTTGTCCATGCTCCGACCGTTGCCGAGCATCACTCCAGATTACAGAAAGTCCTTCAGCGAATTCAGGATTCAGGACTTACCCTGCACCGCCAAAAATGTGAGTTTCTAAAGGATAAAATCTTGTTTTTTGGATATACCTTCTCTGCCAATGGAGTAGCCCCTGATCCTGCAAAGGTGAACGACATTAAGAAGGCTCTCCCTCCTACAAATGTCACCGAGGTGAGGAGTTTTCTGGGAATAGTGAACTATTGTGGACGATTCATGAAGGATTTGTCTAATATTACCCAGCCTCTGCGAAGTCTCACTAAATCTACTGAGCCTTGGAGGTGGGGTACGACAGAACAGGCTGCGTTTGACAGCATCAAGGAGGCCTTATCCAGTGAAACGGTGTTGAAATATTTCGATCCAAAGAAAAACACAAAGATTGCTGTGGATGCTGGTCCAAAGGGTCTAGGTGCTGTGTTGTTGCAAGAGCAGGGAGGAGGAACGTGGTCTCTTGTTGCGTATGCCAGTCGGTCACTCACCGACACGGAACAACGTTATTCCCAAATCGAAAAAGTAGCGATTGCGGTGCATTGGGGCTGCAAGCACTTTCATCTCTACGTATATGGTCGCCCGTTTGTGGTCGTTACTGATCACAAGCCATTACTTCCTTTGTTCAATGGAACTGCATCCAAGCCACCTCAGAGAATTGAGAAGTGGATGTTGCAATTACAGGACTATCGATGCCAGTTGGAATATCGCCCAGGATCGGAGAATCCAGCAGACTATTTGTCGAGGCATCCCCGAGCTGCTTCTGCTCTGGAAGTTGAAGAAGCGCAGGAAACGGAGGAGTATGTCCGATATGTCACTGATCGGTCCCGGCCTATGCCAATGACCATGGACGAGATTGTTCAAGCAACCGCTAGCGATGAATGCTTGCAAAAGGTTCTCGTGGCAATGCAGAATAATCAATGGCACCGTCTGAGAAGACAATTGTCTTTGCTGAACAATGATTCTCAAAGGGTCATTGGAAGTCTGTACAATGTCAGAGAAGAACTAACCACTGATACTATGGGATGCCTTTTGAGAGAAAGTCGGTTAGTTATTCCTTCCTCCCTCACTGCCAAAGCCGTCGAGTTAGCTCATAATGGCCATCAAGGCATGGTCAAGACCAAGAATCGTCTGAGGTCCAAAGTGTGGTTTCCTCTGATGGATGAGTAAGTGGAGACTTTAGTGCGGTCGTGCCGGTGGTGTCAGGCCACTGGTGAGCCAAGTAAGCCAGTTCCTATTGAAACAGAGCCTTCTCCTACTGGTCCCTGGGTTTCCGCGAGTTTGGATTTTGGTAGTTTGCCGGATGGGCGCCATACTATGGTCATCATTGATGATTTTTCAAAGTATCCAGAGGTGGAGATTATCCCTGCCCTCACCGCTGAAGTGGTAATTTCCGGTATGGAGAAAACTATGGCCACTCATGGTCTGATTGCCGAGATAAAGACAGATAATGGACCCCCTTTTCAAAGTAAGGAACTAGCTGAATATTTCAAGATTACTGGCACCCGTCATCGCAGAATCACCCCGCGCTGGCCCCAAGCCAATGGAGAGGTGGAACGGTTCATGCGGACTTTAAACAAAGTGATCAGAATTGCCATTGCTGGGGGTCAGGCTGTGGAATATGCCATTTTCTCATTTCTAAGGAACTATAGACAAACCCCTCATTCTACCACTAATCGGGCCCCCAGTCACCTGGCTTTTGGGAGAGCGTCTGTGGATGCTATCCCTCATCATTATTCTTGGAGCCCTCCTGCCATGGTTCCCGATCTAGTTCAGAAAAAAAGGCGGCTGTCTAATCAACGGATGAGCCATTTCCGACGAGCAACTGTGTCTGATCTCAAGGTGGGAGATCAGGTGTTGCTGAAACAAACCTTGGCCGGCAGTAAATTTCGTTTGCCTTTTGATTCTGCTCCCTGGAAAGTTATTCAGAGAAAGGGGTCTGCTGTTGTTGCCCAGCGTGGTGCTGACACTGTGACTCGCAATATATCGTTGTTCAAGAAGTTCCACGGTTCCAGAAGTAGTGATGATGAAGTCAGTGATAGTATGTTTGAGGTCATGCCTTCCTCTCCAGGCCCTTCGGTGGATAGTTCAACATGTGATGCTAGTCAGGCTCAACGAGACATCCCGGGTCTGGTCCCGCAGGAGCAGCCGATAGATGGACCCACCACTGAGTCACTGTCTCAACGTTCAGGGTCTGCCAGATATGGTCTGCGGAATAACCCTTGTCCATCAATTCGTCTACGAGATCATCTCTGTGACTGAATGTCAAGTTCGGTGTTTGTTTTCGTTTTATATTTTGGGGAGGAATGTAGTGTCTGCGGACGGTGACGTAACCGGCCAGCCGACACTCGGAAATGGATGAGGGGTGTGTTACAGTTACGTAATGTGTAATATTGGAATCCCCGGATGTTCCGAGGGATTCCACCTTCATATTGTGTGTTATGTGGTTTGCTCCGTGGCCTCCGGCCCGGAGCTCTAAAAATAAAGAAAGGCGTGGTCTGAGTCAGTCGCGGCACCCAGACCAACACGAGTAACGTGTTGCCGGAGGCACCACTGACTGCGGCCTCACCGACCACGCCGCATCTAAAAAATCAACGACGAGTAGCGTGAGTTATTTCTATCGCCCCCGGTGCTTTCACACCCCGTCGTGTTGTAGCTCTTCTAAGAGCTACAACACAACACAATTGATGGCCAACTGATGATGGGAAAAACACAAATGGAGTTTACGTTCTTCTGTACTTTTTTCAATCTGAAGTGGTGCCTGGGGTACGATGCGCAACCCATGGGGCTTTCACCCCATTATTTACCTGATACTGTGGAGTTTTCTGGTTTACTGCTACATAGGTAATACTGTACGTTTTGATGGTAATGGAAGCTGGTTGATGGGGCAAGCACAGGCATTTGAGGGTGGGTGAGGTTCTGTAAAACAGCCCGAATTACCTTACCTATTTAATCAGACCTTGATCACGTGAGTAATACTACTGAAAAGCTGATCACTCTAAGCCTGACTCTCAATTTTTTTTCCATCATTATGTGTGTTGAGGAATATGGCACATATAAAATAAGAGTAAAATACAACTGCTCACAGAATTCGTTTTTTTTTTAATTTGGCATTGTTGTAACAGTTCTCTTGCTTTGCGTTCAAACTAGAAACAAATCATGTTTAAGTAACTATACATTGTTCATTACACCTTTCATGAGTCTAGCCCTCTAATGCCAGGGAGTCAAGACAACCAGAAATCGATTTTTTTCAGAAGGTCTAGGTTTGTCTTCTTTCTTCTTCTGTGCCATTTACCTCTCTGCCCCTTGAGTGGGAGGGTTTTTAAAAGCTTGCGCTAGTCTGTAAGTAATGTTAATCCTGGAGCTAATCACACTAATGTTTTTAACCTTTATCTGACTAATATGCATTCCATACTTTAGATTTATGCCCCAGGACAATAGGTTTGCTGGAATTTCAATCGAGAAACAAAAATAGTTATTACTTTGAGCTGGTAGCTCCTTGTTGTTCTGAATTTGACCCCAGATCTCAGAACTTGCAGCAAGAACCCTGTAACTAAGTCGAAATCAAGCCTCAAAGAGTGAAGTTTACCTTTTACACTCTCCATGATGCCTCCCCTCCTCAAGCTCAGAAGGTTAATGCAAACTCTGTATGACTGAAATCCATGACATTTGACCTTGTGGTGGAAAGAGGAAGCTCGGGAAACTATTTCTAAAGATAGACTATGCCCTCAAGTCTAGGGCCTGGGATTTATGCTTTATTGGGTTCTGAGAGCTATGATGACCTTCTACAGAACTCGTGCCCCGCTTCATGGATCTCAGAAAATGGACAGCAAAGAATGTTTGCCTTTTCACAGTGCATATGCTGCCCCTCTTCTTTAATCCCAGAGGTTGACGCTCTATGCATGGGGGCAAAAACCACTGACCTTCTGGTAACAGGGTAAAGCTGTGTGATTTGGGGGATGTTCTTGTGCAGAAATCTGCATCCCAAAGACCAAATCCTTGATTTCATGTTGTAGAAGACACTGCACTGTAACTTAGGGCAGCAGAGGAAAGAAGAGCACAAAAGCATAATTAAAGTCAATGATAATATCCACTCTGTCTGTGATCCGGTTGTTTTAGTTTTCCTTGTCAAGGAGAGAGAAGTGATGTTTTACTGGTACCAGTCAGATAACTTTTGCGTCCCTGTATGTTATATTATAACGTGTCTAAGCCAAAACACACATGTCCCAAGGCTTCCTGCACCCACACCTGAATGAGAAATTTGAGAGGAGATCATTCCTCTTTTTTAAGCTAGTGGAAAAGTTAAGTGTTGGCTTAGGCAAACTGCGTATATGAGATTAACAACTGTAAGCTGTTATACATGAAGCTGGACCTTTTTTATAGGCGTAAATATTTTAAATGTGATCAAGATTGAGGTACATTGTCAAAGCCATTTACAGGTGTCTGCTCGAGTACGTGGGGTACTGCTTTGTGTCATTATTGAGGTGTCCCAAAAAACCTCGCCAGATAATAATAATTGAATGCGATCGGGCCCTTCAGGTCAGTTGTAGGTGTATAGGGCTACTACATGACAAGTCGCAAGAACTTAACGTTTTCAGTCTCATTTTCTTTCTAGATTTTATCGTACAATTGGCCCAATTAAAATAGCCCAACCTATAAGTTCCTGAAAGCATTACAGTGGTAAATAAAAGCCTAGAACTAGAAACAATATGTCCTTACGATATGGATTTTTTTCTTTTTTTTACAGAAGAGGTGTATTTTTAGTCTGTGGGTGCTCACTTGTTTAAGAGCAGCGGTGATGCAAGTTAAGAGCTAAGTTCACTGTACAGTTATATTGGTCTCAATTTGGGATCTCCGGGATGGTGTAGGTCAATATTTTGTGATTTGTCATCCCATGTCAGGACTCTCTTTAAATCGTTGTGCTATCAGTGGTTACTAAACAGTTCTTCGGTAAGTAACTGTTGTTTGGAACAGGTGTCCAAGGGCATTGAGTATTATTGCTCTGTTCATTAAATGCTCAGTATTGGTATTTGATTGTAATGTAATGTAGTATTCAAAACTGAGTCTAAAATCTGGTGAGGGGTTGGAAATCTGGTTTACTAAAACACAAAAAACTCATAAAAAGCTACTGGCAAACAAGGTTATACTATATTAGTGTTCTTTCACAACACAAAAGTGGAGAACAGTGAAAACAAATACAGTATAGACAAAAATCCCTATATTTCTGGGGCCTTCTACGATAGAAAAACGACCCTAAATAATTTCATAGCACGTATTCTGCAGGGTATGATAGTTCAGAATAACATGGGCGTTTTTTCCCCAATGTTTTTCGATAGAGGAAAACTGCGGACCTCACTAATAAGGCTATTTGTCCATGTAAGTCATACCTAGATGCACAAATAGATTACTTTAGGAGTGGAAGGCAACGTTTCCTATTTAGGAAAGTTGCTTTTGTATTCATAAATACATTTAATCGCTTTGAGGGTTCTAGAAGAGAAACTCTATTCCTGTGGTTTGGGAGGTTGTGGTGTAGGGCGTGAAAACCCTCTAGGTTTGTGACCCAACACAAACTTCCACCTTTCTGGTCACTTGCTCTTCTGTCAAGGACAAGAGTAAACGTGATTCACTGTAAGTACGAATGTAAACAATAAATCCTTTTTATGTCCTTTTTCAAGGTTGAAACTTCTGAAAAAGTAAGACATTTTGGAAGAGTCATACTCATGATAGATTCACAGATAATGCGGTCAATACCACCCATTTAGTAATAAGTGCAACGCATGTCGTGCCTGAACAACGAGGTCGGAACAACGACCGCATTGTTACCACTAATGCCTTTATCACAAATGCCTTAACAATGATTTTTCATTGTAAAGGCATTCCTGGTAAAGGCATTAGTGATAGGCATGCATGGTTCCAGCATGCGTCCCTCCTTGCCCCCACCCCTAAAAATTACTACGACCCCCCACCCCCTCCCCTAAAACCACGCTTACCCCCCACCCTTGCCCCTAAAACTACCCCAACCCCCACCTCGAACCTAAAATTACCGCAACCCCCACCCTGCTCCTAAAACAACCCCAGCCCCCACCCCATCCCTGAAACCTAAAGTACCCCAACCCCTACCCATTAAACCTTAAACCACCCCACCCCTAAAACTACCCCTCACCCCCCACTCCCGCCCCTAAAACTACCCTGAGCCCCTCACCCCGCCCCTAAAGCCTAAACCCCCCCAGCCCCCTCACCCCGCCCCTAAAATTACCCGACCCCCAACCCACCCCTAAAACCTAAAACCACCCCAACCCCACCCCAAAAATTACCGCAACCCCTCACCCCGCCCCTAAAACCTAAAACCACCCCAACCCCCACCCCCACCCCTAAAACCTAAACCACTCCAATCCTCCACCCCACCCCTAAAAACCTAAACCACCCGCCCCCACCCCCAAATACTAAAAATACCCAACCCCCCACCCCCCCTAAAACTAAAAATACCCCTTCCCCAAACCTATACCGCCTGACCCCCACCCCTAAAACTAAAAATACCCCTCCCCTCCCTCCCCCGCCCCTAAACCTAAACCGCCCCAACGCCCCTCCCCTAAAGCTAAAACCCTAACCCCAGCCCATAAAACTAAAACCCCCAAGCCCCCACCCCGCCCCTAAAACTAAAACTACCCCAACCCCCACCCGCCCCTAAAACTAAAACCCCAATCCCCACCCCGCCCCTAAAACGAAAAATACCCCACCCACCCCTAAAACTAAAACCCCAACCCCCCACCCCCGCCCCACTTACCTGACTCATCGTGTCGTCCTCCTCAGCCGACTCCCTTGTTGTGTGCCTTAACCACGCATGTGCGTTGTTCAACACATGCATGGTTAAGGCACAAAACAACAAACTTGTGGTTAACGAAAGCATTGTTCCGCTTTCGTTGTCCACGACTTCGTTGTTACGCAGTCGGCGTTCAGGGCGTTTCCCCCAAAAAACTAATGCATTGTCAAGAATATAAAAATAATGGTGATGTCAATTTCTATGGATTTATTGTTGGTCAGTAATTGGATACAACACCAGGGTCACTACAAACTATTATGCCCATTTGCCTTCTCTCAAAACATGCAAAATACAATCTGCACTCTAACTGTTGTGTACAACATTCAGATAGCTGTTGAATATTTCAATGCTGTAGCGCACAGATGGAACTAAACAAAAAGTGATTAGTAGAGTGCAATGGGTATGTCACAATTTAGTTCCTCTGCTCATTGTGCCATTGGAACCAAGCTACACCCTGCAGAAGAGCTCCAACAATGATGAAACTGGTCTTGATTTGCTTGTGTTCTGGTTCAGGAAGGGCCTGACCAGGCAGTTCAGACTGGACTGTTTTTGTTGAAGCAGGGTCAATGCTGATTCGCATATGGCTGGGTCCAAACTGATGTGGCATGGTGTGCAAAATAATGATCAATTGGGATGTGGCCTGAGTAATTACCAGTGTCTTCGATTAATTCAAGCATTCCATCCATCATTTATTGCATACTTCACTATGATTCCCTAGGTATGATGAGTATGCCCAGAAGTGGGTCCTGTGCACTCTGCCCCACTGGACCCAAACTATACCCAACTGACTAACCCTAGTAAGAGCGAAATTAGTCTTGTGTTACTTGTCTTCCAGTTTAAGGAGAAGCTGACCTGGCAGTTCGGGCTGGACTTTCCCTGTTGTAGAAGGGTCAAAACTATTTGACATATGGCCGGGTCCAAACTGAGGTGGCATGTAGTGTAAAATGACGATGGACAGGAATGCTGCTTCAAGTAATTATCAGTAGCTGAGAATAATTCAAGCACTTCCTCCATCAACAGCTACGTACTAACAATGCGAAACCAGATGGGGAAGAAGGCCCAAATCAGAGCACAGGCCACACATGCACATTGTAGGTCAGAAAATATATAGCCCCAAGCTTATCTATATGTCTTTGTGTGCTCAAAAGAAGACCAAAATCTATGCATTATGACTTGGCCAAGAAAGGGATGTGTATGGCAACTATAACTCATATCCTAAGATAATCCACAATGTCGTGCAGCCACATTTAGACATTTTCACTGTCATGCTACACTAAACAAATTGTGGTCTATTCTCAATTTATGTGTAACAAGATTCTTTAATCAGACTATCACCATGGCTATTAAGCTTTGCCATCCTGCTATCAGGAAAATACTAGAGTGATTGTAATCAGCTATAAATGCAAAGGCACAGAACACACATCACCTTTTTACCAACAGAGAGAAAAACAAATTCTACCAGCCTGGTCTCTCTACCCCGAATTTTAGAATATATATGTTCGAACATGTGTCATTTTTCCCTCCCCCACCAAAGTAAAAGGCGTACAGGAAAAGAAAAATGGAAAGCTCCACACCAACAACGTGCAAGTGATTGTGGTTGGCCGGGTTAAAGGACGACACAGAGCTCTGGATTTCTTTACTGCTGTGATTTATTGATGATTATAATGTAGTGCTGAATAGGTCTTTCTTTGTGTTTCTTGTATTGTTTCCTGGTTAGCTTCTGTTACTTTTCCCTGGTTCTTCACCTCTTCTATGTTCTTTTCTTCTCTTTCAGGGCTCGTCCGGGAAGCGCATGCGTGCAAAAAGAACAAGAGAAGAACCGGTAAGTGGGTTGTTCCTTGTCTGTCTCTTTACTTCTCTACCTCTTCTTTTCCTTTCTTCCTCTGTCTTCTGTATGTCTTTCTCTCTTTCTCTCTTCCTGTTCTATATTCCGTTTGTTACTGGGTGTACTGTTTCTATCTCTCTTTTGTCTCTTCCTTTACTAACATTCTGTGTCTCTTCTCTTCTGCTATACTGAATTTTCCTTCCTTCGCATAGACTTTACTGTCCTCTTATGGCCCCTTCTATCTTTCAGGTATTCTTTCCTCATATGGCTCCTTCTCCTCCCTCTGCTGTTCTTCTAGTCCTTTTGTTGCTGATGCCCTTACTCTCGGTGTTACACTACTGAGGGACCTTGGACTGTAGCACCTCCATATCTTGACGCCTTCTTTTATCTGGGTCTGTCCTAGAATTGATTGAATTGCCTCTCCTGTTTATTGTACCCGCCACCCACTCCCTCTTACTTATTAATCCTTACATTCCTGTCCTCCCACCACCCTGGTTCCCCTAGTTTCTTATATACTCACGCACCTGGTCTTGCCACGCTTCTCCAGAAGCGTGGCGGGGTTTCTTGCTCCGCCTCCCGGGGCCACCACGGATTTCGTTCCTCCGTCGGTCGTATCTTCCTCTTTTCCGATGAAATACGTCTGTACTCCCATGACGCTGCTCTCCTCCTTCTCCTTGTTGCGCGCCTCTCGTCCATGGGACGCCTCCTTTTCTTCACCTTCCGGTCCCGCGTCACTGCTTCCTGGATGCAGGGTCACAGCCAGCCGGGGCGTCCGATTGGTTCCTGCACCATGATGTTCCCGGGCACCCGGGGTAGCGGCAGCACAAGTAGGTGTTGTGTGCGGGCTGACTCCGATCGGCCCACCACAGTGATATAGCGTGCTGAACTCATCACCAAGCAAACGAATCCAGGTATTTTTACCTCAAGTCACACCTTATTGACTCTAAGAAATAGATAAAACCAGGTCATATGCACACACACATGACTGCAATGGTTCCATCAGTGTCGTTACTCATTTAGAAGGCTGTGAGCCGGAAAAGTGACAAGGATGTTGCCCTGCATTCACAATATAAGGGCAAAACTGCAGACTAAATGCAGGTGCAGACGTACTGCCCACCTTCACTTAACACTGAGGGCCATATTTACAAGCATATTTGTGGTCCCTTGAGTCCCCTAACGCCACCATGGTAGCGCCGTCTTTACAATACCGAGCACCATGGCGCATGTTAGGGGCAATAACATAATTTTTTTACTCCATTGTAATGCTATACTGGAGAAACGTAAAAAAATGACGCTAATCCGGTGTAGTGTTGAGGCCTATTGAAATCAATGGGAGCCTCATTTTAAAGCCTGCTTTAAGCAGGCGTTAAAAATGACATTAGAAATGGCGCTATGGATTCTAGTAGATTCCATTGCACCATTTTTAACGACCCTCTAACAAGGGAACGCCTCCTTTGCATACATCATGCATATATCATGCAAAATGTACCACAAAGGGTTTACAAGGCAGAGCAAACCTAGTTTGCACCACCTTGTAAACATGGCGCTATGATAGTGGCACGTTAGAGTTACATTTGTGACAAAAATGTTGCTACAAATGTGGCACTAACGGGCACAAGGGCCTTGTAAATCTGGCCCTGAATGTGTAGATACCCCCTATATGAACGTGGCTTTGGCATAACGTAAAATATAAAGCCATGACATTTTACATCACATATATGTACAGCAATCACTATCATCCATGCAGGCACTAAAATATACACAGGCCGACGTTTGGGGACGTTGAATTTTCCATAGTTTGAAGGGACAACATTTCCACCTCTTAAAAACCGTTCCCATGATAATATTTCCTAAGACTGTTGTGGTGGAGGAATTGTCGAACCAAATGGTTTCTGTTGTACGAAAATTCCTCTAGAGAAAATCAAAGTACGCATTACTGATTTTTCCCCCAACAAAAAACATACTTTTTGATTATATTTCCACCTGCGTTTTAGGTTAACAAATGAATTTACGTTAAAGAGTTTGCAAAACTCAAAGGATTACCGTAGGTAATCGCACTTTACACACTTGTAGTATCACAGCATATTCATATCTGAAGACTCAATGATGCCTACCATGAAGCACAATGAACAGCATCTGATTGCACATGAGCATAATTCATTGGCACCGAGGCAGGATATACTTTCAGGTAGTACTCAATAATTATTTTCATATAGACTGTTAATAAAAGTGATCATTTAAAAAAAAAAAAATGTTGGATAGTATCAAAAAGACAAATATATCGAGACTAATACAGCGGTAATGTGCATTTATGAAGTACGTTTGAGAAGAACAACCATACAAAGACTTGGCATGAATAGGACAGGCAGTAACAGGTCAATAAATACAATTAAATGTCAATAAAAATCTTGTCACTTATTATTTATCTAGACATTTATCAAAAACTTCCCTGATAACTCGAAATTTGACTAAATCACTATTTCTCATAGTGTACTGATTTTCAGACATTCTTACCCAAACCATTTTGGTATGCCAGTGCACCTTACTGGGTATTTCAATTGACTTCCAACTTCGAAGAACCAGAGATCGTGCAATAGATAGAAAAATACATACAAATTGCAAATTAGATTATATCTCTAGCGTTCCTGGAATAACAAAAAAGCACTATGGGGGTCATTACAACCCTGGCGGACGGTGTTAAAGCGGCGGTAAGACCGCAAACAGGCCGGCGGTAAAAAAATGGGAATTATGACCGTGGCGGAAACCGCCAACAAAGACAGCCACTTTAACACTCCGACCGCCACGGCGGTACAGAAAAACAGCTTGGCGGTCACCGCCAACAGACAGGCGGAAGACAATGTGCAGCCCACAGTATCACAACCTACCAATCCGCCACCTTTTCCGGGGCGGATTCACCGTGGATAAAAACACGGCGGAAACAACCATTTCAAAGGGAAAACGCTCACTGCTACACATTCCACGAGGAAGGAGGACACCATGGAACCGGAACTCCAAATTCTCCCTGCGATAGTCTTCCTGCTCCTATACGACCATCATCAACGCCAGCGGCGAAGACAACGGTGAGTACTGAACCTACAACATAGGGGAGGGGGAGGCAAAGGTCAGGGACACACACACGCAACACCCCCACCACACCCGACCCTCACCCACTACAACACACACACCAATGCATATTCAAACATTACAGTAACAACCCCCAACCCCCCCAGAAGAATGCAAAGATAAAAGGAAATGAGTTCAACCATTGTAAAATATCAAAATACAGTAACCAAATATATACAGATATATATACACATTCAACAAAATATACATCACGATTAGTAGTGCAGGTAATGCACCATTCATTGTCCGTGGACCACTGGGCCCAAAATGCATGGGCGAGGCCCACATCAGGTACCTGATCAAAACGGAGAGAACACTGCCGGGGCATCAGATAGAAATACAACAGGCACCTCAGGGGGAAGGGAAGGGGGGGCACCTCAGCCGGATGAGTGCACCACGCCAGATCCACAAGGGGGCTCCATGCCCATTGATGTATCCTGGGGGGTGCAAAGCCACAGTCTCTTAAGTCTCTACAGAGGGTGGTTTGCCCACTGTACCATCCTGGGGAGTGCAAAGCCACAGTCTCTCAAGTCTCTACAGTGGGTGGGTTGCCCACTGTACCATCCTGGGGAGTGTTGGGGAATGCAAAGCCACAGTCTCTCAAGTCTCTACAGTGGGTGCTTTGCCCACTGTACCATCCTGGGGAGTGCAAAGCCACAGTCTCTCAAGTCTCTACAGTCGGTGGTTTGCCCACTGTACCATCCTGGGGAGTGCAAAGCCACAGTCTCTCAAGTGGATAACAGTCTCCACTGGTTCTGGAGGGGGACTGGTGCCCAGAGTGCTTCATCCTTTGAAGGACAGACGGAGTGGATGCATGTCTCCACTGGTTCTGGAGGGGGACTGGTGCCCAGAGTGCTTCATCCTGTTAATGACAGACGGAGTGGATGCATGTCTCCACTGGTTCTGGAGGGGGACAGGTGCCCAGAGTGCATCACTCTCCCAGTGATGTTGCCAGTTCCGTCAATGCCCCTGCCGCACATGGGCTAGTGGTGCTTGAGTTGGCGGTCCTTGCCCTGTTCAGCGGTCTTTGCCCTGTTCAGCAGTGCTTGCCATGGCGGTCTTTGCCCTGTTCAGCGGTGCTTGACTTTGCAGTTTCTGACCTGTTCAGCGGTGCTTGCCCTGTTCAGCGGTATTTGCCCTGTTCAGCGGTGCTTGCCCTGTTCAGCGGTGCTTGCCATGGCGGTCCTTCATTGCCCAGCTGGGCTGGGGCTGGCAGTCCTTCATTGGGCAGCTGGGCTGTGGCTGCCGGGGCCCTCCTGGGCAGCTGGGCTGTGGCTGGCGGTGGCCTCCTGGGCACTGACTCCGGTGGTGGCCTCCTGGCCAGTGACGATGGGGCTGCCCTTCTGGGCACTGACTCTGGCGGTGGCCTCCTGGCCAGTGACGATGGGGCTGCCCTCCTGGGCACTGACTCTGGCGGTGGCCTCCTGGCCAGTGGCTGCCCTCCTGGGCACTGACTCTGGCGGTGGCCTCCTGGCCAGTGACGATGGGGCTGGCGGTGGCCTCCTGGTGATTTCTTCTGCCCCTTCCCCACCTTGGGAGGAGTCACAGCTGAGTGGACACTCCCCCCGGGACCCTTGTGAGCGGCTTTGCTGGCTGGAGCCTCCCCCCACTCCCGCCGGGCACTGTCCAACTTGTGGTGCTTCACAGGGGGGGGGACTGGCTGTGCTGTGGCTCCGTGTCACACTGGTGCATGGTGCACTCCACATACCTCTAACAGGCACCACTGGTACCGGAGATTTTTTGGCTGAGGTGCTAGTACGGGACCTATGAATTGGAGGGGGGGGGGAGAGGTCAAGCTTTTTCAGGAAAAGTTTCTTAAGAACACTGGGACGGGTAGCTGGAGGGGGTCTGGGAGTGGAGGAAGTGGAGGTGGTTGTAGGAGGTGTAACTTTTGTGGCTTTGGGTGCAGGTGCATGCGCTGGAGGCTGTCCTGAGGTGGATGTATGTTGGGTGGGTGTGTGCCTGCGTTTGTGTACTTTGGGAGGGGGCATCACAGACACACTGGGAGAGGACACAGGGGATGTGTAAATGGTAGTGGGAGTGGTGAGTGCAGGTGAGCGGGGTGTGGTGGTGGGTGTGCTGGTGCGGGACCTAGTGGCTGTAGTGGTAGTGCATGCAGGTGAGAGTGTAGACGACACTGGGAGGGAGGAGGGAGACGACAAGGAGGGGGACACAGTGGAGGCAGTGGATGTTGCTGTGTCTGTATGTGTGTGATGCTTACGTGAATACCTGTGGGATGTGTGGTGCTTATGTTTGCCTGAGCTTCCCTTGTGTGTTGAGGTGTGCGCAGGCTGGTCTGATGGTGTGCATGGGATAGGCTGGGGTACAGAGGATTGGGTCTGGGTGGAGGAAGTTGGAGGGGGGAGGCTAGAGACAGGGACAATGGCTGCCATCAATGCTGAGGCCAGAGTTTGCTGGGTTCGATGAAGGGCAGCCTGACCAGAATGAATGCCCTCCAGGAATGCATTTGTGTGTTGCAATTCCCTTTCTACACCCTGGATGGCATTCAAAATGGTAGACTGCCCAACAGTGAGGGACCTGAGGAGGTCAATGGCCTCCTCACTGAGGACAGCAGAGGTGACAGGGGCAGGGGCTGAGGTGCCTGGGGCGAAGGTGATGCCCACCCTCCTGGGTGAGCGGGCACGGGGCGAAGGCTAAGGGGCTGCTGGGAGGGCGGTGCTGGTAGGGGGGGTGGCGGCTGTACCTGTAGAAGTGGGGGGCACAGATTTTGCCGCCACCACAAGGGAGCTCCCATCGGAGGACGAGTCCGTGTCGCTGGTTGCAGATCCTGTGACCGCCATGAAGCTCCCCTCGCCCTCCGTCCCACTGGTGTATTCCGAGTCCGTGGTGTGGTCCTCCATGGCCATGTGGGATGCAGCTCCCTCGTGCTCCGGTGCCACTGTACCTCCGCCTGATGATGCTGATGCACACAAGAACAGGGAGACCACAAAAAGGGGGGGGACGACAGAAGAAAGACAGGTTGAGTGCATGTCTTACTGCTACCATTGGCGGACAATACAGACACAGCAGCCCCCTGCACTACGCCGCGCTGTTGGGCTCTACAGATGCAGTTCCTGGGATATGGCCTACATGGTATGGTGGACATCAGCACACATAGATGACACAGGGGCATGTATACCTGTACTTGGCATTCTACAGAGGTGGGGTGGAGTGCCACATGGCCTGTATTACGGAGGGGCCTAGCCTACGGAACTCGCCCTGGCCTAGGGGAACCCACAGCCCTCCTCCCCCACCCAGACACCTTCACTGCGCGGAAAGTCCGCAGAATGATGTTGTACTCACCCCCTTGTGTCTGCTGTGATGCCCTCAAGCGCCCATCTAACTCAGGGTAGGCCACCGCCAGGATCTGGAGCATCAGGGGGGTCATGGTGCGATGGGCACCCCTCCCACGTTGGGAGGCCATCCCCAGCTGAGCCTCCCCCGTCTTCTTGCTCCAGCGGTGAATGTCCTCCCATCTTTTACGGCAGTGGGTGCTCCGTCTGTGGTGGACCCCCAGGGTCCGGACATCCTTGGCGATGGCACACCAAATATCCTTCTTCTGGTGGGCGCTGACCTACATGACATGTACAGGATAAGAAGAGAAGTCATTACCAACTGCACCGTCAAAGTGAGTGGCACGCATCCCTACCCTTGACATGTGGCACATGCATTCACAGTCCTTCATGCAGGCAGAACTGTGGCCCCTTCCTTCTTACAACCAGCCCTCTCCACACAGGCATAGCCCATACAACTTGCTCCCTGTGTACTTACCTGTTGGTCTGGAGGACCGTAGAGTAGCATGTACTGGGGGAGGACCCCGTCCACGAGCTTCTCCAACTCCTGTGCAGTGAAGGCAGGGGCCCTTTCCCCAGACGCACGAGCCATTGTCTCTTCCACACCGAGGTCACAGCAGCACTTGCAGTGTAGGTCTTCTCCTGTCGAAGATCAGGTATCGAGTGATTGAACAGATAGAAAATGGCGGTCACGTCCGCGGCAGTGACGTCCGCGGCGGTGCGTATCATCACTGCCGGCGCACTTCGTCATTGGCTCCTGGGAGCCATAGGGTCCAATGTTAACCAATGCAGCATTGCGCCGCGGTCTTTGTCCGCCTACTGCGACGGTGTACAACGCCAGCGCAGTTACCTCACATCCCATTGTCCCAGTTTAGAAGTCAGGCAGCCGCCATTTCAGGGGCCCACATGGCTTCATTTTCAACTGCGTCACACATACCTAGGCCTAGACTCAGAACACATACAGACAACTTTTTGGATTATGTTTCATGTTCTGTGTAGACTGTGGGTACATACCTCTGAGTTGTTTGACTCTGTGGTCGCTGTTGTCCTTCCTAGGCACCGTCCACTGGGACATGTGAGGAGATGGCGGAATCCTCCAGTGTACCGACCGCTGGTGGACCTGTTGACAATGGAGGAGAGACATTTAATCGTCACCTACAGGTTTGACCGTGCCACAATCCAGGAACTGTGTACCCAGTTGGAGCCTGACCTGATGTCAGCAATCCACCATCCCACAGGGATCCCCCCTCAAGTGCAGGGGCTACCAGTGCTCCATTTCCTTACAAGTGGGTCATTTCAAACAACAGTGGCCATGGCATCAGGGATGTCCCAGCCTATGTTTTCCAACGTGTTGTCCAGAGTGTTGTCTGCCCTGCTGAAACACATGCAGAGCTACATCGTTTTCCCTCAGGTGGAGGATTTGGCTACAGTTAAAGGTGACTTCTATGCCCTTGGACATATCCCTAACATCATAGGTGCCATTGATGGGACCCATGTAGCTCTGGTCCCCCCCCACAGGAGTGAACAGGTGTACAGGAACCGGAAGAGTTATCATTCCATGAATGTACAGATGGTATGTTTGGCAGACCAGTACATCTCCCAGCTAAATGCTATGTTCCCTGGCTCTGTGCATGACGCCTACATCCTGCGGAATAGCAGCATCCCTTATGTGATGGGTCAACTCCAGAGGCACCGTGTGTGGCTATTAGGGGACTCTGGTTACCCCAACCTGTCATGGCTACTGACCCCAGTGAGGAATCCCAGGACCAGGGCAGAGGAACGCTACAATGAGGCCCATGAGCGGACTAGGAGGGTGATCGAACGCACCTTCGGCCTCCTGAAGGCCAGGTTCAGGTGCCTCCATATGACAGGTGGTTCCCTATTCTGCTCACCAAGGAAGGTGTGCCAGATCATCATCGCCTGCTGTATGCTTCACAATCTGGCTTTGTGACGCCAGGTGCCTTTTCTTCAGGAGGATGGTCCAGATGACGGTGTTGTGGCAGCTGTGGACAGTGATGAGGAGGAAGCAGAGGACAAAGACATTGACAACAGGGACTCAGTTATCCAGCAATATTTCCAGTGACACACAGGTGAGAACACATTCCTGCCTGCTACAAGTACTTTCACACTTCTACCTCTATCCTGTCTGTCGATTTCAAACAGTATATGGTAACTGAGTTGTACATTTCCATTACGGTTTCACAGGTGTGGTTACCAACGTGTGTCATCTGCTTACATTCCTCATGGACTTGAGATGTGTGACATAGGTATGTTGACATTACATTTGAGAACGGATTTTGTCACTGTCATTGCTAATACACATTTTCAAAATCACAGACTGACTCCAGATTATTTTGTGCTTCAAGGGTGTTTATTGAAGCGCTAAATATTGGAGGAGGGGGTGGTAAAATGGTGAGGGGTGATGGTGGAGGAATGTCCATGGCAGAGTCCAGTCTATTAGTCTCACAGGTGCACTGCCCATATGGTCATAGGAAGTGGAGCTGGGGCAGTTCCAATATGGACAGGGTTACAAAGTGGGACAGTGGGATGACAATCAGGGTGGTCTAATTTCTTGGCGGGGGTCTTGGCATTGTGCTCTGTCCTGTTCCTGGATCTCAGGGACCGCTTGCGGGGTGGTTCTCCGTCTGCAGGGGGTGGGGTGCTGGTGTGGTGGTCCTGTGGCAGTGCCTCCTGTCCATTAGCGCCGGCGGAGGTGGTGGGCAGTTCTTAGTCCATGCTAGTGTCAGGGGCCCCTTGGAGTGCCACGGTGTCCCTCCTGGTGTTCAGTATCTCCTTCAGCCCCCCTACGATGGTGCCCAGGGCTGTGCTGATGGTTCTGAGTTCCTCCCTGAAGCCCAAATACTGTTCCTCCTGCAGGCGCTGGGTCTCCTGAAACTTGGCCAGTACTGTTGCCATCGTCTCCTGGGAGTGGTGGTAGGCTCCCATGATGGAGGAGAGGGCCTCGTGGAGAGTGGGTTCCCTTGGCCTGTCCGCCCCCTGTCGCACAGCAGCCCTCCCAGTTCCCCTGTGTTCCTGGGCCTCCGTCCCCTGGACCGTGTGCCCACTACCACTGCCCCCAGGTCCCTGTTGTTGTTGGGGTGGTGGGTTATCCTGGGTTCCCTGTAGTGGTGGACACACAGCTGATTGACGTGTCCTGGGTACGGAGGTATGGGCCCGCTGTGTGGGTGCTGTGCTGGTGTTACCAGAGGGTGGAAGGTCTGTGGAGGCCTGTGACTGGATGTGGGGAACCGACTGTCCCGAGGCCCACGATGGTCCGGGCTGGTCATCTGGATCCAGTTGGACAGAGCTGCTGTCATCACTGTGGGCCTCTTCTGTGGGTGGGGTAGAGATGTCTGGACCCTCCTGTCTGGTGACATTGGGTAGTGGTCCTGCAGGGGTGTAAAAGCATGATTATTGCATCTGTGTGTGTCATGGTGTGCAATGGGTGGGTGAGCATGTATCCCAGTGCTAGCATTCATTTGTGGGGGCTTGTGTGATGATGGTTGGGGGGGTGTTATGGGTATGTGCAGTGGGCATGCTTTAGTGAGGGGTGTCCATGCTTTGTTGTGTCATGCAGGGCTTGGTGTTGGGATGGGTGGTTTGTGTTAGTAGTACATATGTGAGGAGTTGGAGTGATAGGGGAGGGGGTGAGGGTGGGGGTCTGTGATAGCATGCAGGTAGGGTGGGGGATATGATAGTTAAGATTTGACTTACCAGAGTCCATTCCTCCACCGACTCCTCCGAGGCCCTCAGGATGCATAATGGTCAAGACCTGCTCCTCCCATGTTGTTTGTTGTGGGGGAGGAGGTGGGGGTCCGTCGCCAGTCCGCTGTACCGCGATGTTGTGCCTGGGGACCACGGAACACACCTTCCCCCGTAGGTCGTTCCACCTCTTCCTGATGTCGTTCCGATTTCTTGGGTGCTGTCCCACTGCGTTTACCCTGTCGACTATTCTTCGCCATAGCTCCATCTTCCTAGCTATGGAGCTGTGCTGCACCTGTGACCCAAATAGCTGTGGCTCTACCCGTACGATTTCCTCCACCATGACCCTGAGCTCCTCCTCTGAGAACCTGGGGTGTCTTTGCCGTGCCATGGGGTGGTGTAGGTAATGTGTGGGGTGGTGTAGTGGTGATGAGTGTGGTGATATGTAGTGATGTGTGGTGTTTTGTGCGTGGATGTAGTGTGGGTGATGGTGTTGTGTGCCTCTCTGTGGTGGGGTTATCTATGCTGTGCTGTCTCTCTGGCCTTCGTCAACATTTGTGGTCATAGGGGTTTGTGGGTGATGTGGGTGTGTATTTTATATAGTATTGATTGTGTGGGAGTGGTGTGTGTATGTGTATCAGGTGTGTGTATTTCGAATTGTCCAATGTGGCGGTGTTTTGGAGATGTGGTTGAAAGACCGCTGCGTGGATTCGTGGGTCGTGATAGCATGGGCGTGTTTCTGTTGGCGTGACGGTGGAGGTTTTGTTTTCGCCAGTTTATCACTGACCTTTGGTGTGGCGGACTTGTGTGGGTGTCTGAATTTTGGCAGATTCCGAGCTGTGGGTCATAATAGCTGTGGCGGAATTCCACGGCTGCGGCGGTGTATTGGCGGTCTTCTGCACGGCGGTAAGCGGCTTTTACCGCCAATGTTGTAATGACCCCCTATATCTAGATTGGGCGGGTTATTAAATCCAATTGTATGATTAATGGACTGGACATTTTTCTGACAAAAATCTGTTAATGCCGACCAGATAAAAACACAGGAGTGTGATGGCTGAGGTGACTTTACGGATTTCCCATGAGTAGCAGAAAGGTTAGCATTTTTTGGGAAGTGGCGTCGTAAGGCGTCATTCCTCAGGGGCTGGCAGCTCTGTGCCAGTGGACCTGCCAGCCTTGCATCTGTCTCCTAAGAGACAGGACCATAAAGCCCACAAAACTGAAGTGTGATATATACTGCCACATTTTTTTACTACCCCACATTTTATTCTGGCCATTCAGTGACAGTGTTTCCATATTTTTGATTGGCCTTGAATCAGGGTCCAGACGCTGCTCTTGTTCATGCCTGCTATTCTTTGGACCAACTCATTAATAATTGGTTGTCCTCAGACATGAGTTCCTCTACTAATATCTTCAATTTGCCATTTTTTAAATTATTTTCCTCCCAAACTGCTACCCTGGCTATTGTTCATTTATACAGGAGTGATGGTCACAGATATTGAGCTAAAGGTAACTTGTTAAGTTTGGCTTGCTGGGCAAGTTTGCAAAAACCTGCAGGAGAACTGGGTTAGAGCTTTTTTGATGACACTTGAAGGTGTAGATGCGTGATGAAGAAGCATATTTTGTCTATAGTTGTGAGAAATTGGGATGATGGTTGATGAGGAAGGGGCCTGTTCGACCAACAGCCTCAATCCCTGTGAGAGTGAACAACAAAAGTCACTAAATATTTTAACTCTCTGGTACCTTGGCACAAAAGTAGTCAGGCTAAACTTCGAGTCAATCTGTTAAGTATTTACGCAGCACACAAACAGTAATATAGTGAAAACACAACACAAAAAAAAAACACACCAATCTAGAAACAGAGTTATTTTAATAAACTATTTGACACCAAAACGGTAAAAAACTAATAAGTAGAATTGCAGTTATGAACTTTTAAAGATTAAGGTAAAAATTGTGCCTAAAACATCAAAGTGCCAACTGCAGACATCTAGATGTGTGAGCCTGTGTCAAAGTCTTAAAATATGGCCTGGCCATGATGGAGTGTGAGTCAGACACAACAGATGGATTGGACCTGGTTGGGGCTTACCTTTGGACTTAGAGGAAATTGGAAGAAAAATGTTCAGGGAAGGTAAAGTCAGAGGGTTGAGGTTGCAGGCAGTGTCTCAGGACAGAGCATCATCGTCGGAGAGCCATGGGACAAAGCTGCAGTGCAGATTTCTTTGTTCTGACTTAGTCAGTTTTTTGGAAGTCAAAAACTTCCATGCGGATGAACCTAGAGGCTGTAGCTGGTGAGAGTTCCATGAGGCTGGATATTGCTTTGATGAAGGACCACTGAACAAAGTAGCAGGAGTCATTGTGAAGTCATATTGACAAGTGATGCACCTTGGGTGGATAGACGAGCAGGTTGGTCCTGGTCTCCTTTCTGTTCTAGAAGCAGTGTTTAACCGAAAATTCTGAAAGTCCCAAATTTTGGCTTTTGGATATCTGGGCAGCATTAGCACCACCACCAAGAGTCCAGGACTGGAGGGGCACCACTTGGGAGGTTAGGACACACTCTGGCTGGGTCCAGGTGTGTTTTCACAAAGTCTGCAGCCTTTTCTGTCCCTGATATTCTGATCTGGAGGCCACCCAAGTAGCCCTTGGAGTCACTCTGGTTGTCCTGGATTCAAGACATGCAATAAGACTGAAGCAGCAGGACAGGCCTCTGAGGGTTGAATGCAGGTTCCAGGCAGATCATCAGGCCTTCCAAGTGCAGCAAAGCAGTCTTGTGGAGTACACAGCAGGCCACAGTGGCAGGCAGTCCTCTTAGATTCCTTCTGCAGGTCATGAAAATGACCTGAATAGTTGGTCCGGGATTACTATTTTTATACCCGGTGCCTTCTTTGAAGTAGGAGGAGTTTCTGGAAAATTCCCTTTGAAGTGCTTGAAGTTTCGTGGTTACCCTGTACTGGCTCCAAGGTGGTTGCACGAACAATGCAGGGGTGACAAATCCTTTGTTTTAAGGCAGAGCACATCCTATTAAGTTGCAAGTTGGGCTGTGCCCAGCTCCCCCCCCACTCCAACCGTGCCAGTTGATGGCCACTCCAGGCACACTAATATCTCTACTGTCTGCCTGTTTGGGAGGAATAAGCAACATCCTAATGCCAACTACACCCAGTGATGTGACCTTAAAACAGGCTGCAGGCACCAAATAGTTAGGGCAGGATAAGGACAATTTTCTAAATGTGACATTTTCAAAATTGTAACTTAAAATGCTACTTTACCAGTAAAGAGGAGTTTTAATACAACTTCTCAGAAACCAACCATGAAATATTTACCAGTTTCCAATGAAAAATTAGCACTCATTAAATGTAATGAGGCAGCCTAATGGTATCCTATGGGCAATGTAGGCCTCACAGTAGTGACAAACAAATGTAGGAGTTTTTACTACCAGGACTTGTAAAACATAAAACAACATGCTCAACTGTTTAAATCCAATGCACCCTTACCTATGGGCTCCCTAATGCTTATTTAAGGAGTGACATATGCATTAAGGGGGGGGGGAGGGGTTAGGGCTTGGCGAGAAGGTTATATTGCCAAGTCAAATAGTCAGTTTAAAACTGCATTCAGGTTGCAATGACAGGTGAGGGACATCTTTTAAGGGGGTACTTAAGTGGGTGACACAATAAGTGCTACTGGTCCAGTAGTAGCATTTCATATATTGGCACTGGTTACATTGTATACCATTCTAAAGGGTACTTAAAAGTAAATTAAATATGCCAACCAGGTGTAAACCATGTTTACCATGTCAAAGGAAGAGAGCACACGCATTTTAGCACTGGCAGAATAAACAAAATCAAATTTCAGTAAAAAGTGGAAGATAAAGGCAAAAGGTTTGGGGGAAGGCCATTCTAAGGCTGACCGGTCTAACGATAGTGTTGAATGCTGCTGAGAGATTAAAGATAATTAGGGTGCATTCCAGGTCCATATTGCTTAGCTTTTGGAGAGTTGTTTTAGTCCCTCAGCAAGTGCCATGCCTTGTCCTTTTAGGCATTGGGTGTAGTGCAGTTTGAAAGCCTCACCCAACCTTAAACTCTTTGTCTTCATCTGGATCCACCTCTTGAATGTGATTCTGTGTAAAAAAAAACACTACTCATAGACTTACTCCCTTGTATATAGTTGTACGTAGATATGTAGGCAATCACCTATGCATACGGTTGGATGGTTAGTGGGGGTTGGCATTAACGTTTAGTAAAATGAATTACCTTACATTTAAAAAAAACATAGAAATACACTGAAAAAAACAAAGATTACAGGGATGTTACAGTTAGGAAAAATAATTTGAAAATTTGAAAAAACCCTTAAACATTCCCTGAAAAAATGAGGGCTACAAAGATGTTATAGTTAAGAAATAGAATTCAAAAAATAGAAATTCACTAAAAAAAACAAAGGCTACAGGGAAGTTCTAATTAGACTCACAATTCACACATACAAAAGCAGTTACAGTTACCTCAGCTAGCTATAACTTGTGCCCCGTAATTGACTGCTTATGACCTCACATATTACATCACTGATGACATCATCCACAAAAAAACCTCAAACACGCACTCATCCCATACAAGCAATTGTACATCTACACACACAAGTACTCACACACTCATTCATACAGCAATGACACTACTCACAGATACACACTCACTCACACAGGCACTAACACAATGAATCACCTACCATACATTTCTAAGTCAGCCATTCATACACCAACACAGCTACTCACACACCCACTAATACACTCATAAAGTCACCCAGACACCAACTAATACACCTGTAGAACAACTCACAGAAACAAAAAACATACCCACACAGCCACTAGTAAACCCTCTCACTCATCCATACAATCAGCTGTCTAGTCACATACACACGCACTCACTCTCCGATACAGACATTTACACACAAAGTAACTTACCTGTACAACAACTATCACACCCAGCCACTCACTCGTATGATCACTGATGCACCTAGTCAGTCACCCATGCAGACACTAACACACAAACTCACTTACTGACAAGAAATCACTCTCCCATACAGTCTCTGATGCAGCATGTCACTTTTGTATACAGTCACTCATACATTCACTTAGTCAATCAATCAATCAATATTTGTAAAGCTCAGCTACTCACCCGTGAGGGTCTCAAGGCGGTGGGGGGGAGGGACATCATCTGAAGAGCCACGTCTTGAGGTTCGTCCTGAAGATGGTGAGTGACTGGCTTTGTCTGAGATGCATGGGGAGGTTGTTCCAGCTCTTTGCAGCAGCGTAGTTGAAAGATCGTCCTCGGGCGGTCGTTTTGCGGATGCTAGGGACGGTGGCGAGGGCCATCTGGTTGGAGCGGAGGGATCTGGCAGGGGTGTGGAAGGAGACGTGGTGGTTCAGGTAGGCTGGTCCAGTGTTGTGTATGGCCTTGTACATGTGGGACAGAAGCTTGTAGGTTATCCGCTTTTTGGAGTGTTGGGAGATGTGTTCTCAGCGAGGGAGGTCCAGAATGAGTCTGGCGGCGTCGTTCCGGATGAGTTGAAGTTTTTTGATGTTCCTAGTTGAGGTGCCGGTGTCAAGGGCATTACCGTAGTTGAGCTTGCTCGTGACTAAAGCTTGGGTGACTGTTCTGCCACAGTCTGCTGGGATCTATCTGAAGATCTTCTGAAGTTTGCGGAGTGTGTGCCAGCAGGAGGAGGAAACAGAGTTTACCTGGCCGGTCATGGATAGGGAGGAGCTGAGGATGATTCCTAAGTTGCGGGTGTGCTCCGTCGGTGCAGGGGGACGCTGAAGAATGTGGGCCATTAGGAGTTGTCCCAAACTGAGATGACGTTTTCAAAGATGGTGAGGTCCGTCTTGTTGGAGTTGAGCTTGAGGCAGCTTTCTCTCATCCAGGTGGTGATAGCTTCCATTCCTGTGTGAAAGTTCCTTTTGGCCGTTTCCGGGTCATTGGTGAGGGAAATAATGAGTTGTGTGTCATCAGCATATGACACAATGTTCATACCGTAGCTTCTGACGATGGCAGCAAGAGGGCCATGTATACTTTGAACAGTGTGGGACTCAGTGAGGATCCTTGGGGGATTTGGCAGTTGACTCCTGTGGGTCTGGATGTGTCGGAGAGGAAGGAGAGGATCAATTCCAGGGCGCTTCCTATTCGTGGTGTCTCATGCAGAATGCTGTGGGAGACCATGTCGAAAGCTGCTGAAAGGTCGAGGAGTATGAGGGCTGCGTTGTGGTTGTGGTCTACGAGTAATCAGATGTCATCAGTGGCTGCCAGAAGTGCTGTCTTTGTGCTGTGATTGCTGCGGAAGCCGGACTGGGAGCTGTCCAGGGAGTTGCTGGTCTCGATGAAATTCTGTAGTTGTCTGTTGATTGCTTTCTCTAGTACTTTGAAAGGGTAGGGTAGCAGCAAGATCGACCTGAAATTCTTCAGTTCTGATGGGTCAGATGAAGGTTTCTTCAGGAGACGGCGTATTTCGGCGTTTTTTCAGTCCTCAGGGAAGGTGCCCGTGCTGATGGAGCAGTTGATTATGTTACAAAGCTCGGAGGTGATGGATGCGCTGGCTCTGATGTATATGTAGTGTGGACAGGAGTCCGAGGGGGCTCTGGAGTGGGTGCTGTTCATGATGTTGACTGTTTCCTCTGCGATGAGCGTGGACCAGTCATGGATGGTCTGAGGGGTCCTGGGGGGGTGGGTCGGTCGCAGGTTCCGGTGCCAGGATTTTCTGGGAGGAAGTTGTCGTAGATGCCCTGGATCTTGTGGTGGAAAAAGAAGGCAAGTTTGTCACAAAGGTCCTGTGACGGGGGGTTGCTGGTGGCTTCGGACGGAGGATCTGTGAACTTGTTGATGACTGAGAAAAGTTCCTTTGAGTTGTGTGCGGAGGAGTTGATGATCTCACGGAGTGTGTCCTTCCTTGCGTTCTTGATTTTTCATCGATGGCCGGCAATTACGTCTCTGAATGAGCTGTGGTCTTTGCTGGATTGGCTGTTCCTCCATTTTTTCTCTAAACGTCTGCGGGTATGCTTTGATTCTTGGAGTTCGGTGGAGAACCAGATATCTTTCTTAGGTCGCGTTTGGCTGATGTCAGCCAGAGAGGGGTTAGCGTGTCGCCGCATTCAGAGATCCATGCGTTGAGATTGTGCGCAGCTGTATTGGCGCCATCAGAGGGGGCAGGGGGGGATTTGGCGAGCCATGATGTGAGTTGCTCATTGGTGATTTTGTTCCATTTCCTGTGGGGGTCCTGGAGGTACGGGTGCGGCTGCTGGGTGCAATGATTGTGAAGTGTATGCAGTGGTGGTTAGTCCAGTCTGGGTGGAGATGGTCTTGATGGTGATCTGGTCACTTGAGGTGAAGATTGGGTCCAGTGTGTGTCCTACGATGTGTGTGGGTGTGGAGACCAGCTTTCTGATGCCGATGGGGATGAGGTTGTCAAGTAGAGCAGTGGTGTTAGGGTCGCTGCAGTCCTTGAGGTGGAAGTTCACATCACCGAGGAGGAGGTAGTCGACTGATGCCAGGGTCTGGGGGGGTAGCGATGTCTATAACATCATCTATGAAAGCTGGGCAGGGGCAGGGTGGCCTGTACACCAGGGTTGTGCAAATGAATGAGTTGTGGTTGGAGTGGACCAGGAAGTGAAGGTGTTCAATGGTGGTGCAGTGTTCTTCTTAGAAGGCCTTGACACGTAATGAGGACTTGCATACGATGTCGAGTCCTCTACTGGGCAGGAGGGAGTGTCCCTCCTTAGGATGCTGTAACTGTCGGGAATGTCGATGGCGATGTCTGGACCCGAGGTGGGGTTCTCCAGGTCCTGGTGAGGAAGGCGTTGTCTGGTCGGATGGTGTCGATCAGGTCCCAGACTTTGGTGGCGTGTTTGTGGAGGGAACAGATGTGCAGGAGCAGGTAGTTGATGGGGTTGTGTAGGTTGTTGGTATCTTTGTGTGTGGAGAGTACCTTCGGTTTGTTGAGGTTGGCGCTGAAGTTGCAGTTCCTGCAGGTGAAAGGTTCGTGAGTGTCCTTGGAGGAAATGATACAGCAGTTCTTGAGACATCTGGTGTTGAGGCAGAGGAGGGTCTCGGAGTCATAACGTAGGCTGTCCAGGGGGTGGTTTAACAGAAATCCAGGGTTCCTGGTGCTGGGCGCAGTCCAGGCGTGGACAGGCACAGACAGGCTTATCTTTGGCACGCCAGCGGCACACCTGCTGCACGCTGCCACCATTAAGAAGGGGAGGGGAGTGGGGGGAGGAGTCAGCTGGCAGGCAAGAAGGTGGGAAAGGTGCTTCAAGGGGGAGGGAGCAAAGGATAGAGGGGATAAAGGAAAAAGAACTAGAGAAAAATGAGGGATGATAAAAAAGGTTGATAACGCAAGAGTGAAAGAGCGACAGAGAGAAAGAAAAGAAAAGGAAATACTTAATTGTGATGGCCATTATACCACCACGGATGAGGCACAGGGACGAGCTAGTGGGTGGAGAAGGGCCTCGAACTGAGAGTCAGGAGACTCTCAGTTCATCCCAGCAAAGGTAGAGGCAGCAGCAGCAGCAGCCAGAGGAGCTGGGGAGGGCAGCAGACGCTGACCAGGAGGTCAGTAGAGTTGCTCTCTAACAGCGCTGCGGCCACCACTAAGAAGTGGAGAGGGTGGGGGGAGCAGTCAGCTGGGAGGTGGGAGGGTGGGAAAGGTGCTTCGCAGGGGAAGGGGCAGAGGAAAGAGGGGAGAAAGGAAAAAGAACTAGAGAAAAACATGGGATGATAGAAGAAAAAGGCAGAAAACACAAGAGTGAAAGAGCAACAGAGAGAAAGAATAGAAAAGGAAATACTTACTCATGATGGCCTCTAGACGACCTGGGATGAGGCTCAGGGAAAAGCCTGCGGGTGGAGGAGGGCCTCGAACTGAGAGTCAGGGGACTCTCAGCTTGTCCTAGCAAATACAGAGGCAGCAGCAGCAGCCAGAGGACCTAGGGAGGACAGCAGACTCTGCCAGCCATATAGCCACTGACTCACCCACTAAATCACCAATACAGTCACTAACACATTAATTAACTCATCCATAAAAGCAATCACAAATTCACTCACTCACTCACCCATGCAGCAACTTCTTCACCACTTCTATCACGAATGTACACACTGACACACCTGTGAGTAACCAATATAGCTACTTACATTTATTCACTGTGCCATAAAGTCACTGATTCCTCCACACACTTATGCAAGAACCTACTGATGCATTTACTCACTCACCTGTACGTGCACTGACTCACCCACTCACTCACAGTTACAGTCACGAACACACTCTGTCATGCATCCATAGACACAAACACGCACTCAGTCACCTGTACAGCCACTCCCACTCACACATCTATGTAGCCACTTAAACTGACTGGTTGATGTCATTAGTGATGTCATTTGAGATGTCATCAGTGATGTGATGTCATCGGTGATGTCACCAACCATGTCATGAGTGATGTAATAAGTGAGGTTATAAGCAGTGCATTACGGGGGCACAAGTTATAGTTAGCTGAGGTAAATATACCTGCTGAATTTCACTTGTTTTGGACGTGTGAAATGTGACCTTAACTATAACGTCCCTGTAACATGTACATTAAGGAGTCATATTGTCGCGCAGAGTAATAATGGTTTTGCGCAAAAGTGAAAAGTATGTTACTGTTTTGAAAACATGTTTGGCATGGTTTTGAATGTTTTGGGAAGAGAAATAGCATTGCTTCCATTTTCTATATAGGGGGAGGATATGTAGAGAACCAAAAATGGTGTAACTTTTAGATACAGATTGAGAAAGGCTGTTTAATAGCCAAAACGCATCTCTGTCCTGTTTGAGGTTGCCTGGTGCAATAAATGAGCCGATTTATCTCCTGTAATTTTGTGCAGACTCTCTTTTTATTTAAAGAGATGAAGTGACACACACACACTCACACAAACAAACAAATACATATATATAAACTTCCTGTTTTTGGGAAATGTAAAAAAAACATACATGTCCCATGATAAATTACCATAGGAGCTTTGAACACAATTACAGCCCAAACCACTGGATGGACCTACACCACATTTGATAGAAAGCTAGCTTTTTGTATGCAGATAATGCTTTTGCTTATTTGGTGTAAATCAGTTTAGTAGTTTTTGAGAAATTCAAGGAAATCCATATTTGTTTATTTGTGGGCACAATGACTTTGCGAATAATGACAAGCTCATGCAAGGACATGCAAAGCTCTGACTGGCTGCCAAAACTTCAAACCAGGAACTGTTAGCAGCCATCTTGGGACTCGGCTTCAGCTGAGTCCCGGAAAAAAGCTAAAAAATAAGACAGCTGCCTCCAACTCAGAGCAAACATTTTGCTCGCAGCAAAGCAGAGCTGTCAAACAGCTCTCCCTCGCTGCAAGCGGAGGTTTCCTCCATTTCCCTTCCCACGGGCAGGAAAACAGAGGAAAAACTGCTTTTGCAGACAGGGATATGCATCTTTAGCTGCTCCCTGTGTGCAAAAGAAATGCTGTCTCCCACACGTGGTGGGGGCAGAGGCCTTCAGGCTAATCTCGCGTTCCGCAACACACACCCTGGGTGCCCTGCGAGGCCCCCCAAGCCAATAGCGACGCATGTCCCACGGGAACATCATAAGATTGAAGTTGGGAGGCCGCCGGCTAGGTGGCGTCCTCCCAACCGCCATATTGGTGGTCTGGCTGTCCGACCGGCAGACTCCAAATCGGACCCTTAGTGTCTTTAGGCATTTATAAAGTGATGGTTGTCTTTGATCTAATCACCTCTCCAATCTATGCCATGCTGCTTGGGATTCCTTGGCTGGAACATCACAATCCCTATGTGAATTGGAAGGCCATGGTCATTTCTCTTTTCACACAGTTTTGCAACAATAATTGATATTCGAATGGGAGCTATTGGGCTCCAGTGTTACAAGAACTTTCTAAACACCATTCTCATTCCTTGTCCTCTCCTAGGGCTTATCAATGATTTCCAGGCATCTTTCAGAAGCCTACCTCTGTGTCACTTCTTACTCTTTGGGATTTGGATTCTACCATCCTGACAGTAGTTGGAGACATAGGGGGTCATTCCGACCCCAGCGGGCGGCAACCTCCTAAAGACCGCACCGCGGTCAAATGACCGCGGGGGTCATTACAACTTTCCCGCTGGGCCGGCGGGCGATCTCCAAAAGATCGCCCGCCGGCCCAGCGGGAAAGCCCCTGCAAAGAGGAAGCCGGCTCCGAATGGAGCCGGTGGATTTGCAGGGGTGCAACGGGTGCAGTGGCACCCATCGCGATTTTCAGTGTCTGCAAGCAGACACTGAAAATCTTTGTGGGGCCCTGTTAGGGGGCCCCTGCACTGCCCATGCCAGTGGCATGGGCAGTGCAGGGGCCCCCAGGGGCACCACGACACCCGTTCCCACCAGCCTCTTCCTGGCGGTGTAAACCGCCAGGAACAGGCTGGCGGGAAGGGGGTCGGAATCCCCATGGCGGCGCTGCTTGGATTCCCTGGGCCAGGGGAAAACCGGCGGGAAACCGCCGGTTCCCCTTTTCTGACCGCGGCTTTACCGCCGCGGTCAGAATGGCCCGGGAAGCACCGCCAGCCTGTTGGCGGTGCTTCCTCTGCCCTCCACCCTGGAGGTTTGAAACCGCCAGGGTCAGAATGAGGGCCATAATTCCTTATGGCTGAATATAATTGGTTTTCCAGCACAAGAATCAGGTTCTGCAAGACTATTTGGATGAAATCCTTCCGAATAGCTTGAAAGGGTAACATTTTCAACTGGAACGCCTCTCTGCTTTGTCCCAGTGAAGTATAAGGGACTAAGACTTTGTATTGATTAATACGCATTAAATTAGGTCACCATTAGCAATGATTACCTGTGCCACTCATTAAGGGGTGATTGGACAAAATATTGATTTAAAAATATCAGGCCGGAGACAGACATATCAGAAATTAAATATTGTGACAAAGAAATATTGTGATGCACAATTATCTTTGGCAAGAATATCATTTTTTGCGGTAAGTGATATTGTTTTAAATAATATCAATGTTTTTAACATCATGTTCACTAGTAAAAAAAAAAAAAATACTCATAATGTGTTTTTTCTGATACATTAATTGTATGTTATTATTGTTTAGATAATTGTTAATATTTTTTAAATATTGCTTGTAATTGATTTTTAAGGATGTAAAATATAAATTACTGATGTATTTACTTATAGTTTAGCAGCAGGATGCTAAGTTTGTAGGAGTAGAGGGTGGTAAATTTTACCACTGGAAAGTCCAACATTTTCCTGACTGTTGTGCTGACTGAAGTAGGAATAGTAAATTTCATCCCTCCGAAATCCAACACTTTCAGTACATTTGCTCAGACTGGAGTAGGAACAGTAAATTTTACCTCTTCAAGGTCCAACACTTTCCCTACTGTTGTGTCTTTTGGAGTGGGAATAGTAAATTTTACCCCACTGTAATCCAATGCGTTCCCTACTTTTACCCTCTTTGGAGTGAGAATAGTAATTTTTAGTCCTCCAAAATCCAAAGCTTTCCCTACTGCTGTATAGACTGGAGTGGGACTAGTACATGTTACCCATCCAAAATCCAGCGCTTTCCTTACTGTTGCCTGTTTGGAGTGAGAATAGTAAATGTAACCCCTCTTAAGTTCAACACTTTACCTACTGTTGTGTTATTGGGAGTGGGGAGAATAAATGTCTTCCCTCCAAAGTCCAATCCTTTACCACTGTTACTTAGACTGGAGAGGGAATAGTACATTTCACCCCGGTGAAGGCTAATACTTTCCCTACTGTTGCACTGACCGGAGTAGGAATAGTAAATCGAACTTCTCTGAAGATCAAAATTTTCCCTATTATTACAATGAATGAAGAAGAAATTGTAAATATAACACTTCTGAAGGCCAACAATGGCCTTCCTGTTTCATGAAGTAGGGTGGGAATATTATATTTAAATATTCTTAGACTCCAATAGTTTTCATAATATTGGTTAAATAGATGTTATAACATTAATTGTTTTATATGTTTATATTTCATATTTATTTTTATTTTTACATTTATTTTAATGCTTACAGTAGTTTTTCTAGGATTTTTCTATTATATTTTTTTACTTATTGTCTAAATTATTATGATATTTTTTCATATATTTTTATGATTTAAATGTGCATGTTAGAGTTCTCAGCTTCTTTTTTGTTTGTGTGTGTGTGTATATATATATATATATATATGTATATATATTATATATAGGGTAAAATAAAAACTAAAATATTTATTTTACATTATATTAAGTTTGTTTATATTTGACTTTTAATATTATGAGTATGTTTCTATATGTGTGTATATATATATATATATATATGTGTGTGTGTGTGTGTATATATATACATATATAAATATACTATATATATATATATATATATATACACATCTAAAATTTTCAAGCACGTATTAAGACGTAAAATAAATAATTTCCTGTGGCATGCCTGGTTGGCATCCTAATCTTCTCTTCCTGAACATCAAGTTTGTGTTTGTTCCATCACTCTATGTCTCAAGGAAAATCCTCTATCTTGTAAAGCAGAGCAATGCGTGTTTCAAAGAACAGAAGTGGAATATTTGTGGTATTGTCACTTTGACAGTGGATTATCTATGGCCCTTTTAAAAACTCTCCCATCTTCGACTTCCTAACTCCTAAGTCCACCCTGGAGATCCAGTCAGTTCACAAAAACTTGGTTGACATGTGTAGCTATATATCCATCATTTTGCGGAAGAAGATCCTAACTATGGACTCTTAAATCCCAGGAGTCTTTTATCAATCTCAAGAAAGCTTTCACCCAGGCAACGATTCTCAGACACCTAAGGCCAGATGTAGCAAAGGGTTTTACCCATTCTGTGGCTATGGAAAAATTAATTGGTACATATGGCCCCTAGATTCATACAAAACATTTATTGTAATTACTGATGCTTCAAATGGTGCTGTTGGAGTAGTGTAACTTCAACTCTCTGTGGATGAAAAACTGAACCATCCTATTTTTTGTCTCACCCATGTCATGTATTTATGTGAATAATGGTATTCAGTTCTAGGACATGAGCTCTTGGCTCTCAAGAAAGCTTTAATGGAGTAACAACAACTTTTGATGGTGCAGCTGAACCTTTTGAGGTTTTGGGTGGACCATCAATACTTCCATTTTCTACAGAGCATGCAATGTCGAAGCAGTAAACTAGCTTGTTGTGCCAATTTCTTTTCTCAGTATGATTTCTATGTTCCTCACACCCCTGGCACAGAGAAAGTTCTTGCTGATACCTGTCCTATATGGGACATTTTGGTTGAGGATTATAAGACTCCTGTCCTTTTGCTTCCTGACAAGGTTGCCTGTCTGCAAAGGTCCTTTTTAAAGTGAGTGAGAAAGACCCTAACACTGAGATCTCTCCAGAAGACCTCGATGATCTGCTGAATCAATTACCCAGGGCCTGCTGCTAGAAACTATATATTTTCAGCAGGCCTTGCTGATACCTACGAAGGTGCTTCAAACTAAAGTACAGCATCTGTGCTATGACACTGCAGTAGCAGGTCTTTACAGGGATAAGCCAACCTAGTCGTATGTTCCTTGTCATAGTCTATTGTTTGCAAGAATCTAGAGCTTTGTGTTAAATCCTGTCCTGTTTGTGCACAATGCAAGGCAGACCACAATAAGCCTTTTGGCTGTCTTCAAACGTTGTCTATCCCTCCTCATCTAATCCAACTTTGCTGAAGACTTACCCCTTTCAGAAGGAAATTGAGTGATTATCATCACAGTAGGCCTCTTTTGTAAACTGGATCACCTTTCCTTGTTCCAGAGACTTTATCTGACAAAATTATAGCAAAGAAATGTCTGGCTGATTTATTCCACCTTCTTGGGATCCCCAATGTTATGCTTACAGAGAGGGGCTCTCAGTACATTTCTAGGTTCTGGTGTTCAATTTACTCTACCATGGGTCTCCATCAATCTCTGTCCTACGATTAGCACCCAAAATCAAATGGACAGACAGAGAGGGTAAACCAGAGTCTTGAACAGTACGTGAGCTGTTTCTGTAGTTCGACAGGAAAGTGGGTTAATGGTAAGGGCAGGTAGGTACCTACACTTAGCAATAGGCCACAAGACCCCACTAGGTCTAGTCAAGGTCTCAGTAAGTTATTCTTGGCTCAAACCTTGGTAGATTGGCCCACAAGCAGTTAGGCTTAGCGTAGGAGACAGGTATGTAAAGCATTTAATATCAACAAAACAGTAAATAAGTAAAACACAGCACACAATAAAAGTCTGACACATATGTATAAAAATATGAAGTATTTTTATCTGTAAAATGACACCAAAATGATAAAAAAAATCAATGTAGGGAACCAGAGATATTAAATTGTAAAGAATAAAAGTAAAACTAGCTCTTAGAAGCAAATAGTGTGCAAGGGGTTAAAAAAGGTCACATTGGACCGGGACAAAGTCCAGAGTTAATGACACATACGATGTAACACTGCTACACTTACTTTCAGAAGTGTTTCTTGATTGAGGAAAGTGGTTTACAGCACCAGCTAAGTATTCAGAGGCTCTATTTGGCCTCTTGGGGTCTGGGTCTACAACTTCTTCAATGCACCTCTTCAACTTATGGAGCTTTTTACAATAGTTGCTTTAAACTTCTCCAACCTTCTGGATCTTCTTCCTTTCTGGGTCCTTGAAGTGTCCACAAACTTGATCCAAGATCCTAGAAGCTCTGAGTTGCTCCTTGGGAGTTTGGACTTCAGTTCCCAAAATGCACCTGGTCAGAATCCTCAAGTGGCCACTGGAAGCTGGTCAACTGGGTCCTTCTTGTAGGACTTGATGCAGCTGACTCACGACAGCTCCTTTGTACCTGTAACTTACAGGAGTTCGCTCCTGGAGTTGCAGAGACAAGGCAAAGTCCTTTTCTTGGTGAAGCCCAAATTGTGCAGCTGATGCAGTTCTTGTAAGTGCGGTTGTTCAGGTACAGGTCAAGAGTCCAACAAGACAGTACTTCTTCTCCAGTATCTTCTTGCAGAAGGGATCTAAATTGTGGGTCAGCTCTGCAATATTTATCCTTGCTCCTGGGTTGGGAGTCAGGGGGGTGCTCCTGTCCAATGGGGTGCAGGACAACACCCGCTGTGGTGACCACTTTCTGTAAAGTGTGGCAAAAATCAATCCCAGAAAGCAAAATTCTCTAAAAATCCAAGATGGCAAAAATTCATCCTTGGAGGTTAGAGCTGGCTGAGCCCACTCACTGGTGTGTCTAAGTCTACCTTAACACACCCCTTCTAGCCCCTCTCCTAATCTTATCAGTGGGTCTCCCATCTGTCTGGGGGAGCAGGAAATGAGGGAGGTCCAGTTTCTGTCCTAAGTGGCTTTCCCTCCTTTGAAAACCAGTATGGCTACACTTCCCCCGTCCTGCTCTGCCATTTGCTGCAGCAGTTCTCCAGCCACCAGATGCTTCCTTTGTTGTAGCCCAGGTTACTTCACACCTTATTAAGGTAGCATGGCTCAGGCTGCCAGATGCTGACCAATCAGGAAAGGGCACTACAAGGCTAAATTTGGTAACTTTCAGAAAGAGTTCTAAAACGTTTTTACCTGTGCTACTTATATTAAATTCAACATTGGCAGGTTGTCGGATTTACTATAACATTTAATTTGGTATCAAATGTGCTATATTTAGCTAATTTCTATTGGAAATAAGACGTTATTATTTTAAAATAAAGTTTCACAATGTTAGCCTATGAAGGCCATTGGCTACAATGGGGAGAAATTAATCTGGCTGTTTTTCCCTTACAAGGGACTATAAAACCAATTTTATAAGGTCCCTTTTATATTTACACTGCAACCAACCCTAGGGGAGTACTTTTAATTCCAAAGTTGAATTTGGGGTTAATTTTAACTTAAAAAAAGACAACAAGACAGGCCTGCCTTTACAGTGACACCGGATACCACAGCAGTGCACCTATGGGTGCAGTAACTATACTGGTGTTCCTAAACCTGCTTGCCCACCATGTACTAGAGACTTATAGATAGGTTTTCAGAGCCAATTACAACTAGGCATAATTTGCATATACCATTTTAAAGAGAGCACTGGCCCCGGGTCTGTTTAGCAGTGCCCGGGGCACAGTCAAAGTCAGAAAAAAACAGTATCAGATAAAATGGGGGCAAACAGTGAGGGGGCTTCTGCAATCAGCCCGGTTTTCCCACACACTCCAAACAACTGAGCATAATGCTCACTCTATTATCAAGGATCTCTATTCTATTGTATTGAGAGTTTCTATACTTGTTCCCTTCCATCTTCTCCGTTTTCCACTACTCATGTGCCTGCTGCTGATGATTTCCTACAGAGGCTTCCTAATTCCTGGTTTTCTTCAAACCTTTGAAGTCCTGTCCCCCAAGAAGGCTTTTTACCCCTTTTAATTTTTCCTCCTGAGAATCTGGCAGCTTCCGGAGGCCACTTGTCTCTGACATTTGACATATTTCAGTGTGTGGTGACATTGTGGCTTTTGGAAGTAGTTGCCCGTATATCGGACAGAGAAAGACCCGGAAATGGATTATCAGCAAGCATCTAAACCTGAAAAGTGCTGAACTGTTGCAAGCCATAGACAGATATCCATTGGCATGGTAAAGTAAGATTCGACTTTGCATGAGTATATGTAGTGAAGGCTTTCCGATTTATGTGTGTTAAGCCTGATGAAAATACTGTCCTGGCATCCAGTACTGCTCAATTGCTTTTCCCATGCAGCACAGCAATTAGGCCATCATTCCGAGGGGGCCAGGAATACTGCGTCTGTGCTAAGGCTCCTGGAGCTACTGATCCCTGTCAGATAATGAAACTGTTCCCTAAGAGCTCCTGAGAAATGGGGAATTACACAAGAATCAAAGGCACAGCTTCGGATTTCAGTGATGTTTCGCCGTATTCAGCCTATTCCCACTGGAAGTTTCACTAGTTTTTGGCTGCTAAAATGTTCGGGTGGGAGGAATGTAAAATGTTCGAGTTGGGGTCAAAGTTGATAATACGGTATTATGGCATCCAATTGTCATTCATTATCCAGGCAAAAATATGGCTTCTTACCGAAAAGGAAAATCCCCTGAATCCTGACTTTAAAGTAATAGCCTTGCTCACCTATTTCCGCCACGTGAACACCGCTGTAATACTCGGTGAGTCATCAAATCATAAAGACCTCACTTTCACATAAGAACTTTTGAAATACTACTTCTGTTTCCTCATTGGCAGAGTGCTCCGTATGGCGAGGTTCGCATACAGTGAACCTATTGCAGATTTCATAGGAAATGAAAGTATTAGTTTCCAGTCTTTCACCAGCACACATAGTAATTCTGTTCAAGATTAGAAAGAGTAGAACGAGGACTGACCTAAATGTGATAGGTTTAATAAGGTATATTTTGGATTAACTTAAAGAAAACAATCCAATTTACTATTGCCTATTTTTTAGGCTCCCTGCTGCACACAGAAATTGAAAAGTTATTAAAGAAAAGAAAGATCAGAGCAGTCTTTGCCTGTTATAGATATAGTAATTTAAAACACTCTTCTAAATATAGGTTTTATCACCCTGCCGCTATCCTCTATGTTTAATACAACGTGCCTGTCTTGGATGCTCGGGTATGTTTGGGGGAAGAGGATGATTGGAAAAGTTGTTTCTTTCTGTGCCAAAACCATGATTATTTCAGATTGTAAAAATAAAAGTATTACACATCTGTAAAGGAATATAGAACATCAAAATTCCAGGAGCCGTCATTGGCAGGACCAGATGTTTGACTAAGAATTCAATTTTGTTGGAAGGAAGGAAAGACAAATGTAATGCATTTCAGTGATACAGATATTAAAGTGCCGGCGTATATTTTATTTCATTTTTTTTACTTAGCAGTGACAGCTGACACCCGTTTCTGACTCGCATTACACTGCTAGCAGTTGTAAAATATCACCAGTTGTTATATTATGTTCATATGTAAGGACATTCTCAGACCAGAGGACACAGATGTATTTTACGTGCAGGGCTTAGAACTACCAATGCAGGTAAGGGGAAGATGTTTTTCTTACCAAAAGTGGAGACCAATCAGAATTTGTTGAAACTTATTAGCCTGTGTCTATGTAAGGGGCCCAAAATAAAGTTAGATTGATTTGCATTGCTATTTAAGGAGTGCTAGCTTCTTTTGTTGTATGGATTACAAACAAATATGGTTACCATCAACAAACCTCCATATGGCTTCTAATGTTCATGCAGTAGGTAGGGATGTCCACAGTAGAGTAATGCAAAATAATGGAGTCCACATGCAGAATGTAGTGATGGTCCCATTAGACTCCTGTATCTCACAATATATTCATATTCATTGGCCTTAGGCAGAGTGAGGGAGCCTTCTAAATGGTCAAGCCTCCCTGCAATAAGTTACAACCCTGGCGTGTGTGCATATAACCACCTATGCAAATTCAGAAAAGTTTGTCCTTTGGAAATGTTGGTGTTGTTTCTGCTGCCTGAACTCTGAAGCTGGATGACCCATCTGGGGAAGATAGGATATCCACCTCATGGGAAAGAAGACACTGACAGCAAACACCCTCACAAAGGTGGTTAAAAGGTGCTGTTTAAGGCTGTAGAAGATTTACATTATTTTAAAATGATGCTGCTGTACAGCTACCCATTGGAAATTACTGACTACCAGAAGTGTTATTCTTTAATGTACGAAATCCAGTGGCGAGGAAACACTACTATGAAACAGCCAACTGTTGTTGGGGTCCTAAATGGCTGTGGCAACCTTTCCTGCTGTTGGAGATGGTCCCTTCATCAACCATTTTTTTTTACTATGTTAGCTTTGCACTTTGCTGAGCTGGTGACAATTTAAATAAAGTTATGCAAACTTGCGAGACATATGTTGGAACTTCGCACATCTCTAGCAACTGGGTAGGCTGGCTATCATTGTATATGTAACCCATACCAGGTCCACGGCAATCTGAAGACAATGGTCTGAGGAGGACACTTCATTCAATGTAAATCTGATCAATGTTAGGTTCTCCGAACAACTAGAGAGCTAGCATAACCTAGGGCTTTAGACAAAGTATGTCAGATTGAGACACTGCTACTGACATGTCAGAAGTACTGTCCACCATACTTCAAGTGCCATTGACTATAATGCACTTGTAATATGGCAGAGAGGACATATATCCAGTGGCAACTGCCACTGAATGGGGGTTGCAGGACAGGGGGAGGTTGAATAAAGAAAGAAAAGAAAGAAAAAAAGACAGCTACACTTTTCCTATGGAGACGGGCTCTTCTCCTCCATCCACTTTCCAGAAGCACGCAGGCTTCCAGACTCCCCTCCAATCATGACACTGCTGTCACCAGCATGACAGCAGTGCCATGATTGGTCTCAGCACCCTGCTTCAGTTCTCACAGAGGGAGTGGCACCCTGTGCACTTTCTCCTCCCAGCTATTCAATATAGCCAGTTGGAGAAATGCAAAGTGTGCATGTTTGTTTGGCTGGCCAAACATGGCTGGCAAAACACACATGCGCACATATGGTGCATCAACCACTCCTCCCTCCAGCTCTGCCCCACCCTAACCTGGCTTGCAAATAATGCTTTGTTATTATCATTTTATTTTTCCTTCTGCTGAAAGCAGGGGGGTGACACTCCTCCACCTTAGTGGAGGAGCCGCCCCTGCATCTATCACACAGATTTTTGACAGAGAACCATGTGCACTAAGCTCAAAATAAAACCAAGAGAGCCTGATTCACCAAATTCTCATGAAACACAGCACAGCAGACAAAAATGCTGTGCTGTGTTACATGAGAAGGAGAGAGCAGGAGAAGGCAATGTCTTCAGAGATATGACTCTCGCAGAATTTTGCTGCTGAGCGCCAGGCTCACAACTTTTCTCCATAGTGTTAGGGTGTTGGTGTGAGTCTAGCATAGATTTTGTACTGGAAGGATTCCCTTCCAGTGAAAAATACTATGTGTAGACAATTTGTAAAACTTTTCTTAATTTTTGAGTGCGCTGTACAGCACAACAATCATGCAAAGTCAGAAAAGAAAGGACAAACCAAACAATTTCTCCTTTTAACGCCTGCTTATAAGTGACACAAAAGCCAGTCTCACATTTTTGGTAGATAGGGTTTTGCATCAAAAAGCATGGGGGCTGCATGGGAACATCCATGTACAACACGTGTAACACCACCTTGACCCTAAGTAATGCAAAGCAGCGCTCTGCGGTGCTTTTCATTATTTCTGGGGAATTTCTAGAAGAAAACAAGTTTTGCATTGGAAAGTAAATTCCAAAAAATTCATTTTGTGCTGATTTCCCTCACTTTTTTGATGGACACCCAGCACAAAGTGTTGATAAATCTGCCTGTAAGAGTCACAACATATTCAGGCAAAAATAAGTCTAAATAATAAGAATAAGAACATTGGGCATGTTGCAATATCCTTGACCTCTTTCCCATTCCTTCTGGCAGTAGATGTAAATCGTTAAGTCACGAGTAGGGTTTACCTCACATAGCACGCTGTCAAGTGGATGTGACTTGACATCATTTTGTGCTTCCTTCATATGAGAAAAAAGCTGTGAATTAATGATGCACATGGACGTCAGTGAAACGTCTCAAATCACATCGAAGATGCCTATACAATCTCTTACATAGAGCATATTCGAGCTATTCCGACTCCACTGAAATGTGTGTGCGCAAGATGGATTACAATACAATTCTACAGGTGAACAAAGAGGCGTTTGTTTTATGGCAGGTATATGGCAAGTGGCATAAAGTTGTTAACGTTTATAGATATCTCTGATAGCGCATAGACAAGGGCACTGTGTGTGTGCGAGGTGAAATAAGGACCACACTGTCTTCAAAGTGCAAAACTGCATGCCATGGATTTGGCTTGCATGCGTTTTATATTTTCCACAATCTTTTGCTTTTTTCCTCGATATGGAATCTTGTAGGTACTAAAGTTCCCAGAAAACCTCAAGCAAGCATGATGTGTCACTAACTAATGTCCTGTTGAACAATGGAACCGGAATAACAAAAGAGATTTGTTGAGCCCACTGGATAGTTTCCTGTCCTACATGTTAAATACAATTATAAAGGAATACCCCGTCAGTTGTTTACTTACAGAGTTACTGAAAGCATTACAGCATCATCTTGGGTTCATTTTGGAGCGCTGGATAAGATAATTGGTTTATTTTCTTTTTAATAAATATGGCCACATACTCAGGGTCTACCCGAAACTGAGAATTAATATGTGGTATGCTTCAACCAATAGCCTTAAGAACATTATTTCTTAAATGTATGAATCAACAGTTATATATTCTGCAGTTTCACTAAACAGAGAAGGTTTGCTACTGCACTGAGGGGGATTCAATGTGTTTAAGAGTGAGGTATTGAGGGTCATCGGAAATTGGGACCTTTTGGGAATCTCTCAATTGGGGGATGTCTGGAGGGAAGGAGGAGTAAGTATTTTGAAGACATGCAAGTAGAATATGACTTATCCAGGAGCCAGTTTCTCTGATAACTGCGTTTCTTACTCACAAAAAGTGGAGCAATACAAGGTGGGATTGAGGATGAGTCCTCAGTGGTGTGTAGAGTACTAGAATCTCCCCTTACGAATCATGCAATATCCTGCATATACTCCACTTTATTGCAAAATAGACTCCCCTCAATGGACCCATTGCTTGAAAAGTGGGAAGGAGATTTGGGCAGAATAGAGGACATTGACTGGACTAGAGACACTGTGATTCTAGCAGGTTGCTGACTGCTCCAGTTAAAAATTCTACACAGTGGCATACTATACCAGAATGTGCCTGTTTTGCATGGGTCAGGCACAAAATGACTAATGTCTCAGGGGATGCCATATGAAAGGCACTCTAATACACCCTCTATGGCAACGTAAAAAATTGGTGATCTCCTGGGAAAGGGTGGTTGAATCACAGGTGAGGAGGTGAAACTTACACCCCCACTGGTCAATGGGCTACAATCAAACAATGGACCCATACACCCTAATGTTCTGTAACCTGGCTCTGATGGTTGCCCGCAGGGACATACTGAAACGATGGGGAGCGCCAAATCCACGCACACTGAAGGAATGGGAGAAAGGATTGAATTGGTGCATGGGAGCTGAAAAATTAGTATACCAGGCAAGGGGTTGTCTGCATAAAATTGAAAATATGTGGGGCCCGTGGAGAGCTTGGAGGGAAGAGGCGGGGTGATAAAAGGAAAAAGAGGCTTGTTTGGATAGAATAAGATTCGGATGCCCCTATAATATGAAGGAGACAGAGCATCGAACCTTAGGGTCTGATGCAAGAGGAAGAAACATGTCTTAACAGCTGACACCGGCTTTGACTGGATCCACCTGATGGAACTGGTTGTAATAGATATATGTTTGAACTACATGCTCTTGGATGATGGCAGGAGTTTTATACAGTTTTGAAACTTTTCAAAATAAATAAAGAGATTTTATTTTTTAAAAGAGTGTGGGTCCTTTTAGGCATTCAATCAATCTTTGTTGAATTAGGTTGGAGGTGAATGACCAAAGCTCTGCTGTTGTGGTATGAGGAGGCCCCAGCTTTTTACTGATAATTATCCCCAGTCTTAACCCAAGGAGGCCTTATGTATGATTGATGAGATTTTGAACATAATATTTTTCTCCACCAAGAGGGAAAAGTATATTCTCATGACCAGATTTACATATCCTCATTTCCTCACAATTTGACATAGTTTGTCAGCATGCTTCAAGTTCTCTTCACTCGCTAAGTTTATTGGGAAGATATGCATATATAGTCAAGTGACGCCATTAGCAAAGTTTTGATTAATTCCACTGTACAGTAGGTTTGTAGGAGAAGAAGAATGTTTCAAAGCTAGGATAGCTGGAAATTAATTAATTTTTCTACTGCTAGAATGGTTGGGGGAAAGGACAGATCAGCATCAGAAGATAGCTGTTTGGTTTTTACTTCTTGAGTAGACATATGTCATTCAAACAGGCAGATTCTGTGATTATTCCAGACTCCAATCTTTAGTTAGTAGTTGTTGAGTTCAGGAAGAGGGAGCTTTCCTTCATCCAACAATCCATTGATTAATGACAATTTATGGTAACTAACCAATATTTTCTTCACTATGTTGAGGATTTGAGTACCACCTTTGTGGATTTGAAAGAGTTCCCTGGAATACCCCAACACTCATATCATTAGCATCATGTAAAATTTGAACAGTAGTTGGATAAAAGAAGAAATTTGTGAAAAAAGCATTTCACTTTAGGTATCACTGACATTAATGATCCAATTTTTGCCCATTGTGAGTGATAATAAGTGGATCAATTTTAGTGCTGATGCAGTGGCTCTTGACCATGTCTTGTATATTTTTAGGAGAATTCCATGGTCCAACATGTCATAAGCTCTGGGAGCTGTATGTGGACAATGTGCTTTTTTTACACTGGGCATTGAGTTATTTTCTTATGTTGACTGTCGAGACGGGGCCACCCACCTGAAAAGCAGGATGTCTGCAGGGGCGATGGTATGCTCCCGACCTCCTGGAACTCCTCTCTGCACTTCCTGGTGGACACAGAAACCCCGGCAGGTGTCCCAAAAGGAAAGGGCAAGTGGAAGAGAAAGAGACAAAACATTGTCACGTCTTGCCGGTCCAGCCAGGCACCCTGTATCTTCGGGGGGCAGGTCATTGTTGACAGAGTGATAGCAGAGTTAGTGCACTCAAGTTTTTTAAAACTGAATCTCTCTTTCTGATATGGGCACGGGAGCGGTAGAAGAACACCGGGATGCTCCAGCACCTTTCTTGGATAATAATAACTGTTGGCACAATTACGAACACTGCATTACTAAAAAGCCAAACTGAGTACCATAACAATAAGTACAGCGACACTAGGGCTGGCTTCACAGAGATGCACTGTTGCACACTGCAATTAGAACTGTGGTTGCACTTATCATGCACAAAAAAACCAAACCAAGGCATTCATTATATCACATATAACTTTCCTGCATGCATAGTGTTAAACTAAAAGGAACAAAAACAATCCAAGAAATACAAATGCCCATTCTGGGTTTAAACAGTTAGGGTGGCACAGTTTGGTTTGGTTTCACTGTGTGTGTGAAAAACCCTTCAAAAGCAAATTCCTCAAACCTGAAACACAGGCATGAATGACACAATTTAAATCCAAGTGTTATGCTATTAGAGAAAGAATAGTCACGTAAATGTTCTTTTAAAATTGCACTGTCACTTTTTATAGTACTTGAGCTCAAGCAGATTTCCTGAAGCACATTTAGGTAAGTAACTACAATAATAATGTAGAATGTTCAGAAATGCATTTGTCTCTTCAAGATAAGCACTCTGCAAAAATACGAGGTCTGAAATACACCAGCTGTTCTAGAAAAGCGTGGCGCTCAAAGAACAAACTCCCTGGAGAATACTAATCAATTAGCTGCAGTCTTTTCCGGAGTGCTGGAGGAATGCCTGATGTCAGCTGGTACAGGAATTAGAAAAGAATTGAATTAGAAGCACATGTCTACACTTGCTCACATTAGCAAACAAGCATGGGTAAAACAAGCATTGATAAAACCAATTGTGTAACATTATGTCTACTTAAAAACATGAAGGTTTAACCAAGAACAGAGATATGATTTTATGATTTAACCCTAATCCCTGGGAATGCTGACAAATAACGCAGGAGGCACCTTGGGGATTCCTGACATTGACTAGAGTGGCTTCTTTGGTGTGGTCTATGACTACTAATTTTAAAAGTTCAGGTCACTGGACATTCAGGTGTTAATTAGAGGAATTTACTTATATGCAGATTATGAAAACATGAAATCGTTCTGAGAGATTGATTTTGATTTCTTCTTCAATTAACCAAATCTTTTCCACTTGTATTAATTGTTTTCAAAATCACTTCATTCATACAAACATACATACATACATATATATATATATATACATTGGTGGTGGTGGTAGTCATCAGGTAGTAACAATTAGGACCATGTATCCATAGAAAAATCGTTTTTTGAGGTGCCTAAATCTTTGGTACCATTTGACGAACCTTCACAAAATCTTCTAAAAAAGTAGCCTGGTGATTCTTGTTGTGCATTTGAAGTTTCGGGGTGATCAGTCAGGCCACACAGCTACAGTCCGAACTACTTGATGGAATTACACTAAATTTGGTAGAAAGCTACCTGCTGGTAGACAGATTGTCCTTTTTGTTATTTGGTGTAAATCCATTCAGTAGTTTAGGAGAAATTTAAAATCAAACAAATGTGTTTACCTCTGAATGTGAATAGTTCGTGAAATTTGTGAATAATTAGCAAAATTCATGAATTTTTGTGAATAGGTATGCCAAAAGAAGTGTTGCAAACGGCTGACCGTAACCCGACTAGAAAGTTGCAACTGCCATTTTATTTCATGGGACACGGTCCTTGCGGTGAAAATTCAAATTCAAAGTGGCATAATGGGTCAGGGTAAAGGTACCCTGACCCCATGGGTGTGATATAGGTATGTTTTAGGGGCACCTTATAGGTTTAATATAATTTTGCAGCACACCACACAATATTCACAAGCATTTGTGAATTTTCACAAATTTCTGTCAATTATTCACAAAATATTCATGATTATGAAAAAATTCAAAAGAAAAACTACAGACTCATTCATACACTAATCCATTCACTCATACATTCACTAAGAGGATCAGGCACCCACTCAGACACTGATGTACCCACTCAGACCCATTCATAGACTCACACACCCACTTTCAGAACCACTCTCCCAGTCACTCAAACATCCACTGACAGAGACAGGCCCTGTGGCCAGCCTACGATGAGCATGCCCAAAGGCCATGCATGGTGGTGGGTTGGGTGGTTATAAGGGTTTGACTGCAAGGCCTGGCTGCAAGGTCAGGCTTTGCGACCAACCCCTGCCACACATGGCCAAAGGCTATGCGCCACAGGGGTTGGAAGAACGTATAGTAATTTCAATTACTTTACATTGACAAAACATAGAAATTCACTGAAAACAACAAAGGTTACAGGGATATTATAGTTAGGTTCTGAATTTACTTGTACAAAACCATCGAAATTCAGCAGTTACAGTTAGAGTTCTTTCAAGTAACTATAACTCGCACCCTAAGGTAACTATAACTTGCACCTTTGCCATGCACAGCTTACTACTCCACATATTATATCATTGATGAGATCTTGTATGGCATCTTTGATACCACTGCAACGTTTGCAATAATATTATTGATAAGAAAACTGTGCATGGCAAGAGAGCGACTTACAGTTATCTTTTGGGTGTGAGTTATAGTTACTTGAAAGAACTCTAATTATAACTACTGAATATCTATGGTTTTGAATGAGTAAATTCAGAACCTAGGACCACAAAAAAACAACAGCCAGCCTGGGCAAAAATCTGGAACCCAAAGAATACAATGAGTCACACGAAAATTAACTATCCAAGAAAGAAGTGACTCAAATAGATAGACTCACCAAAGAACAAAAATATATTTCCACTACAATGTTTCGGTTTCCGCCTTCCTCAGGTAGTAACCAATGGTTTGCTCAGTGGCTGCAAAGATGACACTGCTGCATTTTCAAAAATCATCATGAGTGAAGATTCCAATTGGGATGCGGAGTCAATGCAGTCCTGAGAAGTCTTGAGATATTCAGAAAATAAGTTTTCTCTGATGTCCAATAGTTCTTCCTGTAAGACATGTCCCACAGGGAAAATCTTCAAATTTGATAATAAATGGTCCACAAGGTTAAAATGATTGGCTACAGGCTGGACAAGTTTCTTGTTAATTATTGTTGATTTGTGGTTCCTCAATCGTGTACTGAGGTCATTCCTTTTTCTGCCTACATATTGTTTTTTACAGCTTTGGCATTGGCACTGAATCACATAAATAATGCATGTTGGACGACATGTAAGATGTTGTCTTATTCCATAGTCCCTTCTTGTAACAGAGCTAGTTACTGATGATATTTGTAAAAGATGTTCACATGTGATGCACCTATCTGAATCACAGCAATGAACTCCTGCATTTGTTACAGCTTGCTTAAGTTCCCCTCTCACAATAAGTGATCGTAAATTTGGAGCTCTGTGGTAAGCAAAGACTGGTGGTTTTGGAAAAAGCTTTTGCAATTTTTCACAAGTGGATATTAAGGAAAAAGTTATTTGCATTATATTTCTGTAGTTGGGAGCTGATGGATGATAGCCAACCACAAATGGGTTTCGGCTAATTTTGTTTCTGATGATGGTATTCCAAATAAGTGTTTCCCTGTGTAACTGCAAAGACTTGTCAATTTGTTGCAGAATGGTATGCAGAGGATAGCCTGGCTTTTTAAATAATGTAACAAGCTCCTGTAGATGGTCTTTACAAGTGTCTTCATTGCTGCAAATGCGTCTTATTCTGAGTGCTTGTCTGTAGATGATGCTGAGTTTAGTGTGGCGTGGGTGACATGAAGTCCAGTTTAGATATAAATGATTATCTGCAGGCTTATGGTACAGATCAGTTATATTTTTTGTTCTTTAATGGTGAGTATCACATCCAGGAAAGGGAGAAGACTCTTGTTTAGTATTGCTGCAGGTGAATTTGATGGTAGGATGGATATTGTTGGTAAAAGCTGTAAATTGATCCAATGTTCTGCTTCCTGTATGCCATATTATAAATATGTCATCAATGTATCGTAGCCATACCAGTGGTTTGATGCTAGAACTTGCAAGTATATAGTCCTCCAGTTTGCCCATGAAGATATTTGCATAGGAAGGAGCCATTTGAGTGCCCATGAAATTCCTTGTTGCAGATAGTGTTTATCATTGAAGGTAAAATTGTTGGACTTAAGGATAATTCTTGCAAAGTTGGTATGCACATTTTGTTTCTCACAGTTCTTTTCTTAAGAGCTTCAGATAATGCCATAAGCCGATCATCAAGTAGTATATTGGTATAGAATGATGTAACATCAAATGTAGCCAGAAGAGTGTAATCAAACATGAAGGTTTGGTTGAATTTTTCATTAATCTGAAGGAAGTGGCTGGTGTCCTCAACAAATGATGGAAGTTCTTGGCAATGGACTGGAGGTGCAGGTCAACAAATAAAGATAATCTCTCAGTGGCTGTCCCATTGCCAGAGATGATGGGGCGATCTGGATTGTTTATATATATATATACATATTTATACACAAATCGATTTCTTCCAAAGTTTTTGAAATCAGGGTACTCTGATTAGCTTTTGCAAAAGCGTATTTTTTAGCAGAGCACTCTTAGGACTTATATGAGCCCCAGGGACCACCACCTCCCCAGGTCAAAATGTGTATTTGTAATGGGTGAGGCCTGTATGGCCTCCCCACAGTCATGGGGACTGCCACCTCCCCGGGGCTGAACATAAAATGAATGTGGGGAGGCCTGTGTGGCCTCCAAGAGCACTGGGGACTGCCACCTTCCCAGAGCAATTTATTGCAATTTAGGAGGTGCGTGCAGCCCCCGCAGCCCCAGGACTGCCACCTCCCCGGAGGTGATATAACGTTTTGAAACAGGTCTGTTGCAGACCCCCAGCCCGGGGGACCAACACCTCCTTGGGGCTAAATTAGAGGGCCACGGGGCCCTATCATAGAACCAATAATGGCCCTGGTGGCCGCCAACCCCGGGACGGCTCCTGCTATACCCTGGGGGGCCCACCCAGGGGACATAGCTGTTTGCTCTGACTTGGTGGGAGCTTTGACTGCTCCCGCTGAGTCAAAGCAAACACTCCACTTCCAGTGGGCGAAAGCTGTTAAAGTGCTCTTGCCTGCTGGAAGTAGAGGATTGATCTCTTTCCTTGCCCACAGAAATGCGAGCTTGGAAAGAGGTGAAATAATTGCTCTTGCAGACAGGGAGCTGCATGTTTAGCAGCTCCTTGTGTTCAATAGCAATGCCGGTTCCCGCAGGAGACGGGGAGGAGGTTGGGACCACAGGGGCCTTGAAGCTTCCCCAGGGGTCCCCACTGTGCACACTGGGTGCCCAGGGCACCCAGGTGACACCGCTGGGCCCCGAAAATGGGGTCACCAAGGACAAAATTGGTCAGTGAAGGGGTGGCCGCGTGGCCCTCCTCCCCCATTGAACAGTGGTGGGCCCCAGGGGATGAGGTCCCCAGGGTGAAATCAGCCTGGGGAGGGAGGCTGCATGGCTACCCTCCCCTAGAGTACATGGTTCTCCCTTTAAATTGCTACAAGTATGCAAATGTGCGAATCACCTGAAAGCTGTACAGACTTGGCCCCACACTGTCCACCTTTGTAGTATGCAAAGGTCTTCCCCCCTTTTGTCAGGGTGATGTACAGCTTCCCAAAGGGTCTCCAGTGCATTCCCTGAAAGTGCTAATGGTGTTTTCTTGATGCTGTAGAATATGAGGACATCTCCACAAAACAAAGAAGCACTTACTTCATATAGAGAATAGGAAAGACCCTGGTTTGGTAGAGATTTACGTCTTTGTTGTCTTGTTGGTCTCTCTATAGGATGATTTTTGTTATCACACAATTCTAGGGAAACAGGCAGCAGGAACAATCATGTTGCCAACACGTACACAAGGTCACTGGTGACATTTCCTTCTAATACATTACACAGCTGTAGTGTAGAATACATACTGGACATTTACCCAAGGAGACAGAAAGAACTCCACTTGCGTAAATATTTCATGCAAAGCAGTAGACTCTTGTTGGATAAAAGGGCAGGTGAGGTTCCTTTGTGGCATAGTCACTCAAACAGCTACTGACACCCTCACACAGACACTCACACACCCACTCACAGATGCACTCAGACTCTCACTCAGACACTCATGGACCCTACTCACAGACCCACTCAGACACTCAAGCCCCCACTCATAGACCCACTCAGACACTCATGCACCCACTCAGAGACCCACTTAGACACTCACACATGCACCCACTCATAGACCCACTCAGAGACTCAGGCACTCACTCACAAATCCACTCAGAGACACACGCACCCACTCACAGACTCACTGAAACATTCATGCACCCACTCACAGACCCACTCAGACATACACACACCCACTCACAGACCCACTCAGACTCTCACACATACACTCACAGACCCACACAGACACTCACACACCCACTCACAAAGACACTCTCACACCCACTGTCACACCAAGAGACACCCTCTCACGCCTACTTTCACACCCAGACAGACACTCTCACACCCACTCTTACACCCAGACACCATTGCACACCTATTCTCACACCCAGAGTGACAGGCCCGCAGCCAACCACACTGTGCACTGCTAAAGGCCATGCACAGTGCTGGATTGGGTGGATATGGGGGTTTGCCACAGGCACTGGTCACACGCCAGGCCCTGTGGCCATCCCCCACCTTGAGGGTCAAGATGCTTTCCTTGACAGGATGAACTAACATTCAATCAAATGTTTTAAATTGTCTTCATTCTGCTTCACAAATGCTTTAACTTAAAATACTCTTACATGTAGAACATGTAGCACAATTGTGTTCTAGATGCAGATTCTCCAATTTTAGTTTCAGTTGATTATGTTTATCCCCCTCTCTTGTTTTAGAAATACAATCTTTAGATAGTGAGAGAGTCATAGATAATTGAACATAAGAACACATTTGATAAACCTAGAAATTGGCAAATGGTTTAGGGCAAAGACAGATTTTCTTATCAATGACTGAAGTAAATTAGATGTTGTCACGACACAACTCTCATTTCCAACAACAATCTTAAAAAACTAAAAATACTTTCTCACTATATATGTGAAACAACAATATAGAAAACTCCTTTTAGTCCACATTTGCCTAGCTTCAAAATCATTTGTTCCCAGTTATTACGAAAGCAGAATACAGGCAAAAATGTTGGTGCTTCATTGTTTTTCCAGTGAAATCAACACATGATAACCATTAAAAGATTAACTTTGTTGTGAGGTTCACCATTTCAAAACAACTTTTCACTCTCCTACCTAATGTAATCTTGTGTGGGAGTCCCTTTTTTCAAATTGCAATTGAGGGGAAGCTTTCAGCTTATATGAAAAATGCACATCGGATGAGAGGACCATTAAAAATGAAAAAAGATTACCTGATTCTAATCATTGATCTGGATTGCATATCTGGATTCTCTGTGACTCCAGATCATTGCTGATCATTGTCTTAGCACTGTCATTCCAGTAGTATTTTAGACAATAAAATAATTACTTATTGTTACATGAGGTGCACTTATACATAGCTGACAAGAAGTTGCCTGGAGAAGATCATTGGGAACTACCTTCAATTGAGAAATCCATTACACAGAGTTAAATTTTAGTGCATCAACTATTTTTTTTCTGTACTGTGATTACAGTACATCTGCCGTTTCTGCATAGTCAACACATATGTTTTACTTTTTTCTAGAACCAGTTTTTGATGGCATTACAACTCTATGCACTTTACCCTGCTAAAGTGCCTGTGCCCCCACTTTAAACATGGTTAAATTGGCTTATCCCTGATTGACATATTTAACCTATTCATAGGTCCCTAGTATATGGTGTAGAAAATGCATCTATGGACTGGAAGTTATATGAACCTGTGCAATGAAACTCCTTTTGTGCCATTCAGGTTAACATGTAAAAAATGTCTTCAGGCCTACCCGGTGTAGCCCGACTGCAGCAGCATAAAAACCTGCTGTCAAAATAACCTTTGTTGACAGGTGGGATACCTTAATTTTGAATATTAATAAGTCACGCTTACTTAACTTTTCACGCAAAATAAATGGTACTTTATATATTAAAATGTAGAACATGTGCAAAATTAAAGTTGCTATTTTCCTCTCCAAAAACTATTTTCACAGGAGGGGCTGTAGCTGGATCATATAAAATATCAAACCACAGATTGTAAACTTGCACTTATAGGTTGTGACAGGAAATGGATAAAATAGTAATTTAAAGTATATTTTCCTATTTATTAAAAGTCCAGTTTAATGGTGAAGTTAGATGCGTAATAGAATATCTAGGAAATGTAACTCTTAGAAAGTTAGCTTTCCTCTGCCTAAATCTCCAGGAGACTAATTTGTATTAGCCTGCCAACAGTTGCCCAGCCAATGTTTGACCTTAATGAGGTATGAAAGCTGCTACCAGAGCAGCTCAATGGTTTGGGTCTGGTGATAGAATGGATTAGGTGGGCATGTAACCCCTATTAGTTCAGGAAGGTGTGTTGGACTGGAATCAGAGATGTCAGTAATTTAAAAGGGACTTTTACATGTAGCCTGTCCGTTAATACTTTTGCGTAAGGAGAGACCTGAAGCAGGGACAACCTTTGTTCCCAAGGTCCACGCTAGCCAACTGTTTCCAAACCCAGTTGGAGGGAAGATACCCCAGAACTGATTTTGAGTGGACAGGGAGGAAGTGACAGCTCATTCCCTAAACACCCTTGACTGACACACAAACTCCTTCCAGGGGCAGAAGCCCTGCACTATCGTGGATGTCCCTTTTAATTGTGCAGTGGAGAGGGCTGCCCAGAAACTTTTCTTCATTTGTCTGGGAACTGTCTAGGAGTTATCTCCACCCACTGGCTAGTGTAAACCACAAAAACAAGTCACCTCATGAAACCTTCCTCAGAACAGTCTCTGGCCCGCTGAAGATCAGAAAAGGAATGGACCAGCTTTATGTAACCTGAGAGGCACTCAGGTTACAGACTAGACCTTCCCTTGTCCCCAGGGCAAAGAAATGGACTCCATGTGACAGTTGACTGACCTCCTGTTACCACTGAGACACAGAAAGCTGCAAGATCCTTTTTCCTGAAGCAACTAGTTGACCAGCACCAGCTGAACCTGGACTAGACCGTGCTGTTGAAGTGAGCCATAGCCCCTAATTGCTGTCTCTGAAGTCCCGGGAGCTTTAGAACTGAGATAGAGGAGTTAGTTCAGAAACCATCAAAAAGGTAGGACTCAGAAAGTTTTGGATTTCTGAGACCTCCAGAGCTGTCAGTGGGACTTCAGAGCAAAGATACTCCATTTCAATACAACTTCGTTGGATACATTCACAGCCTTACCCTGCTAAAGGGTTTTGAGCCCAATAAAAAATAATAGGGGGCTGGCCTATTTCTTGGTGAGATGTATAATCCATCACATTGGCAATGGAGTATACATACTGCTAAGTGAAAGGTCCACCCACCTGATTTTGATGCGGGTGAAGTTACGTTTGGCTGAGGTGATGACTCCTCCATCAAGGCCCATCAGAGAAATTTCTATATATCTGCCTCCCAAACAGGATGGGTGGACATATAGTCATTCTTTTACTGGCCATCACCACCAGGCAAACCACGGTGGTAAGAAACAGGAAAATTGTGATAATAGCCCCCTCGCTATAGGAGGTGACCCCCATAGTGAGGGGGTCATTCTTTTTTAATTTTTAAAAAGAAAATTGTGTTTCGGTTCCCACCATTGCATTATAAATGACTGCTTGCATGGTGAGTATTTAGAAATATGGTGGAGGGTCCCTCCACCAGGGGGACAGAGTAATTTACTCTGTCCCCCTGGCAGAACAATTCACTGTGAGCCAATTTATAAACCAGCACCTAAGTCAGAAGGTAAAATCTTTGACCTGGACAAACCAGATTGGAGTTTCTGTCTCACGCTGCATTGTAGTTAGTCTGAAATCACAAATAGGTCATGCTCTACTGCTTCTATAGACTGTCATTCAATTGTGTTTCGGTTCCCACCAATGCTTTATAAATAACTGCTTGCATGGTGATTATTTAGAAATATGGTGGAGGGTCCCTCCACCAGGGGGACTGAGTAATTTACTCTGTCCCCCTGGCAGAACAATTCACTGTGAGCCAATTTATAAATCAGTACCTAAGTCAGAAGGTAAAATCTTTGACATGGACAAACCAGATTGGAGTATCTGTCTCACGCTGCATTGTAGTTAGTCTGAAATCACAAATAGGTCATGTTCTACTGCTTCTATAGACTGTAATTCATGTTTAGTGCCTTTTAGCACCACTTTTATTGAAGTATTCAAAATTTCACATTGATGTTTCTACTTATTGGATTTCTGTCATTCTATTCATTAATTTGGCTAAATTTTTTGAATTCAGATTGGGATTTTTATTGTTTGGTGTTTTGACTTTATTACTGTTGGGTACAGCCAATATAATTTACACCTTGCCCTGGGTTAATCCTGCCTACTCGGTGACATAGTTACCAGGAAGTTTAGCTTAGATAGTGTAGAGGCTTTGGGGTTTGCCCTGAAACGTTAGGGTTATTATTCTTTCAGGTGAGTAACCGGCCACTCCAAATAACAATCCACTTTCTAACTGTGACCATATGAGAATGATCAAGGACAACAGTGAGGTTCATACAGTAAAATGCATGAAAATGGCCTCATGATTACATGCCTGCCTCTTACAGTATTTACTAATAAATAATGTTCACAAATGTATAACAACATATTGTTATCATATCTGTTGCATACAAACCTAACTCTTTGCTTAATGGTACAGTACTCAGTGATCAATTATGGCAGCTCTGTAATGTCATGCCTTCTAATGCAATCTGTGGCCACACACATCGTTTAAGGCAGGGCAAAGCAGTTTTATAAAGAATGGCAACTTGATGGCAAGTGGATGGGTGAGTTCTGACAGGTGTGAAAATGTGATCTGTCTTACAGTCCTAGGCAAGGATATTTGAAACCAGTTTTCTGCAGAGCCCAAAACACTAGCCTCTCTATTGTCCCCAGACTCAATATTTCAATATTGCAAAAAGCCTCTTTTAAAGAAAACTGCACACATCAATCACTGCCATCTCTTTAAAATAGTATATTTCCAGATGGGGAACTGGCAGTGGAATCGGGGGGGGGGGGGAGGGGTTGAGGATTGACAATTTTTAAATCTAATTTCCCTAAATTAAGAAGGATGTGATGGTTTCTGAAACTACATTTTAATTTTGTATTATTTACATAAATGGTACGTACGTGAAATTTCAATGTGGCCAGGGCTGGTCCTTTCTAGGCATAGCCATCCTTTGTTTAACCATAAACTGAGTTTTATATAGAAACTCTGGAAAAATATACCCACCAAGAATAAGTGCACCTTTCATTGTGCCTCTGAAAGGGTATGGTGAATCCTATTTGGAATTATTTTCTGATTCATCTGCTGGCAAATGCAAATAGGTGAAATCAACATTTTACGAGTGGAGATGGGAAACTTGTTATAGAGGTAGAATGAAAGGAGACTGACATTCAATTGTTTATGAGTTACTGAAACGAACAAGTGAACAAGGAAAGGGATTGTATGAATTTAACCGGGCAGTCCCAGGGAGAGCATCCAAATACTTTTACCTTTTCGATTGTCGAGCTTCCATAACATTTTGATCAGGGGGAACCCAGGAGATTCAGAAGATGCAAACCAAACTGGTGATAACCAGGGGGTGTTTGGGGTGTAACACCCACCTAATAAATGTGCTTTCTGATAAATAGTTGGGTACAGGAGTTAGCGCATCACACCTTATTTGGTTAATTGGCATTAATTTATTAGGGGACGCGTTTGTAGGTTGATGGACCTTTTGACTGCGCTTTGAGTAGTTCCCACTATGTAACCCTGTATCAATACAATTCAATAGCAGTAACCATCAATAATATCTATAATCAATAGGAGTCAGTAATCTCTGCCATGAATAACCACACCTTTATGTAAAAGTTAGAATGCTTATTTCCCTTTATTAACAATGCTAGTATCATGTAACTTAGTCTTAAAATGAAATGGTAGTCATACAGAAACATACTGGCTGCCCAAATTTCCTAAAGACTCACAATTTAATCAGGGCTTGGACCACTACCCATTCTAGGGTTACAGTACAAATCAATAGCAAGAATACCTGTGCGAATGAAATGATATACATTTAGATTAAACAAAGAAAAGACATCAACTGTTATCACATGTAGCGAGCACTATCAGTGAGTACTGTACCTAACCTTCAGATTAAAATACCATGTTTGGACTTCATGCAAAAGCAATTTAGTCAACACAAATTTGGAAAAATATCTAACAAAGCTCCATCAAAAGTAGGGGTTGGTACCTAGGCACAAAAACAAATAGACATAACGATCAATAACAATGTCTTATACCTTGCCTCAGTATGGTTCAGCAAGCTGTGACAGTCTTTGTCAATTGGACATCAGTTTGGTCAACAAGGCATCGGAATTAAGCTTTTAAAGTTCAGAATATAAATGTCTCAAGAATAGACATACAGAATGTCACTTCTAGGCAACAAAGTTAAGGAAAGTTAAGCATGTCTTCTCTCGGGACGGTCAAGAAAATAATGGCGAAGTAGTGGGCTCTCCTCTCTGTCCATTCTGGCTAAGTTAGATTCCCTAAAACTACTTCCCACATTTCCATTGGTCAAAAATTGTGTGTTTACATTTAGTCCAATGAAAGTAGAACCCCAAATCTAATAATTTACTAGTACACAGTTTACATGTCAATGATTGGCTCCCTTTCTCCTGTTCCCATCGCTGGGCTTGTCAGGTATCAATATTATATTGGTTTATACTCCAGTCAGTGCATCCATTGTCTGCTCCTTTACACACACCAAGATATACATTGTATCCCTACCTAGTACAGCATATTCTAGCACGCAGTTCTCATGACAAAGAATTTCAACTACCGGCATTTGGTCAACGTAGTGGAAAATCACAATTTAATTCTTTATGCAGCCATTTTAATTTGCCTAAGAAATGCAGCTTGACATGAGGCCGTGCAACTAGGCCCAAGACCTCGCTAAATTAAGACCTATGATTAATAAAGCAAATACATTATATATAACCTTTAATATGCCATACTACTACATTAATCCAAACATAGACTCAACATTTTACATTAATAAGCTATTATTAAATACACTTTGAGAACATTGACGGCCAATCAAGTAGGCATTACTTCAAATGTGTGCATTATTTCTTTATGTTAACTCATTTTTTATGCAAATTCAACACTCAGAACACACGAATATTCATTAGTAAAATTCAGCATTAACGATCCCTCCTCTGATGACTAAGGGGGTCATTCCGACCCTGGCGGTCCATGACCGCCATGACGGAGGGCAGCGGAAGCACCGCCAACAGGCTGGCGGTGCTTCCTAGGCTATTCTGACCGCGGCGGTAAAGCTGCGGTCCCGCCGGTTATCCCCTGGCCCAGGGAATCCGCCATGGCGGCGCTGCTTGCAGCACCGCCATGGGGATTCCGACCCCCTTCCCGCCAGCCTTTTTCTGGCGGTGTCCACCCGTGGATGGCGGGAACGGGTGCCGTGGGGCCCCTGGGGGCCCCTGCACTGCCCATGCAGGGCCCCACAAAGATTTTCACTGTCTGCTTTGCAGACAGTGAAAATCGCGAAATTGCACCCGTCGCACCCCTGCAACTCCGGAGCCGGCTTCCTCGTTGCAGGGGCTTTCCCGCTGGGCCGGCGGACGGCCTTTTGGCGGTCGCACGCCGGCCCAGCGGGAAATTTGGAATGACCGCCGCGGTCTTTTGACCGCGGTGCGGTCATTCGGCGGTAACCGTCAGAATGACCGCCTAAATATGTCATCACATTTAAATCTTCCCACGCAAATGTTCTGCTTCAGCTAAAATGTCATCATCTCTATCCCTTTTAATCTCTATTTCCTCTTCGATTTTTCCCTAAACAAATTTTCCCTTTTCATTTCTTCCCTCCTCTGATAATTTTTCATTTTCTTTAATTTAATCATCCTGCACAATTTACATATCCCCTGTGCTCCAATTATGCAAATCACAATAATCAATATCCCTTGTATTATTGTCAATATTATCACTTTCCCAAAGTTGCTAAGCCAATTCCCCACTGAAGCAAAACCTCTGCCAACTTTCTCCCAAACACCTGGGGCCAGATGTAGGAAAGTCCAAGTTTGCGACTTGCAAATTGCGAGTCTGAGCGACTCGCAATTTGCAAGTCGCAAACCCGGATGCAGGATGGTGTCCCTGACACCATCTGCGAATCGCAAGGGGGTCGCAAAGACCCACCTCATTAATAATAATGAGGTGGGTCGCAATTTGCGACCCCCTTCTGATTCGCAGCACTCATAGGGATTGTGGCCTGCTGGAGACAGCAGACCACCATGTCTGTGACTGCTTTGAATAAAGCAGTTTGTTTTTTTGTATTGCAGCCCGTTTTCGTTAAAGGAAAATGAGTTGCAATACAAACGAAAAAATTAAACGTTTTTGTTTCATTTTTTCAGAGCAGGAAGTGGTCCATAAGACCACTTCCTGCTCTGAATTTTTTTTTACAGGGCCATTCACAAAGGGGAAGGGGTCCCATAGGGACCCCTCCCCTTTTGCGAATGGGTTACCACCATTGTGACACTGGTGGTAACTGTGAATTGCTTTGCATCCGCGTTTGCGGTCACAAAGCAATTCTACATCGCGATGCGAATCGCAAATAGAAAGGGGAACACCAGGTTACAGACTCGCAAAATGGAAATGAGTATCGCAATGTGCTTTTTGCATGGCGCAAACAGCGAACTTCGCTGTTTGCACCATGCAAAAAACTTCGTACATCTGGCCCCGGGTTCTTGCAATTCTTTCAAAACTGCACTTTCATTAGTCAGGTTAGTAGGTAAGCTTCATATTTCTTTGCTATTATCAGGAATATACGAGCAGCAATGCTTTGAATTAAGCATTTTACAAACTCCGCCATCTTTTGCTAAAAGAATGTCTAACGCAAGGCGGTTCTGAAGAGTCCTAGATCTTACTGCAGCCATTTCTGTATCCATTAGGATAATGGCTTCTGAAATATGCATTAACTGTCAGGAATCCCCAAGGTGCCTCCTGCGTTATCTGTCAGCATCCCCAGGGATTAGGGTTAAATCATAACTCTCTTCTTGGTTAAACCTTCATGTTTCTAAGTAAACATAATGTGCTGTGTTACACAATAGGTTTTATCAATACTTGTTTTACCAATGCTTGTTTGCTAATGTGAGCAGGTGTAGACATGTGCTGCTAATTGGGTGTGGTGTTGACATGTGCTTCTAACTGGGTGTGGTGATTCATCCACATGTGGAAACTCAATTGCTTTCCTGATTGGCTATAAATAGCAGAGTGAAGCATGCCTCTCTGCTTTGATTTGTTTTGCTTCCTGATCTCAGCATCTGATTTGGCAGTCCAGCCCCTGCTGTCATCCCCGTATTCAGGGCTTTTGACGCAATTATTTTCTTCGTTCCTGTACCTGCTGACACCAGGCATTCCTCCAGCACTCCGGAAAAGACTGCAGCTAAGTGACTAGTATTCTCCAGGGAGTTTGTTCTTTGAGCGCATTTCTGAACATTCTACCTTATTATTATAGTAACTTGCCTAAATGTGCTTCAGGAAATCTGCTTGAGCTCAAGTACTACAAAAAGTGACAGAGCAATTTTAAAAGAGAATTTACATGACTTTTCTTTCTCTAATAGCATAACTTTTGGATTTAAATTGTGTCATTCATGTCTGTGTTTCAGGTTTGAGGAATTTGCTTTTGAAGGGTTTTTCACACACACAGTGAAACCAAACCAAACTGTGTCACCCTAACGTTTTAAACCCAGAGTGGACATTTGTATTTCTTAGATTGTTTTTGTTCATTTTAATTTAACCCTATGCTTTCAGGAAACTTATATGTGATATAATGAATGCCCTTATTTGTCTTTCTTGTGCATGATAAGTGCATGATAAGTGCAACCACAATTCTAATTGTAGTGTGCAACAGTGAATCTCTGTGAAGCCATCCCTAGTGTTGCAGTACTTATTGTTATGGTACTCAGTTTGGGTTTTTGGTAATGCAGTGTTAGTAATTGTGCCAACAGTTATTATTATCCAAGAAAAGTGCTGGAGCATCCCGGTGTTCTTCTACTGCTCCCGTGCCCATATCAGAAAGAGAGATTCAGTTTCAAGGAAGTTGAGTGCACTAACTCTACTATCACTCTGTCAACAATGATCCCCCCCTCCCCAAGAAACAGGGTGCCTGGCTGGACCGGCAAGGCGTGGCAGTATTTTGGCTCTTTCTCTTCCACTCCCCCTTTCCTTTTGGGAGACCTGCCAGGGTTTCTGTGTCCACCAGGAAGTGCTGAGAGGTGTTCCAGGAGGTCGCGGGGGCATACTATCGCCCCTGCAGACATTCTGCTTTTCAGGTGCGTGGCCCTGTCTCGACATAAAGCCAGGCCACAACATACAGGGCTGCCTGGGCAATGGATTCCTCAATGGGTACTTTCAAAGGTTTAGCACAGGCTTTACCAGCTGATCAGGATGCTCCATCTTTATTAGATTTAACTAGGACCCTTGCTGGATTACAGAAGGAAGTTCTTTCCTTAAAGCAAGAGATCCTGGAGTTGCACACTGAACTACAGCAGTATAAACCACAAGACACCCCCTGGAGAGGAGTCAAACTAAACAAAGATCTCCTGTACTACAGGCCACTCGGTTTGACCTGTCTTATCATGTTCCTATACCTGATTCAGGCCCAACGACTCCCACCACACAACCCATGCAGGTAATGGTCACAACACCAATCCCTCTGCCCTTAGCTCCTCCAGAAAGGTTTTTTAGAGATAGTGCCAAGTTCAACATTTTTCTTAACCAGTGCCAGCTACAGTTTTTGTGTCGGGCAGCTGCATTCCCCAAGGATGCTGAAAAGGTAGCTTTTATTATCTCTTATTTGGGAGGCAATGCAGCTAATTGATCTATTCCACTGGTGGAGCGCAATGACCCTATACTGTATGATTTCAAACGGTACAAGGAAGCCTTGCGGAAACTGTTCACCAAACACCTCTTCGTGCAAGCCAGTGACAATACGTTACTGAATTTGCGCCAGGGAAACAAGGATCTACTTTCCTATATCACCTCTTTCAATTGGTTGGTGGCGGAGACTGAGTGGCCCGAGGAGAAGAGGACGATCTCAAGGAAGTTCTAGCCCAAATTGTGGAACCTCCTACGGAGTGTTCCGAGTTCATTGACCTGGTGGTACGATTGGATCACGCTTGAGGGACCGTAAGTGAGAAAAAGGAGTCCACCATTCCCACTCATGATACACCTGAGCCCGTGCAAATTGGCAGTGTGCAGGGTCCACTATCTAAGGAAGAGAAAGAACGTAGGCAAAAATTGAAACTGTGTTTATACTGCGGTAAGGCAGGGCATTTTGCTTGGGAATCTAACAAGCCTACTGCTCCAAAGAAAGCCATTGGAGCGGTGAAGGGCCTGAATTCCCTCTTACTGATCAGGTGGAAAACTAAGTGCCTCGATAACTTCTGAGACCATTTTATCGAGCGCTTCTTTCTATGTGGTCTCACATCTTCTGGCTAATATCACCAGTCCAGTATCTCAACATCTAACTTTTATTGTGACGTTAGTGTTGTCCCCTCAGGTTTGTAAGGTCATTCCCATATTGCTTGACTCTGGGGCTACCGGAAACTTTTTAGACTTGGGTTTGGCTAAAACCCTAAATATTACGACTGTCTGAAAAGACGTCCCTGAACCAGTCAGAGCCGTGGATGGCTCAGAATTGTCCTCCGGGCTTATCATTTATCAAACAACACCCTTGTCTATGCTTTATGCAAACAACCATACAGAACAAATTCAGTTTGACCTCATAGATACCCCAGTATTTGGAGCCATTTTGGGGATACCCTGGCTTCAGTTACACAATCCCAAAATTGACTGGGCAGCAGGGACAGTGACATTAGACTCCAAACATTGCTGGCACTCCTGTTACCAAGAAAAACCATTACTAGTGACACCCTTGCATTTTGGGTCCAAAAATGGTACGGCTATCAAGTCGGATGGCGCACTAGCCATTTCTGCACCGTATAAAGACTTCCATGATGTCTTTAGTGAACAGAAGGCCACCCAGCTGCCGCCATATAAGTCATACGATTTTCGTATAGACTTGATTCCAGGGGCAATGCTACCATGTAGTAGGGTGTATGCTCTTTCTGAGCCTGAGAATCGATACCTGCGAGACTAGCTGGACGATCTATTGGCTAAGGGTTTTATTCGTCATTCAACGTCACCAGTATTGTTGTCTTTGTTCTTCATGCCCAAGAAGAATCGTGAGCTGCGCGCCTGTATAGATTATCGCACAGTGAACAAAGTGACCATAAAAAATCGGTATCCACTTCCGTTGATCCCAGTGCTTTTAGATCAGGTATGTCAGTCGACCATTTATACTAAACTCGACCTCCAGGGAACCTACCACTTGATCCGAGTGATGAAGGGGGATGAGTGGATGATGGCGTTCCGAACTAAATTCGGACTCTTCGAGTACACAGTGATGCCCTTCGGGTTGTGTAACGCTACTGCCGCGTTTCAATTTTTCATCAATGAAGTGCTGAAGGAGTTTTTGGATATCTTTGTAGTGGTATATATAGACAACATTTTGATCTATTTGTCTTCCACTGAGGAACATATAGGGCATGTAAGAGCAGTTTTACAACAGCTTTAATGAGCATCATCTTTTCGCCAAGCTGGAAAAATTTGTTTTTCACGCTACAACTGTAGAATTCCTAGGATATGTGATCACTCCTGATGGAATTTCTATAGATAGGTCCAAGGTACAGGCCATCCTGGATTGGGTAGCCCCACGATCCATCAAGGAAGTGCAACAGGTTTTGCGCTTTGCAAATTTTTATCGGAGATTTATACCCCACTTTTCTACCATGGTATCTCCCATAACTCATCTCCTACGAAAGGGGTTACGTTCCTCTGGGATGCAGAAGCTGAGAAAGCCTTCCAACATCTTAAAAACACATTCACTGAAGCACCCATTCTCCACCATCCCGACCCAGCTGAGCCATTTTTCGTGGAAGCAGACGCTTCTCAAATGGCAGTGGGTGGTGTATTGTCCCAACGAGATCCTGAGTCTATAGTCTGAACATTCTATATTATTATTGTAGTTACGTGCCTAAATGTGCTTCAGGAAATCTGCTTGAGCTCAAGTAATACAAAAAGTGACAGTGCAATTTTAAAAGAGCATTTACGTGACTTTTCTTTCTCTAATAGCTTAACTCTTGGATTTAAATTGTGTCATTCATGCCTGTGTTTCAGGTTTGAGGAATTTGCTTTTGAAGGGTTTTTAACACACACAGTGAAACCAAACCAAACTGTGTCACTCTAACTGTTTAAACCCAGAGTGGATATTTGTATTTCTTGGATTGTTTTTGTTCCTTTTAATTTAACCCTATGCATGCAGGAAAGTTATATGTGATATAATTAATGCCCTTATTTGTCTTTCTTGTGCATGATACGTGCAACTACAGTTCTAATTGTAGTGTGCAACAGTGAATCTATGTAAAGCCAGCCCTAGTGTTGCAGTACTTATTGTTATGGTACTCCGTTTGGATTTTTGGTAATGCAGTGCTAGTAATTGTGCCAACAGTTATTATTATCCAAGAAAAGTGCTGGAGCACCCTGGTGTTCTTCTACTGCTCCCGTGCCCATATCAGAAAGAGAGATTCAGGTTCAAATAACTTGAGTTCACTAACTTTACTATCACCAAGATCTGCCCCCCCCGAAGATACAGGGTGCCTGGCTGTTTCAGATCGTGACCCCCAATTTATATCACAGTTTTGGCGTAGCTTCTGTTCCTCTGTCGGTATGGACGTCCACTTGTCCTCTGCATATCATCCACAAATGGATGGGCAGACGGAATGTGCCAAACAATCGCTGGAGCAAATCCTGAGATGTTACATTGACACATGGTCTACTGAGTGGGATAAGGTTTTACCTCTTGTTGAATTTGAATATAACAACCCTGTCCACATGGCTACAGAAGTATCCCAATTTTACAGTTTGTTTGGTCTGCACCCAAGAATGCTAACTATAACTGGGTCCCAAACATCCACAAGAGTTCCATCAGGACAGAAATGCCATAAAGAGTTACAGGCGAGTCAAAAACAAGTACAACACCATTTAAAACTCTACCAAGCTCAAATAAAAAAAACAAGCAGACAAAAGAAGGAGACCTGCTCCCTCTTATCAGAAAGGAGATCAGGTGTGGCTCTCATCAAAAAATCTCCATCTTGCAGGGTCCAGAAAATTAAACCCCTGATTTCTAGGCCCCTTTCATATTGCCAAAATCATCAATCCTGTAATAGCAGAACTGACATTGCCAGATGATTTCAAGGTACACACCGTGTTTCATTTGTCGTTACTCCGTCCCTATTCCTCTGATTCCCGCGATGCCCCACCACCTCCCCCGGTAAAAGTACACGGGCAATGGGAATTTGAAGTGGCCAAAATTCTTGACTCCAGGCGCGTCCGTGGTGTTGTACACTTTTTATTGGCTTGGAAAGGCTCTGGGTCTGAGGACAGTTCCTGGGATCCCGCGTCCACAGTTCATGCTCCACGTCTTACTAAAAAATTCCATCTCCTGCACTTTCCCAAGCCAGGCCCTTTGAGAGGGTCATTGGTCCCAGGAATTAGTGTTAAATCATATCTCTGTTCTTGGTTAAGCCTTCATGTTTCTAAGTAAACATAATGGCGGTCACCGACCACCAGGGTTAAAGTGGCGTTCGTACCGCCAACAGGCTGGCGGTACGCAATGCCATATTATGACAGCGGTGGTCCCGCCGTGGTCACACCACCAGGACCGACAGTTTACCGCCATGGATGTCCCGGTGGTCGCAATCTGCCACGCCAGCGCTGCTTGCAGCGCTTCCCTGGTGATTTTGATTCCCCTTACCGCCAGCCTGTCCATGGCGGTAGACACTGCCATGGAAAGGCTGGTGGTAAGGGGACTCGCAGGGCCCCTGTGGGCCCCTGCACTGCCCATGCACCTGGCATGGGCAGTGCAGGAGCCCCCAGGCACAGCCCCATCGCGATTTCCATAGTCAGCTTGGCAGACAGTGGAAAGCGCGAAGGGTGCTGCTGCACCCGCCGCACCGCCACATTGCCGCCGGCTCCATTAGGAGCCGGCTGCAATGTTACGGCCCACATCCCCGCTGGGCTGACGGGAGGAAACTCTATTTTCGCCCGCCGGTCCAACAGGGACATTGTAGTGCGGCCGGCGGGTTTGTGGCCGCATAGGTGGCCGTTAGGCGGTTCAACCTTGGCAGGCGGCATCCGCTGCCCACCAAGGTTGAAATGAGGGCCTATGTGCTGTGTTACACAATTGGTTTATCAGTGCCTGTTTTACCAATTCTTGTTTGCTAATGTGAGCAGGTGTAGACATGTGCTTCTAATTGGGTGTGGTGTAGACATGTGCTTCTAATTGGGTGTGGTGACTCATCCACAAGTGGCAACTCAACTGCTTTCCTGATTGGCTATAAATAGAAGAGTGAAGCGTGCCTCCCTGCTTGGCTTTGTGTTGCTTCCTGATTTCAGCATCTGATTTGGCAGCCCAGCCCCTGCTGTCATCCTTGTATTCAGGACTTTTGATGCAAATTTTTTCTTCGTTCCTGTACCAGCTTACACCAGGCATTCCTCCAGCACTCCGGAAAAGACTGCAGCTAAGTGACTAGTATTCTCCAGGGTGTTTGTTCTTTGAGCGCTGCGCTTCCCTAGAACAGCTGGTGTATTACAGACCTCGTATTTTTGCAGAGTGCTTATCTTGAAGAGACAAATGCATTTCTGAACATTCTATATTATTATTATAGTTACTTGCCTAAATGTGCTTCAGGAAATCTGCTTGAGCTCAAGTACTACAAAAAGTGACAGTGCAATTTTAAAAGAGCATTTAGACTTTTCTTTCTCTAATAGCATAACTCTTGGATGTAAATTGTTTCATTCATGCCTGTGTTTCAGGTTTGGGGAATTTGCTTTTTGAACGGGTTTTCACACACACAGTGAAACCAAACCAAACTGTGCTACCCTAACTGTTTGAACCCAGAGTGGATATTTGTATTTCTTGGATTGTTTTTGTTCCTTTTAATTTAACCCTATGCATGCAGGAAAGTTATATGTGATATAATTAATGCCCTTATTTGTCTTTCTTGTGCATGATACGTGCAACTACAGTTCTAATTGTAGTGTGCAACAGTGAATCTATGTAAAGCCAGCCCTAGTGTCGCAGTACTTATTGTTATGGTACTCCGTTTGGATTTTTGGTAATGCAGTGCTAGTAATTGTGCCAACAGTTATTATTATCCAAGAAAAGTGCTGGAGCAACCTGGTGTTCTTCTACTGCTCCCGTGCCCATATCAGAAAGAGAGATTCAGGTTCAAATAACTTGAGTTCACTAACTTTACTATCACCAAGATCTGCCCCCCCGAAGATACAGGGTGCCTGGCTGTTTCAGATCGTGACCCCCAATTTATATCACAGTTTTGGCGTAGCTTCTGTTCCTCTGTCGGTATGGACGTCCACTTGTCCTCTGCATATCATCCACAAATGGATGGGCAGACGGAATGTGCCAAACAATCGCTGGAGCAAATCCTGAGATGTTACATTGACACATGGTCTACTGAGTGGGATAAGGTTTTACCTCTTGTTGAACTTGTATATAACAACCCTGTCCACATGGCTACAGAAGTATCCCAATTTTACAGTTTGTTTGGTCTGCACCCAAGAATGCTAACTATAACTGGGTCCCAAACATCCACAAGAGTCCCATCAGTACAGAAATGCCATAAAGAGTTACAGGAGAGTCAAAAACAAGTACAACACCATTTAAAACTCTACCAAGCTCAAATAAAAAAAACAAGCAGACAAAAGAAGGAGACCTGCTCCCTCTTATCAGAAAGGAGATCAGGTGTGGCTCTCATCAAAAAATCTCCATCTTGCAGGGTCCAGAAAATTAAACCCCTGATTTCTAGGCCCCTTTCATATTGCCAAAATCATCAATCCTGTAATAGCAGAACTGACATTGCCAGATGATTTCAAGGTACACCCCGTGTTTCATTTGTCGTTACTCCGTCCCTATTCCTCTGATTCCCGCGATGCCCCACCACCTCCCCCGGTAAAAGTACACGGGCAATGGGAATTTGAAGTGGCCAAAATTCTTGACTCCAGGCGCATCCGTGGTGTTGTACACTATTTATTGGCTTGGAAAGGCTCTGGGTCTGAGGACAGTTCCTGGGATCCCGCGTCCACAGTTCATGCTCCACGTCTTACTAAAAAATTCCATCTCCTGCACCTTTCCAAGCCAGGCCCTTTGAGAGGGTCATTGGTCCCAGGAATTAGGGTTAAATCATATCTCTGTTCTTGGTTAAGCCTTCATGTTTCTAAGTAAACATAATGGCGGTCACCGACCACCAGGGTTAAAGTGGCGTTCGTACCGTCAACAGGCTGGCGGTACGCAATGCCATATTATGAAAGCGGTGGTCCCGCCGCAGTCACACCACCAGGACCGACAGTTTACCGCCATGGATGTCCCGGCGGTCGCAATCTGCCACGCCAGCGCTGCTTGCAGCGCTTCCCTGGTGATTTTGACTCCCCTTACCGCCAGCCTTTCCATGGCGGCAGACACCGCCATGGAAAGGCTGGTGGTAAGGGGACTCGCAGGGCCCCTGTGGGCCCCTGCACTGCCCATGCACCTGGCATGGGCAGTGCAGGAGCCCCCAGGCACAGCCCCATCGCGATTTCCATAGTCAGCTTGGCAGACAGTGGAAAGCGCGAAGGGTGCTGCTGCACCCGCCGCACCGCCACATTGCCGCCGGCTCCATTAGGAGCCGGCTGCAATGTTACGGCCCACATCCCCGCTGGGCTGACGGGAGGAAACTCTATTTTCGCCCGCCGGTCCAACAGGGACATTGTAGTGCGGCCGGCGGGTTTGTGGCCGCATAGGTGGCCGTTAGGCAGTTCAACCTTGGCAGGCGGCATCCGCTGCCCACCAAGGTTGAAATGAGGGCCTATGTGCTGTGTTACACAATTGGTTTATCAGTGCCTGTTTTACCAATTCTTGTTTGCTAATGTGAGCAGGTGTAGACATGTGCTTCTAATTGGGTGTGGTGTAGACATGTGCTTCTAATTGGGTGTGGTGACTCATCCACAAGTGGCAACTCAACTGCTTTCCTGATTGGCTATAAATAGAAGAGTGAAGCGTGCCTCCCTGCTTGGCTTTGTGTTGCTTCCTGATTTCAGCATCTGATTTGGCAGCCCAGCCCCTGCTGTCATCCTTGTATTCAGGACTTTTGATGCAAATATTTTCTTCGTTCCTGTACCAGCTTACACCAGGCATTCCTCCAGCACTCTGGAAAAGACTGCAGCTAAGTGACTAGTATTCTCCAGGGAGTTTGTTCTTTGAGCGCTGCGCTTCCCTAGAACAGCTGGTGTATTACAGACCTCATATTTTTGCAGACTGCTTATCTTGAAGGGACAAATGCATTTCTGAACATTCTATATTATTATTGTAGTTACTTGCCTAAATGTGCTTCAGGAAATCTGCTTGAGCTCTAGTAATACAAAAAGTGACAGTGCAATTTTAAAAGAGCATTTACGTGACTTTTCTTTCTCTAATAGCTTAACTCTTGGATTTAAATTGTGTCATTCATGCCTGTGTTTCAGGTTTGAGGAATTTGCTTTTGAAGGGTTTTTAACACACACAGTGAAACCAAACCAAACTGTGTCACTCTAACTGTTTAAACCCAGAGTGGACATTTGTATTTCTTGGATTGTTTTTGTTCCTTTTAATTTAACCCTATGCATGCAGGAAAGTTATATATGATATAATTAATGCCCTTATTTGTCTTTCTTGTGCATGATACATGCAACTACAGTTCTAATTGTAGTGTGCAACAGTGAATCTATGTGAAGCCAGCCCTAGTGTCGCAGTACTTATTGTTATGGTACTCAGTTTGTATTTTTGGTAATGCAGTGCTAGTAATTGTGCCAACAGTTATTATTATCCAAGAAAAGTGCTGGAGCAACCTGGTGTTCTTCTACTGCTCCTGTGCCCATATTAGAAAGAGAGATTCAGGTTCAAATAACTTGAGTTCACTAACTTTACCATCACCAAGATCTGCCCCCCCGAAGATACAGGGTGCCTGGCTGGACCAGCAAGACGTGGCAGTGTTTTGTCTCTTTCTCTTCCACTCCCCTTTCCTTTTGGGACACCTGCCGAGGTTTATGTGTCCACCAGGAAGTGCCGAGAGGTGTTCCAGGAGGTCGGGGGCATAGTATCGTCCTTGCAGACATCCTGCTTTTCTGGTGAGTGACCCCCCTCTCAACATCAACATGTTATCCACAATAGTAGACACCTTTTGATTCTTCATACTGTAGAGTTCAGAACAACTCCTACTGAAGGAATCATCGATCCAAATATATCTCCCACTATACCAGAAGGAGACTCTCTCTTTTGTTTAATGTGATGTAAGTAGTCATTTTCGGTAATCTTTTCAAGACATCAAGTTGGAATATCTTTGGGAAAACTATCTCCAAGTAACATATGCCATACCATCCTCTTGGAAAAAGGTAATAAGCTTTTGGTATATGTAATATATATCAGGAATCGCTGGATCCTGTCCATTCAACATAAATGTCCATTTGCTCTGAAACAAAAACACATGTCTACACTCACTTGTTCCCACAAACGAAGTGCCAGTACTAGATTTAGGCCTATATACATTAAGCTTTCCTATGTGTTGCGCATCTAAAGCTAATTTCCCTTGTGTTTTTATTTCACTAAAAGCACAACCATTTCTAAAATTCCTTTCCTTTGAACCCTTTTCTAACTTCTCCTCTAATGCCTTTCTCCTATCATCTGTCTGATATAAGAATCTCTTTTCTAATGGTGTAAGCAAATATGCCATGCCAAAGGTTAATGTAAGTTCAAAGAATCTTCTCACTAATTCTAAATTGTTCTGCTTAGCTACTCTACTCAGATACTTAGTTGTGGGGAAAAACAAAAACACAACATCATGGTTAGAATAGAAATACTGGATGAACTCCTGGTTATAAAATCTTGTTAGCATAACAAGAGACTACAACTTATCAAATAAGTGAGAGGGAAAACTATGATAGGTAACTCCTTCCTTAACTGATGAAGGAATCTGCATGCATACATAACAATCTCTTGCATCCATTGTCTCAACATACTCAATCAATCAATCAATCAAATTTCTTAAGTGCACTACTCACCCGGTAGGGTCTCAAGGTGCTAGATGTGGGGGGGAATTACTGCTCGAAAAGCCATGTTTTGGGGTGCTTTCTGAAAGTTAGGAGGCCCGGGGTCTTGCGTTGGTTGGTGGGGAGGGAATTCCAGGTTTTGGCGGCGAGGTGGGAGAAGGATCTGCCGCCGGAGGTGGTGTGTTGGATGCGGGGGACTGTTGCGAGGGCGAGGTCGGCGGACCGGAGCTGTCGAGTTGGGTCAATAAGCAATAGAAAACATAAGAAGAAAGTTCCTCTTGTGCATTGTCTACCTGCAGATACTTGTCATCTAACTTGAACTTCTCTATTTCTGTTAATGCAGTAGTTATCTCTAAAGCGGAAGTATGGTTGGCTTTACTCTTGTCAAGAACACTATAAATATCAAGCACAATATCATGCACATAATTGCCAAACCAATACTCATGTATTTACAGTACCTATCCTTCTTATCCTGCTGGCTAATGTTACTCATGATCTGTAAAGGAGCAGAAAGTAGAAAAGAAAAATAGTAACTGTGCAGCAAGAATCAAAAACAAAATCTTCAATCTTCCTTCAGCAGTTATTTACAGCTTTCAGACTCACTTCCAGGATCCTTTGTCAAAATCGGTAAGATTGACACAAATCTGTTCTGCAGCTTGTCAAATCAGGTCATCTTGTCAAATCAGGTTTCAAAAGTATTTTCCAGTTACTTTCAACAGTCTGTTTTCTCCCTTATATTTTTCTCAGCTTGTAATTTCAACAGTCCAGTTCATTGGTTTCCTTCAAGTGCCAAAATCTTGACCTGGAATGTCTCGATCAAAAAAAAAGAAAAAAATTCTCTGTCCCATTCACCTGTGGTTGCGTACGACCATTCAGGACCTGCGTACCTTCGACTTGCTATTCTCTTTTTTTTCAACTTTGGATCTCCATTCAATTCTCCTTCACTCAGGTCTTCTCTCCTTTTTGTATCTGCTTCTTCCTCAATTGTTGTCACAACAATTGCTTCCTTCCTCTTTGCTTGTGACTACGGCCACTTATCTCCTTTCAGTGGACCCTTGGTCAATGCTTTTTTCAGTGTTGAACTTGAAACTTATTCCTCTGCAGGATTTTCTCTTTACGGATCTATGACTGGCTCAGGAGGAGTCAGACCACACTGGCTTTGATCCACCTCAACTCCTTCCCCCTCGGGGTCTGGCTTCTGGGAGAGCCCTCCTCTGACTAGCCTCTCCTGTTGCCTCAATTGAGATTGGCTCACTGTCACTTTCCTGTAGGTCTTCTCCTTGGTCGCTCACAGGAGTGACTCAACCGTTCTCAACATCCTCTGATCTGGTCTCAGTTCCTCTTTCTTCTTTTTCCAACTCTGAGGTTGGTCTGGTCGTTGTTGGTGCTCTCAACAACTCCTGTTCATTGTCCAGAGGACATGCCACTTGTATGCCATCCATAGTTCCTTCAATAAGCTCGCCCGGTTCCATTTCCAGTCTAGTATAGTTCAAGTACTCTTCTCCCTTAGGGACACTCTGTGGGGTATTGAGTTTATCTAACCATTCAGTCAATTGTTGGGCAGTCAAACCTTGCAGTGAAATGTTGTTAGGCTGGGTATTTGGCAATGGTTGCACAGCTACATTTGGAGACTGCGGTGTCAGTAATTTCAGGCAATGACTGATATTTGACCGTTACAGTATCCGGAGGAACTCCGCACGGACTAAGGTCTAGCAATGATCTGGTTCCGTCAAAGGTCTGTCCCACAGGAGAGACTATTCAATCATTCTTGTTGAGTCCTCCCCTCATTGGATTCTGACTCAGGATTCCTCGCACTTTTATTCTCTTGTGCAAACAAAGGTACTATTGGACCAATGGTGATGGGTACCGATACAGCATCTGTGCTTGGCCTTCCTTTCAGGTTCTGTGGGTGCGGCATTCCCATAATCGGGCTCATTAGTACAGAAATATCTGTCCGTGTCCCTGTTATAGGAGTGTACTTTGGCACTGCTTGTGACTGCACTTGAGGCAGTAAGAGTGGAGTGGGTTCTATCTGAAACAATGTCAGTTTCAGGAAAACCTGTCCTGTAGGCACTATTAAGTTTGTGGCCGGTTTCACAATAGGTACATCAGGGTAAATTCTCGGGACATTTGGCCGTGGCATCTGATTTTGTGCTACTGGTGTAGTAGGCACATTTAGACTGCTCTGTATTGGGCTCCGTGTCATGCTAGGATTAATCTGCACTGGACTCATCGCCATGTTAACCTGTATCAGTGCTGAAGGATTTACACTAGCGTTCAGACCACTCTTATGTGCTGCATATGGTGGGGGATGATTTCTCAATAACTGTAAAATAAACTCATCATCATCTGACTCTTCCTCAAGTGTTAAAGATCTCCTAGACTCCTTTGATCTCCACTTCCCACTCTCGGAAGGGCTTCTATTTGTCTTTCTGGTGGCTTTCCTTCCTTCTCTCCTGCTGTCCTGTGTAATTGCAGTATGCAATTTAATCCCCTGTGAAGTCTTGTTTTTCTCAAACCTCTGCTCACTATCCCATCTAGCCTCCACTACTGTCTTTTCTGCCTTTCTCATCCTCCTCTCAAACTTCTGTTGCTGTTGCTGTCTGGCTACTAATTCCCAAATTGCTAATGCCTTGAATTGTGCTGGTCTTGGAGGAGGTTTCAAGTCATACAGCACCCTCCTCAGATTCTCTAAGCTCCTCAAATTAAATGTTCTTTGGGCAGGAAATGCTAAGCGCCCACCTTTCTCTGTCACTTTAAACCATTGCTTCAGCCAAAGACATCGCTCAGCCCCCTTCTCTTCGATTAGAATGTAAGCTGGTATACCTTCTGGCGGTGCAATATCCCCTGTACTTGTAGCAATGTATGTATCTCCCCTTAAGGTACTCTTTAAAGCTTTGGAAAATGTCATTTTTGCTACCTTTATTTTATCCTAAATCATATCAGGAAGTGACTTTAATCCCAGATTCCTCTTCACCAACCTTCTCAACAATTGTGCCTCACGGTTGTCCGCCAATCCGTGCACGACCCTTCTTACTAACCAATCTATCCGAACGCAGCTCCAATGACATCACACTCAGACGTACTGCGACTGACAAAGTCTTGCGGCTTGTCCTTCTAACCTCAAATTCACACTAGACTCTTGCAAAATTATTGTGAGCACTAAACAAAATCAAAACCCAATTTGTCCTTTTACTACAGGTAGGCTAACACAATCGCTTCAGAAACCTTACGGATTTTTCACTGCTGGCATATCTCTCTAGCAGCTACTCCTTCTTTCTCCGTTTCCCTGATTCGCAAGCAAAATTTGACCCGCAAATTTCACTCTCAACTGTTCAGTGGGTCTGTCCTGATGCACATAGGACTCTCTAGATCTCAGTTGAAAATTCTTTCACTCACTTTGACTCACTCTCTTACTTCTCGACTATGCCAGATCGACCTATTAAACCACACAAATAACATCAAAAAACAAGTGTCTAATACACTTTTTAATATACTCCGGAGTATTAGGCCACGCAGGCCCGTATACCAACAAACATGTGGACAGTTTCTGAGCACATGGTGCCACACACACGTGAAGTTCGACGACTTCCCTACTCTCACACTTCAGAGTAGGCACACTCCTTCTACAACTTCATTTGGAGTACGCAAACTCTCTAAAACCTCACAAACATCACAATTCACCTGCAATTTGCATAAGCTGTGCAAGCGCCAAACGTACTTTATTCCCACTGTCACTAGAATGCCCTCCAACAATGATCGCCAGGTTCCAAGGTTTTGAGAAAGTCATTCTAAGTACATAGGGGCACATTTTCTATCCATTTTGTATCATCAAATCTGAAAAATCCAAACTTTCACCAATTTCTCCTCCCAACCTGTTAATGTCTTTGCTCTTTGTAGGAGATTACCCTTACCCACTACCATCTCTGATGAAACCTTTTTATTCCTCACCTACTATCTCTGGGGCAAATACTCTTATGATTGGCTTTTAAAGGAGACTAACAATTACCCCACTGCCATCTCTGATAACAAGTTTTATTCCTCACCTACTACCTCTGGGGCCAAATACTCTAATGATGGGCTCTTAGGGAGACTAACCATCCTCTGCTACCATCTCTGTTAGCACGTCAAACCTTATTTAGTTAATTGCCAATAATTTATAAGGGGACGCGTTTATAGGTCGATGGACATTCTGACTGTGCTTTGAGTAGTTCCCACTATGTAGCCCTGCATCAATAAAAATCAATAGCAGTAACAATCAATAACATCTATAATCAGTAGGAGTCAGTAATTTCCACACACTATGACCTCTCGGCCATAAATAACCACACCTTTATGTAAAAGTTAGAATGTTTATTTCCCTTTCTTAACAATGCGAACATCACGTAACTTAGTCTTAAAATCAAATAGTAAGCATACACAAACAATACTGGCTGCCTAAATTTCCTAAACATTCCCAATGTAATAAAGGCTTGGATCACTACACAGTCTAAGGTTACAGTACAAATCAATAGCAAGAATAACTGCGCAAACTAAAAGACATACATTTAGATTCAGCAAAGAAAATACATCAACTGTTATTACATGTAGCAAGCACGATCAATGAGTACTCTAACTAACCTTCAGATTAAAATAGCATGTTTGGACTTCATGCAAAAGCAATTTAGTCAACACAAATTTGGAAAAAACATTTAACTAAGGCTCTATCAAAATTAGTGGTTGGTACCTAGGGGCAAAAGCAAATGTACATAACGATCAATAACATCGTTTTAAACCTTGTCTCAGTATGGTTCAGCAAGCTGTGACAGTCTTCATCAATTGGACATCAGTTCGGTAAGCAAGGCATCGGAATTCAGCATTTAAAGTTCAGAATAGAAATGTCTCAAGAATTTTAATTTGCCTAAGAAATGCAGCTTGCCATGAGGCCGTGCAACTAGGCCTAAGACCTTGCTAAATTAAGACCTATGATTAATAAAGCAAATACATAATACATAACCTTTAATATGACATACTACTACATTAATCCAAACATAGGCTCAACATTTTACATTAATAAGCTATTAAAGGGTACACTTTATGAATATTGACGGCCAATCAAGTAGGCTCTAATTTAAAAATGCGCATTATTTCTCTACGTTAACTCATTTTCCATACAAATTCAACACTCAAAATACATGAATATTCATTAGTAAAATTCACCGTTAACACAGGTGCATTTAGTTGGGTATTGTGAGATGTCTGTCATATTTCAACAGGATTTTTTACAAGCACACAGACAAAATCACAAACATGCTCTCCCCCTCTCCGTCTTTTGAAATTCCTCAAAAATATTGGTTATTTTACAAAATATTGTTCTTTCTCTCTTAGTACTCCTACCAATGTGTATTCCTCTCCCTTTGGCCCCTCTCATGCACATTGGTTCTCATATAATGTATTTAAACATTATCTGCCAGCCTGATTGCCGGAAAATCTAAAGCTCACACCCCTCCAAACTTACTGATCAAGCTACGCCCCTGGTGATGACGCAAGACAACTGTAAATGAAATAGCAATACTGTTGAGAGAAAAGCAACTTGAAAGCATACAGCAAAGTTTAATTAACACTGTACAGATATATTGATTTGATAACACAAAATGTAGAAGTGTGAAAAGCAAAGTTACAATTTCAAATTATTTTCAGTAGTTGGCACCACCTTACGATTCAACAGTCACTCACTTTACCCATTATATAAATAAACGAAATATATAAATAACGATAAATCTTAACATGAGTGAATGCCGCCAATATTGCCTAAGTAAAAATTAGAATGTGAACAAATCAGTAACTCTTATTTTGAAACTTTATGTGAGATGAGTGCCTCGGTAAGGGAAAGTTTATGATGAATTTTGGAAACATGGATCAAGAAAAAAAATGTCTTGTTGGAAGAGCCTGCAGACAGTTTCCATGACACTTCCATGGCTTGCTCTGTGGTGAATGAAAAAATTTAAAGAAAAACAGTTCTTGATAGGATAAGGTACAACATAATAGCCAAAGATCGATATGCAAAAGTAATAATGTGCTGGAGATATTTGTGGTTTGTTCCCCATGTACATATTCTCTGGAGTTAGGGCGGGCTTAGTAGATGGAGCCAATTGGTTGATGCCAATCAGAAATTCACAGCATTGAAATATTGTGGCAAAGTTCTTCACTGGCAGCACTTTGTGGGCATGAAGGTCCGCAGAACAGGAGGAGGCACTTCTAAAGTGTGCGGAATTTGTGTCTTTCACTGATGAGTGATGGTAGGTTACCATCAGGGCCACTGGAATTATGAGGCAGGGGAGGGCCAAATTATGTGACAGGTTTGAATAAATATGCGGCAAGAAAAGTCAAGTTATGCGGAGTAATGCAGCACATTTTGTGATAGTATTACTTCATTATTTTGTCATTTTTACACTTGTTAACACTGTCTGGGAATTTGTTGTACCTCATTAGCACCATTTAATACCCAAATAAAGCAATAGGCAGTGTAAAGGTGACCTGTCAACATTCACAAAGGGCTTTCCACTGTTGCCGACCATGCCTCTGCATGTTTAGCAACTTGATCCTCTTGAGCTAGAAACAATGGGCCAGATTTACAAGGCGCTAGAGCCTCCTTGCGCCACATTAGCACCATTTTTTTTATACTAATGTGGCTCAACAAGACACAAATCACCCTGCCATATTTACAAAGTGGCTCAATCCATACATTGTGCCACTTTGGGACTCCTTGCGCCACATTATGCCTGCGCCAGGCATAATGGATACAAGGGGTGTTCCAGCGTTAGGAGGCCCCCATATGTGGCACAATGATATTTACTAAATTTTATTGTGCATTTTTGGCGTTATTTTTAAAACCTGCTCAAAGCAGGCATTAATAGGACACTCCCATTGAAATCAATGGGCCTCCTTGCACTTTGCTCCACTGGCATCAATATTTTTCATGCTAGTGAAGCAAAGCACCACAATAGCGTCAAAAATGTTGAAGCTATTGGCCTAACGTACAACATAATGCACCGTATTTTAAATACGGCGCACCAGTGGTGATGTTAGGTGGCGGTGGTGGGGAGGGCAAGAAATTTGGTGCATCAGTACTGATGTCCCAGATTCTTATAAATCTGGGCCAAAATATTTTTTTTGTTGTTAAAATCTGCAGATTATGCAGCAGATGATGGATTATGTGGCAAATGTGGCAATGTCTGCAAGAACACAAGCGCATAATTCCAATTGCCCAGGTTACCAGAGACCTCTGATGGTGAATGCATTCATCAACTGTAATGTTTCTACTCAGCATTACTTAGGCAATATTAACCAATCCACCAAAACAATGTTTTTAGAACGTACCAGGCCTTAGTATCACCTAAGCACAGTTTAAGGCAAGGATCACAGTCTACATATGCTATTCTAGAGATTCCATTTTTCCAGCCTAGACTGTAAATCTGTACCTTTACTGACAGGAATATGTTCGCTCAGCAATTAAAAGGACATTACATTTGAGCTGCATTTGGAACCGCACACAGATCGCAGAACAGACAGTGTTGCAATGTCGGTTTGTAATCTTTGCATCAATGAAGAAGACAGTTGTACTGTAACAACAGAGCAACTCGTTTTAGTGTTTCTAAGCTCAAAATCTATATATTTCTTGATATATTTAAGGATACAGTATGTCAGGATTTGGCTAGACAAACATTTTTCGTATTTTCCAAAGCACCCAAGACAACTGAAAATAAAAAAGAACAATCGCAGTTGAAAACAATGTGTATAGACTTGACTGCTAGAAGCAAAATATAAAAAGGCTGTGTAAAGGCGGGAGTGTACACGCTGGTGTACGTTAACCATAACAAAAATTTATGAAGAACACCACCATTGGAAATGTTTGTTTTGTGTGCCCTTCATCTTTCTGTGACAGACGCCATGCGTAGCGAAGCCTCTTTTCATATCATCTCCGCTGACAAGATGGATGGGAAAGATTTATGTGATGTTAGATCAGAAAGCGAGAAACCTGTAGACAGGTTCTGAGCCCTGATGCCTCTGGCAACTGGTTCCAAGACAGAGTTTATGTAGAAAGCGCGTGGCTTTAATAAGCACATGGATGTCTGAGTCGCACACTACGAGCATGTGATGTGACAGGCTGACCCAGTCACTTTCATTAATTGGGATCAAGCTACCTTTTTGAGCCTGGACAGGACAATGCAGATTGGACACTCAGGAACAGATTTTTTTTTATTGCAGCTGGTATTGACTGCATGCAGTTTTCTCTACATGCTGCTCATTAGTTGGGGTGCTTTTGAATATATAAATTATTTCTAATATTAAAACCAAACTAAATGTTAAGAGGCACAGACAGTAGAGGGAGCCAGACGTCTGACAGTTACCTACACCTTTGCATGTTTTATTGAGGCGATATATTCTTTATATTCTTAAATGCATGAGTGTCATTCTTCTGGGCTAGCTATATTTGTAAAGCGCACGCGCACATATGGGTCATTTATTCTTACCAAAATCAATGCTACTTATTTTATCGATCTTAGAAGGATGAAAGGCTGAGTGAACTTGTCACAATTCCAAACTCTGGCTATGAGGTCAAACACTTAGGGGCATTTTTCTGCAGTGCCACTTTTCTTGCTCCCCTTAGCGTCCCCCTAACGCCACCATGTTTGCGCCATATTTAATATATGGCGCACTATAGCAGTAGTTAGGGAACTAGCATCAGAAGTCTTAACACTAGTGCAGCGCTTTGCAGGAACGGCATCAAAAATGTGGACACTAATCCTGCAAAGCACCCAGAGGCCCATTGTAACCAATGGGAGCCTCCTTTTAATGCCCGCTCAGAGGAGGCGTTAAAAGTGCTGAAAAAAATGATTTTTTTGCACAATTTTCTCGGCCCCCCTAACTGGGGAACGCCCCCTTTACATACAAAATGCCTAGCACAGGCATAATATAGTACAAGGGGTTACAAAGTGGCGCAATGCATGCATTGCGCCACTATGTAAATATGGCAAGGCGTTTTTGGCCATCTAACGCCACATTAGTGGAAACAAATGATGCCAATGTGTTGTTAAAATGGTGCTAGGCCCTCTTAAATCTGGGCCTAATTCTTGTAGTGAATGCAATCGTTCGTTGAGCTGCCAGACCTTGCTGCTTCTAAAAATTAGTCTGCTGGTAGAGTAAGTGCTCTTCTTCAAGTGATAAATTGATTGTTACACAATATGATATAGTATACATAAATATGCAGTACAAAGGGAACAAACGATGTGGAGGTGTAGGCATTGGGTCCATTGTCCATTATCTCTAAGAATAGCAGAATCAAAATCACAAATTTCTTCATCTAGAAATACGCATGCATTTCTTTAAAACTATGTGTAGTAAGCAATTTGCTTTTTTCAAGTCGTTTACATGAAAATTGTTACAGTAGTGTTTTCAAATAAAAGTTACACTAGATTTCGGTTCCAGACAAGTTTGAACTGAAAATTGCTCCCAGCCGCGCCGCACATCAGTTTTACATGTCTTGTGAGACATTTGCTGCTTGAACCGGTCTCCTGTAAGTATAAATTGAGCTAAAAAGTGTAACTGTCTAGAGTTGTAAATTAAGTGTGTAAGAAAGTAATATTCCACTTTTTCAGACTGATTTTTCCTTGCTGTTTGACTCCGGACTGTGAAATTGTTATTCCCTACAATTAAAACACACATAGTTGCCTATTTCTATTGTGCAATAGCCTATGAAGAGGTTTGCTAGAGCTTACATATGAAACGCAATAGAACTAATTTTCTATGGAAGTGCATTATTTATTTGTACAAATTTAAATGTATCCAAATGCACAATGGTATATCTATTGTGCAAACCTAGCATAATGGCAGTGGAGCACAGACTAAGATGCGTTTAGTCAAAGATAAGCATAAAGCGAGCAATAGGAGAGGTATCTGGGTTGTGGACAGTAAATGCATTGTGATCTAATAGTGTTCTGTAAAGGGGCGAGTCTTCAATTTCCTAAATTGGAGCCGAGTTGGGACGGTCCTGATCGCAACTGGGATGGTGTAGCAGATCCTGTGTACACTGCCTGAAAATGCCTGCTGTCTGGTTTTATTTTTGTAACCTTTCTTAGTCAGCAGTCTGATGGTGTCCTGACTGCAGGTATGCTGAAAACCACAGGAGATAGAGAGCTAGTCTACAAGTTAGGAGAGGGTACTGGTCCTGAAAGCTTTTTGAAATAATGCAGCTGGTTTTGAAGATGGTGAAAACTGGCAATGGGAGCTAATGGAGTTCCATCAGGGTGGGGATGATATGATCATATTGCTTCAGGACCTGGATTAGATGTACTGTGGCATACAGGATGCCCTAAGGGGGTTTCTGTGTTAGGCCTGGGAAGCTATAAAGTACAGCATTACACCATTCAGATGCAATGCTATGTGCACTTGAACAGTGGTTCTGCAGGAAATGTCTGTAAGAAATGGGTTGCATTCTTTAGAAGAGAGTGTTGTTACCTGTCCGTCTTTGTATTTTTGACAATGTGTTGTTTGAGGGTTAGGGTTTTGTCTAAGATGAATCTACATAACTTGGCATTCATTGCAAATTGGGGCTTGAAGCTGTCAAGGTTTATGTAGTTTAGCCAGATTTATTGTGCATCTTGTTCATTGCTCTTGACAAATTACTGGAATTCTGTCTTGGTTGCACTGAGCATAAGGTAGGAGCTTGATATTCAGGTTTAGGTGGTAGGCAAGCAGAGTTTGAGGCACTGGATGTCTGAAGTAGATGAGACTTTCGAGTCAAGATGAGTATCTTTGGTGTATTGTGTATCTTGACATTGTGATCTTTGAATAGAGCAACGAGCATAAACCATTTAAAGGCTGACTATGAGAAGAGACAGTACTGTATCATAGGGATCTTTTGTGACCTTGATGTGCCCATGTGATCAAAGTGGTGTTGATTGGAAAGGTAGGAATAGAACTAGAGATGTACTTTGCCAGTGATTCTAGGGTGCATATGAAGGTGGGATGGTGGACTGCATCAAAGAAACCTTGAAGGTCCATCAATATAAGGAGGCAGAGGTCATCTTCATCTGTTGTCAACAGGGCATTGTCTATGATGTGACGAGTAAGGTATCAGTCTCTATGGTGCTCCATGATCTGAAGCAAGCCTAGTAGTTCTGTAGGAGATGGTTAGTTTTGGTGTGACTTTGAAGTTGAACATGGACTGTTTTAATGACTTTGCAGAGGAATAGTAGGAGGGATAGGCTGGTTGTTGCCGAGGTCATCAGAGTCTAGTGTAGATTTCCTTAGGAGTGGGGGGATCTGGCCTGCCGCGAGAGCTTCTGGGAACATGCATATTAACATACCTTGGCCCTAATTCTGAGTCTGACGGGCGGCGGAGGCCGCCCGCCAGACTTCCCCCCTCCGAAATACCGCTCCGCGGTCGAAAGACCGCGGAGGGTATTCCGAGTTTTCCCCTGGGCTGGCGGGCGGTCTTCGCAAGACCGCCCGCCAGCCCAGGGGAAAACTCCCTTCCCACGATGACGCCGGCTCGTAATAGAGCCGGCGAAGTGGGAAGGTGCGACGGGTGCAGTTGCACCCGTCGCGTATTTCAGTGTCTGCTTTGCAGACACTGAAATACTTTTAGGGGCCCTCTTACGGGGGCCCCTGCCGTGCCCATGCCATAGGCATGGGCACGGCAGGGGCCCCCAGGGGCCCCGCGACTCCCCCTCCCGCCATCCGGTTCCCGGCGGGAGAACCGCCAGGAACTGGATGGCGGGAGGGGGAGTCGGAATCCTCCATGGCTGCGGAGCGCGCTCCGCAGCCATGGAGGATTCCTACGAGCGGCGGAAAGTCAGCGGGAGACTGCTGGCTTTCCGCGTCTGACCGCGGCTAAACCGCCGCGGTCAGAATGCTCGTAGGAGCACCGCCAGCCTGTTGGCGGTGCTCCCGTGGTCGGTGGCCCTGGCGGCCACCGACCGCCAGGGTCGGAATGACCCGCCTTGTGTTTTACCTTTTCACATCCTTTAACCTCTTAGCTGTTGGGCCTTTTTCCCCCTCAGTGCTGAGACCTTTTTTGTCTATTTGGGGTAGTTCGCTTAGGGATCAAAAACATATTTTTTCCACATAAGGTATCCATGCCAAATTTCCATTCTTTTTTCCAACATCCTGGAGATTGTAAAGGTATCAAAAGTTTGTAGATTCCCCTGGTAGGGACAGAGAAAACAGGCAAAAAAGAGCAACATTTAAAATTGTTTGAAGAAACTAGGGAAGGGGTGCTCCAGATAAATGTGTCTGTTTTTTCCCTGGAGAATGGCATCGACAAACAGTTTGCTGTATTAAAGCCGTCATCTACCCAGCTTTCAGGAACACGCAGAACTGAATCCAAAAACCTAATTTTGTCCCACAGTTTTGGCATTTTTCTAAGAGGTAGCCTATTTTCCCTATTTTTTGTGTTATAAACCCACTTACTGTTTGTGGTGGATACCAATATGAAACCCATGGGTGATCCAGAAAAGCTACACATTTCTGAAAAGTAGATACAATTCCAATTTAAGCAAGGGGTCAGATGTGTAGATCCTACAAGGTTTTGACAAAGAAAGGAACTGTTGAAATGCAGAAATATTGAAAAAGAGTAGGAAAAAAATTTCATTTGTGACAACATTTTTATCTGTAACCTTCTACCATGATGGCCGATTGACAGAAGCATTATACAATTACTTCTGCTAGACTCTTCTGGTTGTGAAGAAACATAGAATTTGTAGGTTGTACAAGAACCCCAGGTACCAAGAGCCAACAACTGAGCTGCACCGTAAAATAGTTTTTCATTGAGTACTGAGTATAGACCAATTCTTACAGAGAAGTAGGCAGAGTGAAAAAGGGGTGTTAAGGGAACTTATATCCTTTTGAAATGGACACAAGATTTAGAGCTTAGGGCCAGTGGTTATTTCTACATCTCTGAGTTTTTGGGTACCTGTACTAGTGTATGATTTGGAGGGCATCTTTCTTATACACTGGCTTACATTTGGAAGGTACAAATGCAGTGAAATGCAATAGGTAATAACAAATGTTCTGCTATTCTATGCTCCCTCAAATCTCACAATAAAAATGGCACCTCACTTGTTTGGGTAGGCCTAGTGTAAGCGTCAGGAAATGGCCCAAAACACAGCATGGATGCAGTACATTTTTCCACCGAAAACTGGCTTTTTTTTTACAATGTGTGTAGCGCAAGATTTTAGACCCGAGCTCAGCCAGCATCAAGGGGAACCTAACCAACCTGTGCATTTTTAAAAACTAGACACCTTGGGCCATCCAAGGTTTATGACATGTATGGCTCACCAAGTTTTTTGACCCAGAATAATTTGCAGACCTCAAAATTGACTAAATGCACACATTTTCCCGATATTTCAGTGACGAAAAGTTCTGGAATCTGAGGGGAGCCACAAACTTCCTTCTACTTGGCATTCCCCCAGGTAAAAATGGTGCCTCACTTGTGTGGGTGGGCCTAATACTGTGACAGGAAATGGCCCAAAACGCAACATGGATGCAGTACATTTTTTCACCGAAAACTGACCCCCGAAATGGGTATCTCGAGATTTTGGACCCTAGCTTAGCCATCACCTAGGGAACCTTAGTTAATCTGTACATTTTTCAAAACTAGACACCTGGGGCTATCAAAGATGGGCTACCTTGTGTGGCTCACACCACGTTTTGTGACCCAGAATCCCTTGCAAACATCAAATCTTGACCTAAAAAACACATTTCCCTCACATTTCTGTGATGGAAAGTTCTCGAATCTGCAGGGAGCCACAAACGTCCTTCCACCTAGCATTCCCCCACATCTTCTGATAAAAATGGTACCTCACTTGTGTGGGTAGACCGAGTTCCTGTAAAAGGAAACGGCCCAAAATGAACCATGGACATAGGGCATTTTTCCACCAAAAACTGACCTTTTTTCCACAAAGTGGGTTGCTTGAGATTTTGGACCCGAGCTCAGCTGGCACCTAGGGAAATGTAGCCAACCTGTGCATTTTTTAAAACTTAGACACCGAGGGGTATCCAAAGTGGGCTGACTTGCATGGCACACACTGCGTTTTCTGACCCAGAATCTCTTGAAAGCCTCCAACTTTGACGAAACAAACACGTTTTCCTCACATTATTTGCAATGTAAAGTCCTGCAATCTGTGGGCAGTCACAAATGTCCTTTCACTAAGCATTCCCCTAGGTCTCCTGAAAAAATGGTACCTCAATTATTTGGGTAGGTCAATTGCCTGCAATAGGGAAGGGTTCAAAACATATTGGTGGTGATAATGTTAACTAAGGTGATCCATTTCTGATAAGGGCACTAGGCATGGACACACAAGTCAGGTAGCATTTTTATCAGGACAAGTGGGGGAACACTGGGTGGTAGGAATTTTGTGGATCCCTGCACATTCATGTAGTTTACATCACAGTAATGCTTAGTTTTAACAAATGTGCAGGGTTGTCTAGGTGCTGGCTGAGCTAGGGCCCTAAATTCACCACTACCCATAATGACAAAAAAAAGTATTTCGTAGTATGGGCCACCTTACAGCCACAGATATAAATACGGTACTAATTTGTTAAAGTTAATCCACCACTCACACTGGTTGCTTTTAGAACCTCCAGAAATTCTGGGTACAAAGCATAAATACTTAGGAAAGTATCTGATTATTGAAACGTGAAGGTGAGCCATAAAGCCTCTTCATGGCACCAACCAGTATACATGCCATTGGTAACTAAGGTAACTATAACTCGCACCCCCGCCATGCACAGTTTTTAATTCAATAATTTGACTTCCTATATTTCACTGATATTTTTACTGACATTATAAAAGTTGGCATGAGTACTGTAGTATCTGGGGTAGTTCTCTTACTAATAACTCTAACTATAACCGCTGGATTTCAATGGGTTTGTATGAGTGAAATCTGAGCCTAACTATTACATCCCTGTAACCTTTGTTTTTTTCAGTGAATATATATATATATATATATAAATATATATATATATTCCTACAAATATGCGGGGGCATCTAAAACCCGCACAACTTCACTGTACATGGGAGCAGACCTTACCTGCTTCGCAATGGCCGTTCTGGTAGAGATTTGTGACATTAGAGCACCTCATGGTGTGCTGATGTCACAGATGGGTGGGAGGGGATGGGGGGAGACACAGAAGGTATTATGTGTCTCCCCTGAAATTTTAAAAAAAATCCCCCAGTGCAAACCCTACCTTGTGACGGCTAGTGGTCATGACATGCACCAGAGAGGGTGTGCTTGTGATGGTTATTGGCCATCACATGCACTTAATGGGTTAGTATAGAGTTAGAGTCAACACAGATGATAAACATAAACATCAAATGATAATCACTATATTTAACTTTAGCAAAGGTTTCTTTCAAGAGATTTAGGGCCAGATGTAGTAAAAATCTGGATTGTGACTCGCAAGTTGCGAGTCAGACCGAGTCGCAATCCAGAATGTATGATGGTGTCCCTGACCCAATCTGCGACTCGCAAGGGGGTCTCAAAGGCCCACCTAATTAATATTAATTAGGTAGGTCGCAATGTGCCAACCCCTTGCGAGTGGCGGCACTCACAGGGATGGTGGCCTGCTGGAGACAGCAGACCACCATGACTGTGACTGCTTTTAAATAGAGCAGTTTTTTTTTTTTGTAATGCAGCCCGTTTTCCTTAAAGGAAAATGAGATGCATTCCAAAACTAAAAAATGAAACGTTTTTGTTTCCTGTTTTCAGAGTAGGCAGTGTTCCATAGGGCCACTGCCTGCTCTGAAAAAATGTTTTTTATGCCATTCACAAAGGGGAAGGGGTCCCATGCGGACCCCTTCCCTTTTGTGAATGGGTTACCACCAGTGTGACACTGATGGTAACTGCGATTGCTTTGCGACCACGTTCGCGGTCACAAAACAATACAGCATCGCGCTGTGACTCCCAATTAGGAAGGGAAACACCCCTTCCTAATTGCGACTCGCAGTCTCATTTTGCGAGTCAGTAACCAAGTTACCGACTCGCAAAACGGGGATTGGGCATCGCTATGTGCTTTTTGCACGTCGCAAACAGCGCAATTCGCTGTTTGCGACGTGCAAAAAGTTTTGAACATCTGGCCCTTAATGTGTAAGACTGCCATTCTGAGCCTCTGTGAATAGACTGTGCCTGCATTACCTGAGATACAATTTACTTCACTCAATTTGCTTGCTCATCATTTCAATAAGACAAGGGAAATTTGGTACATAATAATCACCAGTGATATGGACATCAAATGTCACATGTTGGCTCAATGTATATTTACCCCTGTAGGAGGCTGGACTGGCTTGTAGTGAGTACCAAGGGGTACTTGCACCTTGCACCAGGCCCAGTTATCCCTTATTAGTGTATAGGGTGTCTAGCAGCTTAGGCTGATAGATAATGGTAGCTTAGCAGAGCAGCTTAGGCTGAACTAGGAGACGTGTGAAGCTACTACAGTACCACTTAGTGTCATATGCACAATATCATAAGAAAACACAATACACAGTTATACTAAAAATAAAGGTACTTTATTTTTATGACAATATGCCAAAGTATCTTAGAGTGTACCCTCAGTGAGAGGATAGGAAATATACACAAGATATATATACACAATAGCAAAAATATGCAGTATAGTCTTAGAAAACAGTGCAAACAATGTATAGTTACAATAGGATGCAATGGGGACACATAGGGATAGGGGCAACACAAACCATATACTCCAAAAGTGGAATGCGAACCACGAATGGACCCCAAACCTATGTGACCTTCTAGAGGGTCGCTGGGACTATTAGAAAATAGTGAGAGTTAGAAAAATAACCCACCCCAAGACCCTGAAAAGTGAGTGCAAAGTGCACTAAAGTTCCCCTAAGGACAAAGAAGTTGTGTTAGAGGAATAATGCAGGAAAGACACAAACCAACAATGCAACAACGATGGATTTCCAATCTAGGGTACCTGTGGAACAAGGGGACCAAGTCCAAAAGTCACAAGCAAGTCGGAGATGGGCATATGCCCAGGAAATGCCAGCTGTGGGTGCAAAGAAGCTTCTACTGGACAGAAGAAGCAGAGGTTTCTGCAGGAACGAAAAAGGCTAGAGACTTCTCCTTTGGTGGACGGATCCCTCTTGCCGTGGAAAGTCGTGCAGAAGTGTTTTTCCGCCGAAAGAACGCCAACAAGCCTTGCTAGCTGCAAATCATGCGGTTAGCGTTTTTGGATGCTGCTGTGGCCCAGGAGGGGCCAGGAGGTCGCAAATTGGACCAGGAGGTAGAGGGGACGTTGAGCAAGACAAGGAGCCCTCTTAACAGCAGGTAGCACCCAGAGAAGTGCCAGAAACAGGCACTACAAGGATGCGTGAAACGGTGCTCACCCAAAGTTACACAAAGGAGTCCCACGTCGCCGGAGACCAACTTAGAAAGTCGTGCAATGCAGGTTAGAGTGCTGTGGACCCAGGCTTGGCTGTGCACAAAGGATTTCCACCAGAAGTGCACAGGGGCCGGAGTAGCTGCAAAAGTCGCGGTTCCCAGCAATGCAGTCTAGCGAGGTGAGGCAAGGACTTACCTCCACCAAACTTGGACTGAAGAGTCACTGGACTGTGGGGGTCACTTGGACGGAGTTGCTGGATTCGAGGGACCTCGCTCGTCGTGCTGAGAGGAGACCCAAGGGACCGGTAATGCAGCTTTTTGGTGCCTGCGGTTGCAGGGGGAAGATTCCGTCGACCCACGGGAGATTTCTTTGGAGCTTCTAGTGCAGAGAGGAGGCAGACTACCCCCACAGCATGCACCACCAGGAAAACAGTCGAGAAGGCGGCAGGATCAGCGTTGCAGAGTTGCAGTAGTCGTCTTTGCTTCTATGTTGCAGTTTTGCAGGCTTCCAGCGCGGTCAGCAGTCGATTCCTTGGCAGAAGGTGAAGAGAGAGATGCAGAGGAACTCGGCTGAGCTCTTGCATTCGTTATCTAAAGTTTCCCCAGAGACAGAGACCCTAAATAGCCAGAAAAGAGGGTTTGGCTACCTAGGAGAGAGGATAGGCTAGCAACACCTGAAGGAGCCTATCAGAAGGAGTCTCTGACGTCACCTGGTGGCACTGGCCACTCAGAGCAGTCCAGTGTGCCAGCAGCACCTCTGTTTCCAAGATGGCAGAGGTCTGGAGCACACTGGAGGAGCTCTGGACACCTCCCAGGGGAGGTGCAGGTCAGGGGAGTGGTCACTCCCCTTTCCTTTGTCCAGTTTCACGCCAGAGCAGGGCTAAGGGGTCCCCTGAACCGGTGTAGACTGGCTTATGCAGAAGTGGGCACATCTGTGCCCAACAAAGCATTTCCAGAGGCTGGGGGAGGCTACTCCTCCCCTGCCTTCACACCATTTTCCAAAGGGAGAGGGTGTAACACCCTCTCTCAGAGGAAGTCCTTTGTTCTGCCATCCTGGGCCAGGCCTGTCTGGACCCCAGGATGGCAGATGCCTGTCTGAGGGGTTGGCAGCAGCAGCAGCTGCAGTGAAACCCCAGGAAGGGCAGTTTGGCAGTACCAGGGTCTGTGCTACAGACCACTGGGATCATGGGATTGTGCCAACTGTGAGAAGGTAGCCTCTTTCTAGCCTTGTTACCCCCACTTTTGGCCTGTTTGTGAGTGTATGTCAGGGTGTTTGTCACTGTTTTCACTGTCTCACTGGGATCCTGATAGCCAGGCCTCAGTGCTCATAGTGAAAACACTATGTTTTCAGTATGTTTGTTATGTGTCACTGGGATCCTGCTAGTCAGGACCCCAGTGCTCATAAGGTTGTGGCCTATATGTATGTGTCACTGGGACCCTGTCACACAGGGCCCCAGTGCTCATAGGTGTGCATGTACATGTTCCCTGTGTGGTGCCTAACTGTCTCACTGAGGCTCTGCTAACCAGAACCTCAGTGGTTATGCTCTCTCATTACTTTCAAATTGTCACTGACAGGCTAGTGACCATTTTTACCAATTTACATTGGCTTACTGGAACACCCTTATAATCCCCTAGTATATGGTACTGAGGTACCCAGGGTATTGGGGTTCCAGGAGATCCCTATGGGCTGCAGCATTTCTTTTGCCACCCATAGGGAGCTCTGACAATTCTTACACAGGCCTGCCACTGCAGCCTGAGTGAAATAACGTCCACGTTATTTCACAGCCATTTTACACTGCACTTAAGTAACTTATAAGTCACCTATATGTCTAACCTTTACCTGGTAAAGGTTAGGTGCAAAGTTACTTAGTGTGAGGGCACCCTGGCACTAGCCAAGGTGCCCCCACATTGTTCAGAGCCAATTCACTGAACTTTGTGAGTGCGGGGACACCATTACACGCGTGCACTACATATAGGTCACTACCTATATGTAGCTTCACCATGGTAACTCCGAATATGGCCATGTAACATGTCTATGATCATGGAATTGCCCCCTCTATGCCATCCTGGCATTGTTGGGACAATTCCATGATCCCAGTGGTCTGTAGCACAGACCCTGGTACTGCCAGACTGCCCTTCCTGGGGTTTCTCTGCAGCTGCTGCTGCTGCCAACCCCTCAGACAGGCAGCTGCCCTCCTGGGGTCCAGCCAGGCCTGGCCCAGGATGGCAGAACAAAGAACTTCCTCTGAGAGAGGGTGTGACACCCTCTCCCTTTGGAAAATGGTGTGAAGGCAGGGGAGGAGTAGCCTCCCCCAGCCTCTGGAAATGCTTTGTTGGGCACAGAGGTGCCCAATTCTGCATAAGCCAGTCTACACCGGTTCAGGGACCCCTTAGCCCCTGCTCTGGCGCGAAACTGGACAAAGGAAAGGGGAGTGACCACTCCCCTGACCTGCACCTCCCCTGGGAGGTGTCCAGAGCTCCTCCAGTGTGCTCCAGACCTCTGCCATCTTGGAAACAGAGGTGCTGCTGGCACACTGGACTGCTCTGAGTGGCCAGTGCCACCAGGTGACGTCAGAGACTCCTTGTGATAGGCTCCTTCAGGTGTTAGTAGCCTTTCCTCTCTCCTAGGTAGCCAAACCCTCTTTTCTGGCTATTTAGGGTCTCTGTCTCTGGGGAAACTTTAGATAACGAATGCATGAGCTCAGCCGAGTTCCTCTGCATCTCCCTCTTCACCTTCTGATAAGGAATCGACCGCTGACCGCGCTGGAAGCCTGCAAACCTGCAACATAGTAGCAAAGACGACTACTGCAACTCTGTAACGCTGATCCTGCCGCCTTCTCGACTGTTTTCCTGCTTGTGCATGCTGTGGGGGTAGTCTGCCTCCTCTCTGCACCAGAAGCTCCGAAGAAATCTCCCGTGGGTCGACGGAATCTTCCCCCTGCAACCGCAGGCACCAAAAAGCTGCATCTCCGGTCCCTTGGGTCTCCTCTCAGCACGACGAGCGAGGTCCCTCGAATCCAGCGACACCGTCCAAGTGACCCCCACAGTCCAGTGACTCTTCAGCCCAAGTTTGGTGGAGGTAAGTCCTTGCCTCACCTCGCTGGGCTGCATTGCTGGGAACCGCGACTTTGCAAGCTTCTCCGGCCCCTGTGCACTTCCGGCGGAAATCCTGTGTGCACAGCCAAGCCTGGGTCCACGGCACTCTAACCTGCATTGCACGACTTTCTAAGTTGGTCTCCGGCGACGTGGGACTCCTTTGTGCAACTTCGGCGAGCACCGTTTCACGCATCCTCGTAGTGCCTGTTTCTGGCACTTCTCCGGGTGCTACCTGCTTCAGTGAGGGCTCTTTGTCTTGCTCGACGTCCCCTCTCTCTGCAGGTCCAATTTGCGACCTTCTGGTCCCTCCTGGGCCCCAGCAGCGTCCAAAAACGCCAAACGCACGATTTGCGTGTAGCAAGGCTTGTTGGCGTCCATCCGACGGGAAAACACTTCTGCACGACTCTCCAAGGCGTGGGGGATCCATCCTCCAAAGGGGAAGTCTCTAGCCCTTGTCGTTCCTGCAGTATTCACAGTTCTTCAGCCTAGAAAGAGCTTCTTTGCACCAACCGCTGGCATTTCTTGGGCATCTGCCCATCTCCGAGCTGCTTGTGACTTTTGGACTTGGTCCCCTTGTTCCACAGGTACCTTCAGACAGGAATCCATCGTTGTTGCATTGCTGATTTGTGTTTTCCTTGCATTCTCCCTCTAACACGACTATTTTGTCCTTAGGGGAACTTTGGTGCACTTTGCACTCACTTTTCAGGGTCTTGGGGAGGGTTATTTTTCTAACTCTCACTATTTTCTAATAGTCCCAGCGACCCTCTACAAGGTCACATAGGTTTGGGGTCCATTCGTGGTTCACATTCCACTTTTGGAGTATATGGTTTGTGTTGCCCCTATCCCTATGTTTCCCCATTGCATCCTATTGTAACTATACATTGTTTGCACTGTTTTCTAAGACTACACTGCATATTTTTGCTATTGTGTATATATATCTTGTGTATATTTCCTATCCTCTTACTGAGGGTACACTCTAAGATACTTTGGCATATTGTCATAAAAATAAAGTACCTTTATTTTTAGTATAACTGTGTATTGCGTTTTCTTATGATATTGTGCATATGACACTAAGTGGTACTGTAGTAGCTTCACACGTCTCCTAGTTCAGCCTAAGCTGCTCTGCTAAGCTACCATTATCTATCAGCCTAAGCTGCTAGACACCCTATACACTAATAAGGGATAACTGGGCCTGGTGCAAGGTGCAAGTACCCCTTGGTACTCACTACAAGCCAGTCCAGCCTCCTACATTGGTTGTGCAGTGGTGGGATAAGTGCTTTGAGACTACTTACCACTCTTGTCATTGTACTTTTCATAAGAGAAAAATATACAAAACAAGGTCAGTGTATATACACATAGCCAAAAAGTTTTGCATTTCCTCTTTTCACTCTTTTCTAAGTGCTGAAAAGTACTTCTAAACTTTCAAAAAGTTCTTAAAAGTTTAAAAAGTTTTTTCTGTCTTTCCAAAAAGTTCTGAAAACTTTTTTCTCTTTATCTATCACTTTAACTCTCTCTAAAAAATGTCTGGCACAGGCCAAAAAGTTGAACTGTCCAAACTTGCATATGATCACCTTAGCTGGAAAGGAGCAAGGAGTCTCTGCATAGAGAGAGGTTTGAGTGTAGGGAAGAATCCTTCCTTAGAACTGTTAATTAATATGCTTAGAGTACAGGATAAGGCCATAAGTGCCCAATCTGTAGAAAAAGTAGCTAATGGTTCTCAATCTGATCCAGGGACTCCCCCAGGAAAAGGTTCAGGAAAGAAACTTCTCAGCCTGCCCATTACTAGACAGTCTAGCATAGTTGGTACAGAGGTTGAATCACATCATACTGATGATGTGCTCTCACATTATACTGGTAGCCAAGCTGTTAGGGTGCCCTCTGTAAGGGACAGGTCTCCTTCTGTTCATTCCCATCATACCTCTGTATCTAGAAATGTCCCTCCCACCCACCCTGATGACAGATTGTTAGAAAGGGAGCTCAATAGATTGAGAGTGGAGCAAACCAGACTGAAGCTCAAGAAGCAACAGCTGGATTTGGATAGACAGTCTTTAGAAATAGAGAGGGAAAGACAGAAGATGGGTTTAGATACCCATGGTGGCAGCAGCAGTATTCCCCATAGTCATCCTGCAAAAGAGCATGATTCCAGGAATCTGCACAAGATAGTTCCCCCTTATAAGGAGGGGGATGACATTAACAAGTGGTTTGCTGCACTTGAGAGGGCCTGTGTTGTACAGGATGTCCCTCAAAGGCAGTGGGCTGCTATCCTATGGCTATCATTTAGTGGAAAGGGTAGGGATAGACTCCTTACTGTGAAAGAAAGTGATGCCAATAATTTTACAGTTCTTAAGAATGCACTCCTGGATGGTTATGGCTTAACCACTGAACAGTACAGGATAAAGTTCAGAGAGACCAAAAAGGAGTCTTCACAAGACTGGGTTGATTTCATTGACCATTCAGTGAAGGCCTTGGAGGGGTGGTTACATGGCAGTAAAGTTACTGATTATGAAAGCCTGTATAACACAATCCTGAGAGAGCATATACTTAATAATTGTGTGTCTGATTTGTTGCACCAGTACCTGGTAGACTCTGATCTGACCTCTCCCCAAGAATTGGGAAAGAAGGCAGACAAATGGGTCAGAACAAGGGTGAACAGAAAAGTTCATACAGGGGGTGACAAAGATGGCAATAAGAAGAAAGATGGTGAAAAATCTCAAGATAAGCATGGGGATAAGGGTAAAACCAAAGATCCCACTTCAAATCTTAAACACTCTTCAGAGGGTGGGGATAAAACAAATTCTTCCTCTTCTTCCCAACCTGCACACATTAAAAAGCCTTGGTGCTTTGTGTGTAAAAATAGAGGCCATAGGCCAGGGGATAAGTCCTGTCCAGGTAAACCCCCTGAGCCTACCACCACTAATATATCAAGCTCTAGTGCCCCTAGCAGTAGTGGTACTAGTGGTGGGACTGCTGGCAACAGTCAAGCAAAGGGTGTAGTTGGGTTCACTTATGGGTCCATAGTGGAAACTGATGTAATCAGTCCCAAGACAGTTTCTGTCACACCTAGTGGCATTGGCCTTGCCACACTGGCTGCTTGTCCCCTTACAATGGATAAGTACAGGCAGACAGTTTCAATAAATGGTGTTGAGGCCTTGGCCTACAGGGACACAGGTGCCAGTTTCACTTTGGTGACTGAAAACCTAGTGCCTCCTGAACAACACATCATTGGACAACAGTATAAGATTATTGATGTCCATAACTCCACTAAGTTTCTTCCCTTAGCTATAATTCAGTTTAGTTGGGGTGGAGTTACTGGCCCTAAGCAGGTGGTGGTATCACCTAGCTTACCTGTAGACTGTCTCTTAGGTAATGACCTAGAGGCCTCAGGTTGGGCTGATGTAGAGTTTTATGCCCATGCAGCCATGCTGGGCATCCCTGAGGAATTGTTCCCTCTCATTTCAAGTGAAATGAAAAAGCAAAGGAGAGAAGGCCTGAAAACTCAGGATCCCTCTCCATCAACAGGTAAAAAGGGTATCACAGTATCCCCTAACCACCCTACCATTCAGGATACTATTCCTGTGGTGGGAGAAGCCTCTCCTGGGGTGGCATCTGTTCCAAGGGAATCATCAGCTGGCAAAGCTGGACTCCCTGAGGTGGAAGTACCTCTCTGTGGGATAACTAACATTGGTGAGAAAAACAGCACCATTTTAGTTAACATGGAGCATCCCTCCAACCCTCCCAGAGAAACTTTAGTGCAGAAACCCTGCACTACCTCACAACACTTAGGACAGCATCCCTGCCCTAGTGTGGAGCTCATAGGACAGCATCCCTGCCCTGCTCCAACTCAAGAGAAACAGCATCCCTGTTCTCTCTTCCAGCCAAATGGACAAAGTTTTTGTCCAGCTATGGCTTTACTGAGACAGCATCCCTGTCTGGCATTTCCATCATTACAAATAGGTTCAGTGGATAATTCCCACTGCTCTAAACTAAAACTTACTGATAGAAACTCTGAAAATACATCTTCACATTGTTGGTTAGCTAAAAAACTTCAAACAGGGTGGTTTACATCCCCACAGGGAAGTAACCATATAGTGGATGATAAAGGGAGTAACCAGTCTATTGCAGAGCTACTCTCTACTTATCACCACTTAGACAATAAAGTCTCAACTGGCCAAGGTTAGCCTTATTGTCCTTCGTTTGGGGGGGGGTTGTGTGAGAAGGTAGCCTCTTTCTAGCCTTGTTACCCCCACTTTTGGCCTGTTTGTGAGTGTATGTCAGGGTGTTTGTCACTGTTTTCACTGTCTCACTGGGATCCTGATAGCCAGGCCTCAGTGCTCATAGTGAAAACACTATGTTTTCAGTATGTTTGTTATGTGTCACTGGGATCCTGCTAGTCAGGACCCCAGTGCTCATAAGGTTGTGGCCTATATGTATGTGTCACTGGGACCCTGTCACACAGGGCCCCAGTGCTCATAGGTGTGCATGTACATGTTCCCTGTGTGGTGCCTAACTGTCTCACTGAGGCTCTGCTAACCAGAACCTCAGTGGTTATGCTCTCTCATTACTTTCAAATTGTCACTGACAGGCTAGTGACCATTTTTACCAATTTACATTGGCTTACTGGAACACCCTTATAATCCCCTAGTATATGGTACTGAGGTACCCAGGGTATTGGGGTTCCAGGAGATCCCTATGGGCTGCAGCATTTCTTTTGCCACCCATAGGGAGCTCTGACAATTCTTACACAGGCCTGCCACTGCAGCCTGAGTGAAATAACGTCCACGTTATTTCACAGCCATTTTACACTGCACTTAAGTAACTTATAAGTCACCTATATGTCTAACCTTTACCTGGTAAAGGTTAGGTGCAAAGTTACTTAGTGTGAGGGCACCCTGGCACTAGCCAAGGTGCCCCCACATTGTTCAGAGCCAATTCACTGAACTTTGTGAGTGCGGGGACACCATTACACGCGTGCACTACATATAGGTCACTACCTATATGTAGCTTCACCATGGTAACTCCGAATATGGCCATGTAACATGTCTATGATCATGGAATTGCCCCCTCTATGCCATCCTGGCATTGTTGGGACAATTCCATGATCCCAGTGGTCTGTAGCACAGACCCTGGTACTGCCAGACTGCCCTTCCTGGGGTTTCTCTGCAGCTGCTGCTGCTGCCAACCCCTCAGACAGGCAGCTGCCCTCCTGGGGTCCAGCCAGGCCTGGCCCAGGATGGCAGAACAAAGAACTTCCTCTGAGAGAGGGTGTGACACCCTCTCCCTTTGGAAAATGGTGTGAAGGCAGGGGAGGAGTAGCCTCCCCCAGCCTCTGGAAATGCTTTGTTGGGCACAGAGGTGCCCAATTCTGCATAAGCCAGTCTACACCGGTTCAGGGACCCCTTAGCCCCTGCTCTGGCGCGAAACTGGACAAAGGAAAGGGGAGTGACCACTCCCCTGACCTGCACCTCCCCTGGGAGGTGTCCAGAGCTCCTCCAGTGTGCTCCAGACCTCTGCCATCTTGGAAACAGAGGTGCTGCTGGCACACTGGACTGCTCTGAGTGGCCAGTGCCACCAGGTGACGTCAGAGACTCCTTGTGATAGGCTCCTTCAGGTGTTAGTAGCCTTTCCTCTCTCCTAGGTAGCCAAACCCTCTTTTCTGGCTATTTAGGGTCTCTGTCTCTGGGGAAACTTTAGATAACGAATGCATGAGCTCAGCCGAGTTCCTCTGCATCTCCCTCTTCACCTTCTGATAAGGAATCGACCGCTGACCGCGCTGGAAGCCTGCAAACCTGCAACATAGTAGCAAAGACGACTACTGCAACTCTGTAACGCTGATCCTGCCGCCTTCTCGACTGTTTTCCTGCTTGTGCATGCTGTGGGGGTAGTCTGCCTCCTCTCTGCACCAGAAGCTCCGAAGAAATCTCCCGTGGGTCGACGGAATCTTCCCCCTGCAACCGCAGGCACCAAAAAGCTGCATCTCCGGTCCCTTGGGTCTCCTCTCAGCACGACGAGCGAGGTCCCTCGAATCCAGCGACACCGTCCAAGTGACCCCCACAGTCCAGTGACTCTTCAGCCCAAGTTTGGTGGAGGTAAGTCCTTGCCTCACCTCGCTGGGCTGCATTGCTGGGAACCGCGACTTTGCAAGCTTCTCCGGCCCCTGTGCACTTCCGGCGGAAATCCTGTGTGCACAGCCAAGCCTGGGTCCACGGCACTCTAACCTGCATTGCACGACTTTCTAAGTTGGTCTCCGGCGACGTGGGACTCCTTTGTGCAACTTCGGCGAGCACCGTTTCACGCATCCTCGTAGTGCCTGTTTCTGGCACTTCTCCGGGTGCTACCTGCTTCAGTGAGGGCTCTTTGTCTTGCTCGACGTCCCCTCTCTCTGCAGGTCCAATTTGCGACCTTCTGGTCCCTCCTGGGCCCCAGCAGCGTCCAAAAACGCCAAACGCACGATTTGCGTGTAGCAAGGCTTGTTGGCGTCCATCCGACGGGAAAACACTTCTGCACGACTCTCCAAGGCGTGGGGGATCCATCCTCCAAAGGGGAAGTCTCTAGCCCTTGTCGTTCCTGCAGTATTCACAGTTCTTCAGCCTAGAAAGAGCTTCTTTGCACCAACCGCTGGCATTTCTTGGGCATCTGCCCATCTCCGAGCTGCTTGTGACTTTTGGACTTGGTCCCCTTGTTCCACAGGTACCTTCAGACAGGAATCCATCGTTGTTGCATTGCTGATTTGTGTTTTCCTTGCATTCTCCCTCTAACACGACTATTTTGTCCTTAGGGGAACTTTGGTGCACTTTGCACTCACTTTTCAGGGTCTTGGGGAGGGTTATTTTTCTAACTCTCACTATTTTCTAATAGTCCCAGCGACCCTCTACAAGGTCACATAGGTTTGGGGTCCATTCGTGGTTCACATTCCACTTTTGGAGTATATGGTTTGTGTTGCCCCTATCCCTATGTTTCCCCATTGCATCCTATTGTAACTATACATTGTTTGCACTGTTTTCTAAGACTACACTGCATATTTTTGCTATTGTGTATATATATCTTGTGTATATTTCCTATCCTCTTACTGAGGGTACACTCTAAGATACTTTGGCATATTGTCATAAAAATAAAGTACCTTTATTTTTAGTATAACTGTGTATTGCGTTTTCTTATGATATTGTGCATATGACACTAAGTGGTACTGTAGTAGCTTCACACGTCTCCTAGTTCAGCCTAAGCTGCTCTGCTAAGCTACCATTATCTATCAGCCTAAGCTGCTAGACACCCTATACACTAATAAGGGATAACTGGGCCTGGTGCAAGGTGCAAGTACCCCTTGGTACTCACTACAAGCCAGTCCAGCCTCCTACACCAACTATGCCAGGATGGCATAGAGGGGGCAATTCCATGATCATAGACATGTTACATGGCCATATTCGGAGTTACCATTGTGAAGCTACATATAGGTAGTGACCTATATGTAGTGCACGCGTGTAATGTTGTCCCCGCACTCACAAAGTCCGGGGAATTGGCCCTGAACAATGTGGGGGCACCTTGGCTAGTGCCAGGGTGCCCTCACACTAAGTAACTTTGCACCTAACCTTTACCAGGTAAAGGCTAGACATATAGGTGACTTATAAGTTACTTAAGTGCAGTGTAAAATGGCTGTGAAATAACGTGGACGTTATTTCACTCAGGCTGCAGTGGCAGGCCTGTGTAAGAATTGTCAGAGCTCCCTATGGGTGGCAAAAGAAATGCTGCAGCCCATAGGGATCTCCTGGAACCCCAATACCCTGGGTACCTCAGTACCATATACTAGGGAATTATAAGGGTGTTCCAGTAAGCCAATGTAAATTGGTAAAATTGGTCACTAGCCTGTTAGTGACAATTTGGAAAGAAATGAGAGAGCATAACCACTGAGATTCTGATTAGCAGAGCCTCAGTGAGACAGTTAGTCACTACACAGGTAACACATTCAGGCACACTTATGAGCCCTGGGGCCCTGGTGAACAGGGTCCCAGTGACACATACAACTAAAACAACATATATACAGTGAAAAAATGGGGGTAACATGCCAGGCAAGATGGTACTTTCCTACAACCCCATCCACATGAATGAATGAAAAAACCTATAGCTTACAGTTCAGTGTCACATGCCATAATAAAGTGTTCTGCAATCTAAAGTAAACATAATTTATTCAGCAGGCCACTGGCCATCCCCAGTCACTCTCTTGGTGTCCCTCTTGGGGACCCAGTTGCTGCATGTCTCTGCCCTCCGCCCCTGCTCCTTTTTGTGCCATTTTGGTTCCTGCTTTGCCTGTACACCCACCTCCCACTGAGCCCCTCTCACCCCATGACCTACCTAATGATGGCATTGATTGATTGTCTGTGCCCGTCTGCACCTGGACTGTGCCTACCATGTGCCGATACTCGGCTACTGAGCTTCTGGACCTGGCCGACAGGAACCGAGACAACATCTGCTGCATCACCTCCCCTCCATCTATGGTTGGACCTTTCACCTGCTGCCATTGCCACTTCACCTGCAACACCTACACCTCTTCCAGGCCCCCAACAGCCATCACCCAGGCCCAAGAAGCAACTCCTCTGTTTACTGCTCAACGCAAGATCACTCTTCAAACAAGCCATAGAAATATGGGACACCATAACCACCCTCAACCCAGACATGATGTTCATCCCAGAGACGTGACTGACACCTGTTCAGCCCACAACATCACCTGCACCACCCTGCAAGGCTTCAATCTGATCCACAAATACTGCCACAACAAGCATGGAGGAGGAATCACCATCATCCACAAGGACAGCCTCTCATGTACCATCTTCGAAGAGGAGACCTCCAACCTCATGGAACACCTTAACTTCCTCATCCAAATCGACCCCAATACATCCATCAGGGACACCCTTATGTACAGACATCCAGGACCCCACCCGGCCATCTGCAGAGCCATAGCCAACTTCATCATCCCCTGGTGATTGACTCAACATACTATATGTTCCTAGGAGATCTCAATTTCCACCTGGATGACCTCAATGACCACAACTCCATCAACCTCCTGGACAACCTAAGCAACATCAGACTCAAACAACTAGTCACTAGCCCCACACACATCACAGGCCACATCCTGGACCCCCTCTTTAAAGCCAACGATTAACTTTTCCCATGCAATGGAGCTCACCTGGACGGACCATCACCTGGTTCATTTCACCATAACCTGCAGACCAGAACATTCCACCACTTCCCCACCTCCCCCTTCCACAAATGGGGAAAAATTACTGAAACTAAATGGAACATCACCCTCCAATATAGCAAACCCATCCTCTCTGGCGACCTTGAGCAAGACGCCCACAAGCTATCAGAATGGATCCACATCAGTTCCAACAAAGTCACCTCCACTAGGAACTCCACCACCAGAAGAGCCAGCAAACCTGCAAGTTGGTACACCCATGAACTCTGCTCACTAACGAGGGACTGTAAATAGCTAGAAAGCCACTGGTGCAGCAGTAGAGACCAAGCTGGCCACACCGCCTTCAAAGAAGCTCTAAACTCATACTATATTCACCTCAAAGAACCCAAAAAGATTGCCCTACTCAGCAGCATCGAGGAAAGATCTAACTGTCCGAAGGAACTCTTCAAGATCATGAAGCAGTTCTCCCACTCTGCTGCTAATGAAAACATAATCTGACCCTCTCAGGCCTTCTGCGACTCACTAGCTGACTACTTATATGAAAAGATCATAGCCATCTACAGAAACTTTTAAGCCACTCCTTAAGAAACCTTCTGTTGACCCCAGGAAACTCAAAAACTACCAGCCTATTTCCCTTCTACCCTTCCCAGCCAAGGTCCTGGAAAAAGCCATCAATCAACAACTCTCTGAACACATGGAAAGAGACAACCTTTTGGGCTTGTCCCAATGCGGCTTCCACACCATCTACAGCACTGGGACCGCCCTCATCGCCATTACAGATGACATGAGGACCCTCCTCAACCACTGAGAGAAGGTGGCCTGATCCTCCTCTACCTCTCTGCCACATTCAACACCATTCCCCACTAGACCCTGACCTCCAGACTCCACCACATTGGGATCTGAAACAATGTTTGCAAATGGATCCATACATTCCTCACGCACCGAGAGAGTCTGCCTCTCACTATTCACATTGGAGCCCAAGAGCACCATATGGGGCATCCCCTCTCTTAACCACATGCTTTACAACACCTATGTGATGCCATTAGCTGAGATTGTTCACTGTCATGGACTCCACATCATCTCATATGCAGACGACATCCAACTCATTCTCTCCCTCTCCGAAGATCACACCACGCCCAGAGATAGCTTCTGCAACGCCATGTCTCACGTCGCCGAATGGATTAGATCCAACTGCCTGACACTAAACTCAGACAAAACAGAGGTGATCATTTTTAGACACAACACCTCCCCCTGGGACAACTTGTGGTGGTACTCTACACTTGGACAACTCCCCCACCCTGACCCACCACGCTCGCAACCTCTGCATCATCATTGACAGCAAACTCATCTTCAAATGACAGATAAACACAGCGGCCTCCACCAGTTTCCACAACCTCTGCTTCCTACACAAGATCTTCAAATGGATCTACATCGAAACCAGAAAGACGGTAACACAAGTCATCATCACCAGCTGACTAGACTTCTGAAATCCCCTCTACATCAGACTCCCAGCCTAGCTCCTCCACCGCCTCCAGGCCATGCAGAATTCAGCAGCAAGACTCATCCTGGACCTTTCCAGGCAGAAACACATCACACCCCACCTCAGAAGTCTTCACTGGCTGCCCGTACACAAGAGGTGAAAACTCAAGTTTCTCACCCTCGCATACAAACCCCTCCATATCATCGGACCCAATCTCTTCGACCGCAGACCTACCTACCACCAGCCCACCAGGGAGCTCTGCTCCTCCACCCTCACACAAGTCTGCAGAGTCCATCGCAGCTGCTATGGTGGATGCTCCTTCTCCCACCTACATATGGAACAACCTCCCCTCTGCCTATGTACCACCCACAACCTCCCCGACTTCAGGAAGTAGCTTAAGACCTGGATCTTTGTCAAGTAGCTACCAGTTCGCAGCAACCACCCACAATGTCTGGATACCATTTTGGGTGATAAGCCATGCATTACAAATCCCGTGATTGATTGATTGATTCAGTGTTTTCTGCAGCCCACTGGATTAAGGGCACAAGGCCTGATTCACAAAGGTAAACATTTACGTTGGTGTATGTTTATGGTTGTTTGCTATTCACAAATGGATTCACGAGTGTAGAGTCTCTGCACATAAAAATACCTATCTTTTTATGTGTGTAGACTATGCACTCATACATATACTACTCTTAAATCCCTTTGTAAATAGCAAACAATCATAAACGTACATAAATGTTTATGTTTACCTTTGTGAATCAGTCCCTTACTGTATAGAGGTGGGCCATGCCAGGTATAAAAAAATATTTGTCCCTACAGTAAAACGACACTGAATGGTGTATTGGTGGAATTACATTATCCTATCAAAAAGTCCAGGTTGTGATTAAAATACTATTTTCAGCATGCTTGGTTAGGAACGTGGTAGAAACATGCTTGCAGGGAGTATTAAGCTGATTCTGCTACCTTTTCCTTCACAACTCGGACAGTGATGATGTGTGAAAAGGCACTTTTCCAGGAACCAATAGACCAACTTCTATAGAGATGAAGATTAGAGTAAGGCCACATTCTGAGATGTACCATTTGAGAGTGGACAGGAACAGACACTACAACAAAGAGACCCGGCAGAGGCCTGAATTGTGACATGAAGATCCCTGATAAGCATTTCATCTCCAGAGTCCTCTCAGACATTTGTTTCTTCTTCTAGTGTTGGGGGGACTATTAAAAAATCAGGAGGAGGTGGTTGTCCCTCTGTCACTTAGTGCCGGTCTAGGAGTAGGGCTTTGGAAAGGACAGTCTGATTGCTGCCACCTGCAAGATTTTTGGGAGAGGTTACATTTAGGTGAGGCATGAAATGTCCTGCGATTTGGTGTAGGACAGTCACAAATCACCTGCTGGTGCATTGGATAAAAATTGCACACCAACACCAACCCATAAGAACACTTATGGATCTCAAGAAAACAACCTGTAAGAACACTGTTGTCTGACCGGCCTATAAATTATTATGAAATATCACCTATCCTCCTACTGCTTTCAAAGGGTCAGGTGGGAGGCCACTGTACTGCGTCAGAGACACAAAGTCATGAAAACGTGCTACATTGTATGTTGAAGAATCAGCTGCCTAACTAGGAATGGGCTTCACTGCACTGTAGGGCAGCATTAGATGGAGAGAGACCACACCCATAGGAATCTTCTCCGGAATCCTATCCACTTTGGAAGAGGGTAGGCATGACTTTACCAGGGCCTTGGAAAAGTGGGTTTGCCATTTTTTATTAGCCTCTGGACCTCAAGGACAAGGCACTAAAGGTTCCCAGTAAATATGTGTTCTCATTGCTGACTTTATACACTCAGAGCTTTTTTCAGAGAACTTCAAGGCTACCACTGGAACACCAAACAAGTATTTGACATAATGGAGCCCTCATTGATTAGAGTCCCCTGCCTTGCATCATCAGAGGTTTCTGAGAATAAGAAAGGACTATGTCAGACCAGGACTTTGGTTCTAATGTGAGGGGTCTAAGATAACCCAGCAATGAAGAAACCTTGGCAACTACAAAAAAATGAATTTTCTTGCATGGAATCTTTGGCTCCTGAACTAAAGGCTTCAGCAGGAACTTAAGAACAGCGTCTTTGACTTTGAAGGATCCTCCTTGGATTCATTATAGAGGGCTTCTATTTGGAAGAGTCTGACTACAGAATATAGATCCAAGGTAAAACTTTACATCATTGTGTCACAAAAGGTTTATTCGACCCCCCAATACATCACAGTTAGCCTGAAATTGTTCCTGGATCTTAGTTTACCACAAACATAAACTGTGAGTGTTATTTGGAGTTACTTGGCTCTGTTTGCCTTAAACCCTTAAAAATCCATATTAAAGCTTTCTTAATCCCTATGTTATACATATTGAATCTACAAATCTTAATCATACATGCTTCTAGTGTAAAAATGTTGAACAATTATTGCATTAATTATTAGAACACAAGCACAGATAAATAATAAAATAGTAAAGAAAATACGTAGCACCTTATAAAACAGTCTACCACAAGTTTGTATTATTTTAAACTGTTCGGTAGAAACATTCCTAGACTCAACTGCCCTCAAATCCTTTTCTAAGCTTGGGGAGCTGCGAATGTTGAACTACAGGTCCAATCGCATGCTTTTTAATTGATTTGGGTGACTAATTGCTGATATGCAATATTCATGCATTTCCGTCATCATAGACTTAAATAGGTAGAAACTACATAATTATGCAGTGAACTGTAACTAAATCAAGGTATCTGCAAAAGAATAGTTAGTCTGAACCAGCAAACATTTTAGTTTAGCATTAAAGTGCTTTGATTTGTAGTCACCCTTGTGGATATTGATCTTTGCTGTCTTTCCAAGAGCCTAAAGTGGAGGACTGTGTTGATGGAATGGCTAGACTTTAACCAAACGTTGATTCAGCTGTTTTTTATAGTTTTAAAATGTTCCTTTTGAAGTTGTGCTTTGGATCAAATCCGGAAACGTATCCTTTCCAGCCCATATCATATGTAAGACCTGCTGCATCTGCTACAAAGCTGTGCTTCAAACACATCAGCATGCACAGGAAAGATATTGGCCGTGCCAATATTGAATCCGGGGGCTGAGGCAACTAATTGTCAGGCTGCAGTTTCGAAAGTAAAGACATTAAAACAAGGAAACTACTCTGTTCAATATGAGATTTGAGCTATGGAAAAACATCCATCCTCACACCAGACTTGCCCTGACTCTTAGGCATTTCAAAAAGGATGCAAAAACCCTACCTCTCCAAAGGTCCTCTTACTGTTGACTGGTTCGGATCCCTTCAATATCCTGAATAAAATACAAGCAAACATGCCTGCTTGGTTTCCACAACTCCTACCACACATTCCTCACCCCTTGCCTGTGCATAAATCCACTGCTGAGTTCGTTTTGAAGATATTTACAATGTAAATAAATAAAATGCATAATTTGATCAATGTACTACTTAGTTGATTTAGTTTTAACAAAACACTAAACAAAGTCTAACTAGGAGAATGGTACAATTTAAATGAATACTTTAGTTATCACTGTAATTCCTAGAAGTGGTAGATCAATCAATTAATCATAATGTTTATAAAGCACAACTACTCACCCATAAGAGTCTCAAGGTGCTTTGGGGGGGTTGGGTTCGCTGTAATTCAATCGAAGAGACAGATCTTAAGGTCCTTCATGAATTTAGGTAACAAGGGTGACTGCCTGAGTTAGGAGGCAAGGTGATCTAGCTCTTCGCAGTGAGGTAGGCGAAGGATGCTCCTCCAGCTGAGGTCTTGCATATGCGTGGTATGGTGGCCAGTGCCTGCTGAGCGGAGATGAGAGGTCTGGTGGGCGAGTAGAAAGTGATGCGATGGTTGTGGTAGGCAGGTCCTAAGTCGGAAGAGCCTTGTATGCGGGGACGAGGAGTTTGAAGTTGATCCTTTTCTCGATGGGGAGCCAGTGTAAGATTTTCAGGTGTTTGGTGATGTGTTCGCAGTGGGGTTGCTCCAGATGAGTCTGGTGGAGGTGTTCTGGATGTGCTGTAGTTTCTTCATATTCTTCTGGGTGGTGCCAGCTTAAAGGGCAATGCCAAAGTCAAACCTGCTGGTGACCAGGGCATGGGTTATGGTCTTGCAGCAGTTGTTTGGGATCCATTTGAAGATTTTCCAGAGAAGTTGGAGTGTGTGGAAGCAGGAGGATGTGACAGAGTCGATCTGGTGGGTCATTGTGAGAGATGAGTCCAGGATGAAGCCGAGGTTGTGTGTGTAGTTCGTTGGGGTGGGTGCTGAGCGTTGCAGGCCACACGAGTCATCGCAAGTGGATGTGGTGGGTCCCAGGATGAAGATCTCAATCTTGCCTGCGTTGAGCTTGTTGCAGCTCTCCTTCATCCAGGTGGCAACATCTTCCATCTAGCTGTGGAAGTTCTTCGTGGCAGTTGTGGGGGTTTTCGGTCAGTGAGATGATCAGCTGGGTGCGTCGGCATAGGAGACGATGTTCAGTTCATGGCTTCTGACAATGGACGCGAGTAGGGCCATGTAGATGTTAAAGAGTATGGGACTCAGTGAGGAACCCTGGGACACTCCGCAGCTGATCTCTGTAGGTTGCGACAGGTAGGACAGGAGTTTGACTCTCTGTGTTTTGCCAGTCAGGAAGGTGCGTATCCACTGTAGGGCCTAGCCATAGATGCCAGCTGCATGGAGTATGGAGCAGAAGATGTGGCGGGAGACAGTGTCAGAAGCGACCGAGAGATCCAGTAGAATGAGGGCTGCCATTGGCCAATGTCGAGGAGTGAGCAGATGTCATCTGTGGCAGCAAGGAGAGCAGTCTTCATGCTGTGGTTGCTCCTTAAGACTGACTGCGAGATGTCCAGTAGGTTGTTATTTTCAGTGTGTTTGCGGAGCTGTGCGCTGATAGTCTTTTCAATGACCATGGTTGGGTATGGCAGCAGTGAGATGGGGTGGTAGTTCTTTAGATCCAGAAGCTCAGCCATGGGTTTTTTCAGGAGCAGGTGTATTTTGGCGTGCTTCCAGTCCTCAGGTAGATAGCGATCTCTATGGAGCAGGTGAAAGCGTGGCAGAGCTTGGGTGCGATAAAGTTGTGCTGGCTTTGGTGAAAATGTGGTGGAAACAAGGATCCTCCTGAGTGGATGCTACTCATGATGGAGTGGGTGTCATCCATTGTGAGAGTGACCCAGGGGTGTAGAATCTGCAGAGGTTTGGAGGATCTGGGCTGGTTGGTTGGAGGTGAGCTTGAAGGATTTTGGGGTCCGAAGCTATCAAAGATGTCTTTGATTTTTTCGATGGAAGAAGGTGGCTAGTTTGTTGCAGATGTCCTGGGATGGAGGGATGTTTGCAGCTTCTGACTGGGGTTTGTCAAATTCATTGACCATGGCAAAAAGCTCTTTGATAGTGTGTGCGGTGGCGTTGATACGGTCCTGCAGGGTGGTTTTCCAGGTGGATCTGATGAGGTGGTAGTTAGTGTTCATTGAGGATTTGAAGGCCGCAAGATCTTGCTGTTCCTCCATCTTTTTTATAGATATCTGCAGGTGCACCTGAAGTTCCTGTGGGGAAGAACCATCTGGTGTTCTTGGGGTAGTGTTTTTGCCTGAGGTAGTTCGGAGTGGCCCTAGGGTGTTGGCATATTCAGAGTTCCATTGGTGGAAATTCCATGCTGAGATGTTTGGTGGTGGGAGGTGGTGACTTGACGGTGCTGGTGAGTTGCTCTACTGTCATCTCGTTCCATTTCCTATGTGGGGAGTGGAGGGTGTGGAGGTGGCGGATGGTAGGTGTGGTGATGGATAAGTGCATGCAGTGGTGGTCATGTGGCAGGGGGAGTCCAGCGATTGGTGGAGGGTGAAGGTGACTTGGCAGTTGAAGCAGGAGAAAGGTTGCCTCCATTAAGAAGGGGAATGGGTGGGAGGGGTCACTCATCAGGGAGGCAGGAGGGCAGGAAAATGCGGTGTTGGGAGGGGGTGGGCCGCAGAGACAGCAGCAGCATGAGAAATGGTCCAAAAGCATGAAAGGGTGTGAACGGGCAGGAAATGCAAAGGAGTGAAAAAGGAGTAAAAAGTAGTAAAGGCACTAGAACAGTAAAGGAGCAGTAAAAGGAAGGGCAAACAGCAAAGGCAAAGATGCAGAAAGGCAATAAAACTCCCCACTGGACCACCAAGGAAGAGGCACAGTCAAATGCCTGTGGGTGGAGGAAAGCCTCGAACACAGGAGCCAGGGAGGCTCAGATTTCGCAGGGAGCAGCAGCAACAGGTGATGCTGCAGGGGGGATAGGGGCTCTCACTGACAAAAAAACAGTAAGAGTACATCTAAGCTAATCGCTTATTTGCCTTAGCCTGTCATTGCAGATAATTTCCCACTCCAGCTGATTCAAGGTTTGCCCTGCATCACGTTTGTTAATGTCTCCTTCACTTAAGACATCTTCTGTGAAGCTTTCAAAACAGGCATGATCATCCCTCTGTTGCCGAAAACCACAGGAGCCCCTAACAACCTTGCCAGCTACTGGCCCAATTTTCTTCTAGCCTTAATTGCAATATCATCAACACAACCACAAGGTCACATCATTGCTAAACATCTCCTGATCGACTATCACTTCTGTTTCAGTCTACATTGAAGAATGGGGACACCTACCTTACACACCATAGATGATGCTCTCCTGACCAAAAAAAGATAAACCTTACCTCTTGGCATTAGTGAACCTCTCAGCTGCCTTTAACATTTTTGACCACCCCACCGTTAACCACACCCTAATGTCTCAAATGGGATTCCCTAGAAAAATCTTTCTCTGATTTTACTACCCATCCAACTGAAAGCAGTTCCTTCATATGGAAAATCTGTGTCACGGAAGATAACAATCAATTTTGGAATTTCCTAGACTTCTACTTTTTGCCCTTAATGGGAAATAAAATGTACTATTTGTTAAACCTAACACCCATAGATGGTAGCCCCCAAATCCTTTTGCCTGGACCCCTCCTGTTTTCTGAATTTGTCTTCACTGGACCTGCAACTATACGTGCCTGAGCCCTGCTGGACTCTGCTAGAGTGCTTTCTCTGATCCCCAAGAGGTGCCTATTGAGATCCTGTACCCTTGGCTGGCATAAGAGATCAACCACCAGAGACGAGTGGCAATGCAAGATCTGCACTTCACACTACAGCCACGACACTCTACGGTGATTGTCCACGCAAAGCTCCAGTAATGATCGGCAGTGATGCTCAACCCGGTCCCTCGTGCTGTAGCGATGACCGACTGCATCATTCTCCTTTTGGCCTCTTCCACTGCAAACTAGACTCTTTGCTCCAGACATTTGTGAAGATTTTTTTTTTATCAGGGCTAATCTGGTCCTAAATCCAGCTCATGCTCCAGCGGGGTCAGCTTGAATTTGAGACTTTCCCTAGATCTAGCATGACCAGGTGATCATGAGTGGCTCTTTGTACTTCTGGCACTATACTTACCTAAAACTATGAAACTGCATATCTCCAGTTCTACTGACTGGAGTTTTGTCATTCTGGTATAATTTTATAAAAAAATACTCTAATTTTCTAAATTGACGTGGGACTTTGCTTGTGGTGTGTTTTCACTTTATTACTCTTTGTGTGCTCTACAAATACTTTACACATTGCCTCTAAGTTAAGCCTGACAGCTTTTCTGCCAAGCAAAGAGAGGGTTAAACAGAGGTTAATTTAGTGACTTTTGTGCTTTACCCTGACAAGGATTTTGGTCGTTGTGTGAGAACGGTTTTACTCTCTCAACCAATAACCACATTTCCTACACTAGTGACTTTTTATTTGCCATTGCACAGTGAAAAACTTGGAATTGAATGCAACTTAGGAACTATGCTGAAATGCAGCCTAGCAGATGAGCAATTTGCACCTCATTTTTGAGAGTCTGTTTTGAAATGGCCCTTTGGGTTCCAAGTAAGCATCAAGTTCACTTTGACACTGATAGTTAAAAGTTACGAATGGAAAATTCGTAGACAGTTTCCCCTCTAGAAATAGGTTTTCTCATTGGCTCTTGGCTGTTTAGCAAACAGAATTAAAGTGTACAGTAAAGGAACAAGTACCTCCCCACACCGTGAGCGACTGTTATGTTAAATGGGGGAAATAGGCAATACTTAGATTACCAGGCCTTCTGTCCTGCACAATTTCATAATGGTTCGTATAATTGCCATTAAATGTAGCTGTACTACTCACGTAGTATTGTAGTACTCCCAATAATAAACAATTGAATCTTCACCACGGTATTGCTGCCATATGTGATATGTTGGGGGGGGGGGGGTAATGTATGGTGGAAAGGATGCTTCTGGTTGCTATACTATAATTATCAGTCGTTTATCTATCCATAGCAAAAAGGTTGCCGGTAATGGTGTTATTTTTACAGCCAGTTGCAGTGTGTTTACTGGCTAATAACGTAAACGATGGCAGAGGCACATCTAATAGTTCGGCACCAGGATTGAAGGATTTGAGGGCCCTCTCTGAGTCCCAACTCAGGCTGTACTTTCATGGGTTTGAAGGGGACCATTTTCCTTGCCTGTATTGGGACCAGATGCGTCACGTTTTCATGCATTCACATGATTTGAAATAGACAGTTTCATCATTTTTCTGGGTTAGTCTTTTATTACTGCTGCTCTCTAATAAAGAATGTGCTGTGAACAAAGGCGCTTGTCTGTCCTTCCTGCACTTCTTCAGACAGGTTCCAGGAGCCCTTGTTAATTCTGTATCAACCTAATTGACACGGTTCAGAGTTTGAGCAAAATATGATTTAATATTGTAAATCTGAAATTCCCGACACAATTAAATGTGATGTGCCCTTGTCTTTCGCTTGCTATCTTTTGTCAAGTCACAGCCCCTGCCTTCCTGTTTAGTAAATTTGTTCTGACTGCTTTCATTCATACATACATAACAAAAGGTGTCTGACAGCATCGAGCCCAGCTGTAATGAGAGAAAAATGTTAAAAAGAAAAGCCCATGTGGACATGAGAATGACAGTCCTATTCAAGCGACTGGTGTGGGTAATTCAGACCATCTGTGCAGTATACAGTAGCGGAAAGCACTTGAGAATAAAAGTCCGTAAAACCGCATGAACTGCGAAACTGCCACAGGATGCAAAGCGGGCATTGTTGCAGCTATGGTACAAAAGCATTTTTGAAGCCGGTTGAAACTCTATGAGGGGCGACGAGGCGAATTTTCCGACGAGTAACATGCAGCACCGCGGGGGAGTGCAGGGCTGGCACTTTGCTGTAAGCTTATGAGACTAACGTTTGGTTTCTTACATAAGTAACTGTTGTGAGCAGGTGAAATATATCATGGCTGTAGATATAGTTGCGACGTGTAAAAAAAGTGTGTTAAAAGTGTGGGATTATATCATTACATATGTAACCAATTTGCATTAAAGTAATGTTATATTACCTGGGCCACTGAAAATATGCGATTGTGCGGCAGCGGTTGTTTTGCATAATTATGGTTTTGCCGCATTTGTCACATAATCCATCATCTGCTGCATAATCTGCAGATTTTAGCAAAACATTATTTATAGCTCAAGCAGTTCAAAAGTTATTAATAACGCAGCAACATGTGTTGCGCGAAGCGGAATCTCGGTTTGCAAAGGTTGACTTGTCACTTTTCTGCTGCTTTTTGCTATATTTATGTGTGTCCAGACAGTGTTAACGAGAGAAAAACAATTACAAAATGATGAATACTTTCATATCTGCATTAGCCGCATAATTTGCCTTTTATTGCTGCATAATTTAGTCAACACTGAAACATAATTTTGCCCTCCCCTGCCACATAATTCCAGATGCCCTATATATTACCAATTGCATAATGGGGCAAAACCATCAGCAAATAGCAATTTTACAATTTTAATTTGGGACGAACACAGTAGAGAAGCAGTCTTTTTGCATGTTATTGCCCATATATACCTAAATCCGTTGTATAGCCACAAATGCCATGAACAGTAAATGTATAACCGATTCACACATTTCCCACCCTCTGTAAATGTTGTCTGATGACACTTGTTAAACTTTGCTTTTCACTGCACAAATGCCTCCAGATCCATTCACATTTTGCACAACAAGCACTGAAGCCATTCAAATAATAGTTCTGGAAAACGGTCCTGGATTCAGCTTTTGGTGTACTTTGTGAAAATTTAAAGAAACATTTCTAAAGTGAATGGTATGGTATTAACAACAATGTTTTAGAGAATGTATAGTTAGGGACGACATTTGGGGCAGATTTATCAAAATGTTACGCAAGGCAATGCAGCAAGACAACTTGCTGTGCTGCCTGACAGGGAGAGGGCAGGAATGCACCACATTCACTAAGATATGATACATTCATGCTATAGGTACCCTTACGTCTTCGTGCAAGGGTGCCTACATTACAAGCAAGATTGTTATTTTTTTGCACAGGAAGCATCCCCTCCTTGCACAAAAATAAATCCTTGGCAACATTTTACTATTTCTATGTTTACTGCAGAATACATCACCCGGAGAAAGAGGAAATAACGAGGATTAATTGAGATATTTCTCCTTGCTATGCCTCTTTTGGGAAGATGTACAATTCTGATGCAATCCCAAGTTTACTATACTTAGTAAATTTGGGATTGCATCAAATTCCAATGGTGGCTGCATGGGATCGCCCATGATCCACCCATGGAATGCTTTCCCAGTGCAGAGTAATGTATAGCAGTGACTTGCTTTACCGTGCATTACTCTGCATTTACTGTGTTATGCAGAGCCACACAAAGTAGATTGTGAGCCATTTTATGGCTTAGTAAATCCCACTTAAGCCCAGAATTTCAAGTTGCAAAATATCCAGGTTGAGTTTTTTTCAAAAGAAGCCCACCAGCATACTCCTGGAAATCTACAACTAGTTTATTGTGAATTGGGCTTTTGTACATTTATCTCTTTTTTCTCCACAGGGGAAATGTTTTATCTGTGAAGAACCCATTTATCATAGAATCCTACTAAACATAAGTATGCTTGTTCCCTAAAAGTGGGTAACTACCCAGAGTATGTTTGTGAATACCCACTAACCACTGTGTCAGCAGATGTTTACTATCCTAGTGAGGTTAGCCATCCGTGTGCACAATCTTTCCAATTGTTAACCTTAAATTTACAGTTGTACCATGTGCCACACCATACTAACATAGTTAATACCATCAGAGGTTTGCTTTACGGGCCTACAAATCCATAAATCTTTTATATTTGACAGTTTTGGTGGTGGTTAGAAGCTGAGAGCATGGGTCACAAATTCATAATGCTCTTATCATCATTCTAGGACTCCTCACTCCCACATCCACATGTGAAACCACTTTTGTGAAACAGATCTTTTGGTGTCTTCTGGGTCCACTTGGGAGTTGGTTCTTTGTATTAAGACCAACAGATCATCCAAAACAAGCAAGAACCCAAGGTGGTTTGCAACCATAGTTATTTAAGAAATTCTCAATAGGTGTGACAGCTCAGACATATTTATCCATTTCACCAAGTATCATTTAATTAGAATTTTGATAAATGGCTGTAACCGGAGATGGAGTTCACAATGATCCCAGTGATGGTGGTAGGATGGGGATGCAGCAGAACTCTTGTAGAAGGGACTGTTCAACTTTGACAGGGGCAATTGTGAGCAACGTCCACTGTTATCATTCAACATTAGTGTGCCTTTGGACCTTTAGCATTGTTTCAAACAACTTTTCATATGTTGCATATCTTTAAGTTAAAGAGACTTACATCTAGAGCATATACTCCAGCAACACTCTGGTATACAGAAGAAAACATATTTTCTTCATTTACCCTTGTTGTGTACTGTCTATAGCTATCTTTTCCTAGGTTCTCGAGAGCAATTCCAGCCTGTGAACTATTCATTGACATGAATCATCACATCCTTGTAAAGTCAAATATTTTGGGTTTTGAAAATGATTTCAATCGTTCGTCTGTCTCTGAATTGTCACAATGTTAAACAGCTCCAGACATTTTTCGATCTTGCATATTTTTAGAGACTTTGGAACTCATTATGTCAATGGTGGTAATGACCGCCTACCGCCCGGCGACGGGCGCCAAAACACCATCACTGCGGCTACCTTTTATCCGCCATATTATGACCATAGCGGGAATTCCGCCAGAAGTCTGGCGGAATTCCGGCTATGCTCATGGCGCGGGACGGCGGTAAGGTGGCACTGCTGTATAACAGCACAATGGTGCTCTTCAAAAAGAAGGATTGGAGCAGGTGCCACCTTGCCTCTTCTAACTGCCCCATTGAGCACTACTGCAGCTCCCTCTCCAATTGCAGCCCACATTACCAAGCACCCAAACTATCGGCCAGCTGCAAGGTGAGTAAGCAGACTGTAACACAGTGGCATGCCAACTGCAATGAAAGTAGAAATGAGTGACCCTTTCATTGCACATTTTAGATCTCCCCCAGTATTCAAGTGACAGCAGAAGATCATATGCTCCATGTGCAGGACAAAGGTATTGTGTTTTCCCTGACACCATCTTAGATCAGCGGTTTGACTAGCAATAATGGCACCACTGCTTAGTCCTTTTACAGGGAATTCCTTAATAGGAGGAGAGAAACAAGACATATGAGGAAAGTCACAAAACACAGGGACTCCAGTGGGTAGAATATTATCCATAAAAACCATTTTGTCTGCCCGCACGACTAATTACAAATTAGTAATAAAAAGTTATCATGAGCTTTGTAGAATTGCTTGAACATGGTTTTACTCAGATCAAATTACCAATGCTCAAAATTGTCCAAAGGTGCTATTCAAAATAGTTTGGGAACTCTCTGACCAGAGCAAAATGTCTCCTGCCCTTTTGCTATTGCAGCCTCAATGTGAGGAGGTTGCCCATTTTATATTAAAAAAGTGGAAGCTATTCATCTTCATTTTTTGAAGGACAGTGAGGGTGATACTCAATCAATTGATTGTGCTTCATGTGATGTCATCTCGTACGTCACTTGAGAAGCAAATGACAACTTCTGATTCAACATCTAAGATGGGCCTTGTTGGCCTTCACGACCTTCTTGGCCATCTTACATGCGATTAAATGGGGCTCGCCACCGGATACTTTACCATCAAACAAGTTTGGCCTCCTAGACTTGAAATTTTTGCAGGTGGTGATGGAACTTTTTAACTCCTCTCTGTTAGAGGGAAGTGTGCCCTAGAGTTGGAAGCATGCTATGGTCCTCCCACTTCTAAAAAATCCCAATCTTGATCCGACCAACAGGTCAAACTTCCAACCGAATTTTCTCCACAATGTTATAGAAACATGTTAACACCTGGCTTTCATCATTTGCGGAAGCCCAGATCTTTCTATATCCTTCACAGTTGGGGTTTAGGGTGGGCCACAGCACTGAATCTGCCCTCTTGGGCATCATATAACATCTTAGATGACATCTAGATGAGGGTGGAACAGGTGCGCTTATTTTACTTGATCTCAGCACTACCTTCTATACTGCGTCCCACTCTATTTTAGTTGAAAGACTGACAACTCTGAGCCTTGGCAATACAGCACTGAACTGGCTTACATCATTCTTTAAAGATCAGACATTCCAAGTTTTCTCAGCCAATGAGAGGTCAGCATCAAGGGCTCTCACGTCGTGCATACCTCAAGGCTCTGTATTAAGCCCCGTGCTGTTTAACATCTACATCTGCACTCTAGCAGATGTAGTGAACTGTAGCCTAACCTTGCTTTCCTATGCAGATGACACACAGGTTATTTTTTCTTTGTCATCTGCACAGGACCCTAGATCCTCCGTTCTTAACCAGGGCTTGAGCCAAATTTCCTTATGGATGAATAATAACTTGCTCAAGCTCAACAGTGATAAGACGGAGGTCATGGTACTGGGTAAGAATTCTTTTCTTTGGGGTCCACGGCATTGGCTGGCATCCTTAGGGGCTCTCCGTGATCCATCTTCCAAAATAAAAAAAAAGAGGACTTTTTGTTGGATGATAATCTATCTATGAAGCATAAGGTAGCCAAGGTCACCGCCAACTGCTCTGTGGTGCTTAAGTGGGTGAAAGAAATTAGCTGAATACTTACTCTACCAGCTCAAAGGACTCTGATTCAAGCCCTCATTCTATCAAGGCTAGATTATGGCAATGTGCTGTATTTATAAATTGATAAGACTTTTATTCGACAACAACAGCTTGTCCAGAATTTAGCCACTAGACTTCTATTTCAGTTGCCAAAATACGCCTCGGTTTCACTTCTTTTCTACGAGCTCCACTGGCTTACGGTCACAAAGCACATCCGATTCAAAGCCCTGTGCTATATGTACAAAGTAAAAGTTGGGTTGGGTCTGCAATATATCCAGGAGCTGGTGGTGCCCTAATATCCCACACATATGCAAAGATAAATGAACGAGGCCCTGTCTACTGTGACTAGGTTCAGACTGGCCAACATCGGTGGTCACTCTTTCACTGCTCTGGGTCCTAGGCTTTGAAACGTTCTCCCAGAGTCTCTGAGAAGCTGTCCCTCATCCCTTGCATTTCTCAAAGGTTTGAAGACTTGGTTATATTAAGCAGTAGCTAGGTCACCTTACCCCCTTGCTTAGCACCAGGAAACCTAATGAGGGTAGCTGTAGCACTTTATAAGACTATAAATAAATAAAAAATAAGAAACATTGCCCAGGTCTTTGAAGAGCAAAAATTGATATATGGAATTTTTTTAACCAAATTATTATACCAGAAAGGTCTCAAAATGATCTGTACCATCCTGGACTGTTTCCTTCCCTGCCCAACAAACCTTCTGCAATCCAGGTTTCTTGATCTTTTTTTATTTCTATTTTTCATTGTCTTCTCACTGTATGTCTATGTGGCCTCATATGTAGCTTACAAAGCCTTTTTCTAGGTAGTGCCCTTTTTTGCCCTTTGGAGCTGGATGCATGCTTTCTAAATATCTCAAAATCACATAAATGAAATAATGATCACGATAACTGGTAATTTATCTAGACACAGTGGATTCAATTTAGTGTGTTATTGTCATCACAAATTGGAAATAGCCCTTGCAAATCAGGCTTCAGAACAGAAAGTGATGTCTCAACAACTATCTTCTTTTCTCTGTGTGAGGAAACATAAACAATAGGTGGTACATTTCAGTATTGTTTGAGCTGATCAGTGTGATGCATTTTAACCCCTACTGGCATAGGAAGATGTCCTTGCAATTTCTAATAACCTTGACATGTCTACCAACCATTCATTCTAATTAAAGTGAGTCTTGGTGTTGGACCTGACATACTTGACATGGGTTACCCCAACTTTGCATTCCAACCTCTTGTTTTGCTGGCTTTATATTTGCTGGTCTTAGGACTGCCACAACTTACCAATGCTAATTAGAGCTAAAGTGCAAATGCTCTCTCCTTTAAACATGGTGAAATTGGCTTATATCTAATTGTCACATTTAATTTACTTGTAAGTCCCCATTACAATAAAACCTTTTGTCAGGCCTAAACCTTTGGTTTGAATTCATATAATTCAGCCCTGGGGTGGGCCCTGAAGTGCCCAGAGGGCAGGGTGCTGTGTATCTAAAATGTTGGCCATGTAATTTTAAGGTTTACATGTCCTGCTAGTAACAAACTCCTCAATTCATTTTTCACTACTGTGAGGCCTACCTTTGCCAGAGAATAACACTGGGCTACCTTATTAAATTTAATAGGTGCTAATTTTAGTCACAATTGTGAAAATGACTCTTTGGTGCCATTTTCTTGTCCTAACCATTTGGTGCTTGCAGCCTCACCCTGGGTCACATGACTAGGCACAGCTGGAAGTTGATCTTTGTGTATTTCTCCCAGACAGTGAGACAAAAGGAAGATAGGTGTTGACAGGATGGGCCACTCTGAGGTGATGAGGGGAAAGGGCTGTCACTTACCAAACTTGCACATTATAAATGCCCTGCTTGAGCACTCTCACAAAGGGTTTGATACTTGCCTTTTGTGAGCATAGACAAGCAGGGGCCAGGGCAGGGAGAAAGGTGATGCCTGACACCTCATGGGGTGGAAACCTCTGGTGGATCCCACTACTTCAAAGTGCATACCAGGCATAAATATTGGACCCATAGACTCAACTCTTCAGTATACATATGGACCTGTGGGGAAATTCAGAAGGAGGACTGCTGTGCCACTCTGCGAGGTTTGCCTCTTTGCTGCCCTCCTGCCTGCTACCCTGCTGCCCTGCTGACTGCTGCTACCTGCCTGAGTGAAGGACTAGGCCTGCTTCTTGAACCCAGGACCTCCAGATGGACTTCAATGACTAGTTTGCTGGCCTCCCAACTAGAGTCTCAGGGACAGAAGGCTCCAACCACCTTGAATCCAGCAGCTGGTCTCTGCCTGCTGTAAGTCCTATCTCCCAAGTGGTGCCACCCTAGTCCTGGACCCTTAGAAGTGGGCCTGAAGAGCTCTGCCAGCCCAACTGTGGTACCCACAAAACAGATGCATCCCCTCTCCCAACTCCGCATCAGGACTGCTGAATGGTTTGTCTCCAGAGCAGGAATTTGCATTGCCATCCACAGCCTTGCAGGAACCACTGCTGGGCGATGCATCGTCGATGCGGGTCTTCGCATTGCACGCCCCTCGTTGATGGCATCCTTCTCATTGACGCAAGACTTAGCATTGCAAAGCCCTGCAGCTTCCTTGGAACCAGCTGGTACTCAATGCAGCTTGAAGCAGGAATTCACATCACAAGACCCTCCTCAACAACATCTTTGATGATGGTACAAGACAAAGCAACTTTGCAGCTCCTAGGAATCACCACTGAGTGATGCATCCTTGACGCTGGACTCTGCAACACTCTACAAGCAGGATTTAAAATACTTTTATTCAGCAGGCCTAACTGGTTCCCTGTAGCTGCCTTGCACTCCATTGTGGTCGACCTGAACTTGTGACGTTGTTGCAGTCCAGCAGTACCAGATATCTGCAGTTGGTGCTTTTTGCTTATTGGCACTACTTTCTCTTCAACTTAAGTCTTTAATAGTGTACCTCTGGGTCTGCTGATTGGATTTTTACCATTTGGGTCTTAAATTATTTATTACATGTTCCTCTATCTTTCTAAATTGGTGTGGGGGTTTTCTTATGATGCGTTTCAGTTTATTACTGTATGAAGTACTATAAACATACTTTACACATTACCTCTATGTTAAGCCTGATTGCTTTTGTGCCAAGCTACCACAGGATTAAGCAGATGTTAATATGGCATTTGCTTGTGAATTCATCCTAACCAGAGTTCCGATTGATGCTTGAGCAGGGTTTCACCCCTCTCAACCAGCAACCCAATTGTTTACACGTAGCATCAAAAGAAGCATAAACATACAGCAATGAATGTGAAAAAAACGCCATCATTCATGAACTTTAAAATGTTTTCTGGATATCTAAAATAGTATGCCTTACCTTCACCCATGCTACTCAATGAGCAAAATTATTTTAAGAGAGGCTGCTTTGTGTAGAATCTTCAAAAAAACATAACAGTTTTAATGGGATGTTAGGGAGCAGAGACCAAGGGATTTAATGGTGTGTTTTTGTTGAGATTTTTTATGCATACTTCTTTTACTAATCAGAGAATTCAAAAACATCGCCTTTACTGGATCTCAAATCTGGGGCCACTATAGCTTAGCATATTTGAACCCTGGGAATACTTCTACCACTTGAGACTTGCATCTCAATCCATCAAATTTGTGTTCCTTATGTGAGTCACTGTAAGTGCCAATTATATGCCTGTGGATGTGGAGTTCTGTTTAGGAGCCCTAACTTGAGATACTATTACAGTAGTCTTCTCTCAGGTTTTATTTTGAAATTGTTTCTGGCAAGACCAGGGGCCACATGTACAAAGCTTCTTTTCTCACCACAAATGGCCCAATTCACAGAATCAGGCCGTTTGTGATGAGAAAAAAGCTTTTCCAATGCACAAACCCAATTTTGTAATGAAAACTTTTCATTTTTGTTTTTGAAATGCATTCCATTTTCCTTTAAGGAAAACAGACTGCATTTTAAAAAAAAATACTGCTTTATTTAAAAGCAGTCACAGACATGGTGGTCTGCTGACCCCAGCAGGCCACAATCCCTGTGAGTGCCGCCATTCCCAATGGGGTTGCAAATTGCGACCAACCTCATGAATATTCATGAGGTAGGTCATTTGCGACCCCATTGCGAATCGCAAACAGTGTCATTGACACTGTTGTAAATCAGGTTTTGTGACTCATAAATTGCGAGTTGCTAAGTCTCCCAATTTGCAAGTCACAAAACCTGGTTTTCGTACATGTGGCCCCAAGGCCCTAATTATGATTTTGGCAGGTGAAAAAGGCTGCCCGCCAAACTCCTGTGGTCAGGAGGCCACCAGTGCGGTTTCCTTCCCGCCAGTCCTATTATGAGTTTCACGCTGGCCTAGCGGGAAACGCACAAAAACATTGATGCCGGCTCATAATAGAGACGCTGTTGTGTGTCGGGTGCACCAGCACTCATTGCGCAAATCACTGTCTGCTTTGCAGACAGTGATTTGCACAACGGGGCTGGCCAGGGAGGCCCCTGCACTGCCCATGCCAAGTGCATGGGCAGGGGCCCAAGTGGGGCCCTCAGCACCCTGTCTCTGCCAGCCTTTTCAGGTCAGTGATACCGCAATGTAAACGCCGGCGGAGAGAGGGGTTGTAATCCCAAGGCTGCCCTGGCGGATTGGGACCGCCGACACAGCCAGGCCATCAGGGGGCGAAACTTGGCGGTACCGGCAGTCCGACTGTGGCGGTAACACCACGGTCGTAATATCGCGGTCCAACCGTGACCCTGGTGGTCTAGAGGTGGCCAGGGTCATAATGATGGCCAAAGTTTGTGTTTCATAAAGCAATAACTGCTATAAGACCTTAAAATGTTGCTGTCTGTTTCTTTTTCAGAACTTTGAACCTTCTCCTCTTTTCTTCCATGTTTCAGTCTTGGAGTGCCAGAAGTCTTCTTCTCACCTGACCCTCGGAAGAACAAATTTGTACATTTAAATGAGTAGGAAAACAATAACTAAAAAGTAAAGAAAAAAATAAAACACAGAAATAGGCCTCTACTTTCTCCACCTTTCTAGCTTTAGGTATTGGGCTTCTTTGTTCTAGTTTCCTTCCTGTTCTCATCATAGGCTTTGGGTTCCCCTTTTCCACAAATCCTCTGGGTTTTTGTACGCTAAGGCTCTATCCTTTCTGTTCCCCCAAACTATTTGAGTTATCCTTTCCATTATAAGTTATCTCTATTACTTTTCTCCTTTTGCAACTACTGAAATCTTGCAACATCGTAGACAAACAAAAGGGTAAAAATACTTGGAGACTGTGGGTTATTGTCACCCACTGTGGGCTGTGTATTACCTTATTTGCTTGTATATTAATATGAAAAGATGACACATATAGAGTAAGTAATTTATTACCCTCAGAAGTCTGCTCAGAACTTTTGACTCAGACAGGAGTGTGAAATCATCCAAATAGACACTGTAAATCAAATAACATCAAATATAACATCAAATAATCAACATAATCAACTGGAGTCAGTAATTTAAATCTTGACTTACGTGGCCATGAATCACCACACTAGTTTAGTAAAGTTTAAACATTTATTGCCCTTTAGATTAACAATGCTAAGTTCACGTAAATCAAGCGCAACACCAAATTATGGAAATATATAAATATCACAGGCTGTCCAAAACGCCTAAAGTATCTCAATTAAATTAAAGAATTAAGCATCAGATATTCCAAAAGAATAATGTAGAACAACAAGATCAAGTGGAAAATAGAAATGACATACATTTAGTTGTGCGAATGAATAAAATCACAATCAATTAATATACATTCAAAATTAGATTTAGGTCAGAAGTCCCTAACCAACACTTTAAATCGAAAAGCATGTGTGGGCTTCATGCAAAAGGGAAAATAAGACAAAAAAGAATTTGGAAAACATCAAACTAAGGCACTAGCCAAAATAAGTGGTTGGATTTTCTAAGGGAGAAAAACCTGCAAGAAAGATGAATGCACATTGGTTATACCTCTCCTAAATGGATCTTCAAACAGCAGACACCTCGTCAGCAGTGCGCAGGAACATCAGGAACATCCGTAAACAGCATCAGGACATGAAGGGAAATAGTTCAGCAAGTTGGGCTTAATATGACTGAAACTGTTAGAATCATAGGCAAAGACAGAAACACATCTAACTCAGCATTTATCTGGAACAGAACTAACTTACATCACCTAAAACTTTACTAAATTAAAGTCCTAAAAGTTACTAACTAAGCTTTTATTGAAGATGACTGTGGGGTGTTTTAGTTTGGATCCAATGAATATCATCTGCGCATCAGATGTATCTCTTCACGTTTTCTGCAGCAGTGATTGGTTTCAATGTCACTCCTCTTGCGTCCTCTTCAGACACCAGCTTCTGTGATTAATTACATTTAAAACTAAGTTAAACATAAAATGAGTTTCCTGCCAAAAATGAAACTCATGCAGAAGACATTGAGCACTGAGGACTGTTGTTTAGTTTGTACATCATTATCACATCTCAGGAAGATTATTATAACAACCAAAGAACATAACTTTTCCACAGTGTGCAAGTCACACTGGATGCTTGAAGAATAATTATTTTTTCAAAGCTAGCATTTCTTTTAAATCAACATGCCTCTGGAAAACGACTAAAACGTAAGTCCTTTAAACTAGTGCTAAGCATAAAGAATAAAACATTTCATTTAAATGTAAACCATTAACCTTTTAGGACATCAATAATAGTCACCTTGCCAGTTTATTTAAACATGATTAGACAAAATATATTTTCATTAGTCTCTATTTAATTTCATGTCGAGCTACATTGCGGCTGACACCAGGTAAGCACATTTCAAAGTGCACAGTTTCTAGTTAGGCCTTTAACACAGGTTAGGTTTATTATTTCATTATGTGTTTTAGTGACACATTTTTATTAATGAAGTTTGCTCTCTAACACAGCTACTGAATCCAACTCCGTATTAGTGCTTAGGGTTATATGTATAATATACTGTATGCATCAGTGCCTCCTTTTGGGACCACTCCCTCTCCCATCTTTTTGCCTTCGTTTTGCCCAGCCCCTCTGTCTATAGGGCACTGAAACCCAAAAGAATGGAAGGGATAGTAGTAAGAGAAGTAACAGGCTGTGTTACTAGACAGAGACCCATTTGGAAAGCCACAAATCTTCCCTGAGAGGTGGCATGTTCACGACTCTAGGAGGTAGTCCATCCAGACCGGCTTCCTCATCTGGAGTGAGCACTGTAGGTTCTGAGTCAAACTGTCTCTTTTTCAGCACATCTGATTTAGGCCCTCTTCATAATGCGGTCAGTGTCTTCGGTAGCGTCCTCCTCCTTGCAGCAGGGTGTTTCTCCTGCTTCCTTCTTTGCTACTGGGACACACCACCTGCTGTCCATGGCCTCACTGTATAGCAAACATGCGTGTGTGAATCCTGTGTCCTTTGTTTTCCTCGTGTGTCCTCTTTCGATGTTGTTGCTTTCATGTTTGCATTCCTGGTCTAATGTTTCTCTCTTGTTTTCTTTTTCAAGTTGTGATGGTAATGAAATCAGCTACCAACAAAGGTCTTCTGCCGCCCCATCTGGTAATCTATGTTTCACAATACTCAGAAGTAGTTTCCAAGTTTGTGTAACATCAACTCAAGCCTTACCCTACTATTGAGGTGGAATCTAGCCAAAACTAGTCATGAATGGCTAACCGAAATGTATCCTGAATTTCAAGCCATGGCAATATGAATTATGTTCCAGTACTGATGGGCATGGCCTGGCATGCAAAAATCATGGCAAACAATAGCTCAACATCATTGGACTAAAATGCATTACAACGTAATTAGCAATGGTTCATACTGAATAAAGAATTTGCATTCATTACTTTTATATTAATTAAGCGTACTGCAAACCTAGAAAATATTTCTGTTTGAGTTTAGTCATTGTCCCTACAAATAATTTAGGTTTCTTATTACATTTGATGAATTGTTCTGTGACATTAAGGATTCGAATCAAATATTTCCTTTCCTGCAAACCTCACAGTGCCCCTCACACTAGAATTTAAGATCAGTTTGAATGTTGACATATTTGGATACTAAACTACCTCTGGTTATCCATGCTGGAGAACAAGTAACACTAATATCCAAGTTCTAAGGAAATTCCAATTTGTGTGGAAATGGGAGTGTGGGCACAGATCGGAACTCTGTGTCATACGGTAATAACCACCCATGGTAAATACTGTAAACCTGCAATTTTCAGGGACACATTGACATAGAAAAACCTGGTGAAACCCATATAAAAAACAGTGACACACGCTAGATTTGTGCACTAAACACCCATAGTGCAAGTTGTGTGTTAAATCCAATCAGTGGAACTTGAAATAGGTGTAAATTACTGCAGTGGGTATATATCACACAGTATGTATCACATGCATTAAGTGTAACCTAGTTATCCAGTGTGGGGAAATTAGGCTCTTCCTTTCACATTTTGGAACAGGTATTCAATAACTTGACTTTCAGTGCATACAAGTGATTTCAGGGCAATTCTAGGTCCACTTCTTACTGCCAACTTGAACTCCCTAGCTGAAGGAACACACCATCAAATAATAATTCTCAGAGCTATTAAGTTCCTCTTACCAGCAGATAATTTCACACCTGTTGTGCAGGCCATAGTCATCTCAAGATTGGACTTCAGAAATTCCCTATAGACTGCCATTCCAAATTTCACATTACTCCTTTCAAAGCAGTCCCCTATGTTGTGGCTAGACTAAATCAAAGAGCTAGAAGAACTCATCAAATATATTCTGATTATAAGCTCTCGAAATTGACTGTCCATAGAGGTGAGAAACGTTTTCAAACTGCACTGTATGCAACTAAAATCCTTAAACAGGGGCATTAAAAAATATCCAACAAACTGGTAATGTCAGATGTATTAGGATCACTCCAATATGTGGTTCTTCTATGCCAGAAAAGCTGGGCATTTTCAGGGAGTGGCCCCAGAATGTAAAAATCCCACAAAATTATGGACGCACCATGAGCCTCCCCTTCCAAAGCATTATGCTTCATTTATCGGAATTCTACGGAAAATAGTTTAACCCTCATTGACTGTTGAAAGATTCCCAAAAATTCCAGACTCCAATTAAACATTACCTTCCAAAATATTATGAATATTTGATGTAAACGATATGCAAATGCTTTTGTCTCATATCAATTGATTTCTCTGATTATATATACTATTGAACTACCTATGGCTATTTAGTACCTGCTGTATATATCTATTTTACCTCTTCATTTATCCAATTGTGCTATTTAATGCATGCATAGATAAAAAATAAGCACTGAAATTTTACTGGGAAAAACTGATCTAAATAGAAAATAGGCGTAGTTCTAGAGATACATGGCCTGACTAAGACTCTGGTGGCTGGATTACTCCATCACAATGTGAGGTCTACACTGTATGTCTAATTACAAGTGCATTGGGATATAATACACTTGTGGTTAGGCAACGAGATATCCGTAATGTTTGTGATGCAGTATTTGTCAGTCAAATTCTAAATCACGCCCAAAGGTCAGAATCAACAATAAGTATTTTCCTTGCATAGAGACATTTACAAGGCAATGGCTAGGGGAACATTTATATAATTTCAAAATGTTCAATATTATACCAACATACTCGAATATTTAAACGCACCTGGGGCCATATTTATACTTTTTGACGCAAAACTGCGCTATCGCAGTTTTGCGCCAAAAAGATTAGCGCCGGCTAACGCCATTCTGAAGCGCCATGCGGGCGCCGTATTTATTGAATGGCGTTAGCCGGCGCTAGCAGACCGGCGCTGCCTGGTGTGCGTGGAAAAAAACCACGTACACCAGGCAGCGCCGGCGTTGGGGAAAATGGCGTTAGGGCGTCTGAAAATGGGGCAAGTCAGGTAGAGGCAAAAAAATCGCCTCCACCCGATTTGCGCCATTTTTAACGACGCCCAGACGCCATTTACATGACTCCTGTCTTAGTAAAGACAGGAGTCATGCCCCCTTGCCCAATGGCCATGCCCAGGGAACTTATGTCCCCTGGGCATGGTCATTGGGCATTGTGGCATGTAGGGGGGCACAAATCAGGCCCCCCTATGCCAAAAAAAAAAAAAAAAAAAAAAATGATACTTACCTGAACTTACCTGAATGTCCCTGGGATGGGTCCCTCCATCCTTGGGTGTCCTCCTGGGGTGGGCAAGGGTGGCAGGGGGGGTCCCTGGGGGCATGGGAGGGCAGCTGTGGGCTCATTTTGAGCCCACAGGTCCCTTAACGCCTGCCCTGACCCAGGCGTTAAAAAGAGGCGCAAATGCAGGGTTTTTTGCCCCGCCCACTCCCGGGCGTAATTTTTGCCCGGGAGTATAAATACGACGCATTTGCGTTGCAGTAATTTTTTTAGACGGGAACGCCTACCTTGCATCTCATTAACGCAAGGAAGGCGTTCACGCAAAAAAATGACGCTCATTCCTCATACTTTGGCGCTAGACGCGTCTAACGCCAAAGTATAAATATGGCGTTAGTTTTGCGCCGAATTTGCGTCGAAAAAAACGACGCAAATTCGGCGCAAACGGAGTATAAATATGCCCCCTGGTGCTTCCAAAGAAATGGTTAATGTACTTTCATCCTCTCCTACAGCTGTACGTTCGTATTCAAAAATATTCAGAAAAAATTGCTAGTGTACTCTCCTCTCTTGATCATCCTTGGAACTCTTTCCTGTTTTTGACTTTTGCGTTTGATTGGAATTATTCCCATTGAAATAAAAACAAATTAAAACTTGTCGATCAAAATTAAACTGTTTAATTGGAAACAAGCTCTGTGGTAGTGCAAGTATGCTCTTTCTAGTAGGAGCATCCATTTCCTGGAAACAGTCCTGCAAAACTCTGCCATTGCATGTCTTTTTACAGTCCTGTTAACGGCAATTGAATTGTTTAGTGCATGCAATGGATACTATTATTCGAAGTTATTTAGTTGCTGCTTCTTTTTCAAATGCACTATAACTATAAATATCTGAGAATCTTTGTTACAGAAAACACTATGAAAAAAGCGTTATAATAGTTATAGCCTATCATCTGGAAATTCTGACTGCATAAGTAATGACCTCCCCTGTTAGTTCACAGTCATGCTCTTTTCTGTTCATTTTTAAGTATGCCCTGGAAGGTATTTCTACTTAATTTTGTTTAGAAATTTGAAAAGCAAGTGAACTTGAGGTATGATTATAGACTTTATTTAAGGGTTTGATTTTGGTTTCTCTCTGTTCTCATATCAAAGATAAAATTGAAGTGGTGGTGTCATGTTAGTTATTCAGGTAATGAGATTTTATATTAAAAAGAATAAATTAAACTTATACTGTAAAGCCATTGGCAGGAGGGCCACGAGCATTCGCTCGTCTCTCAGAAAGGACGTTATACATTAATGCTGAGAACATCAAGAGCTATCAGCACAGAAACTCAAAGTTCAAAGGATGTCAAGTGCTTCAAAAGTAGAGTCTTATCTTTACGTTGTTTATATTTATAACAAATATTGCCTAGCATGTTTTACATATCAGTTTTATTGTAAAAAAGTAAATGAAGGACTAAAACAAGTTTAATTGAACAAATGTGCATTGAAATACACAATGGATGTTGATTAATCAAAGGACATTTTTCAACAACAGACCTTGCTTAGAAAGGAACTGTATTCTAGAAAAATAGCGATGGTGCATTAATAAAATATGTACAGAAAGGACTTAGCAGTCCCTCTAATTTAGAAACAACGTTCATATTTAGTTTATTTGAGGCTTTAGGTCTGTCACTGTTCTAAACATAAATGTCTTTATTCTAGATGTAAATACTCAGTATTGTTCTGCTATCATGATACTGTGCTCATCACATTTTGACCACCGCTAATTGAACGTAGGCGTATGTCAGGGTTTTGATCTGCGTCACTTGCTTTTTTGCCTAGGATGGTTGGTGACACATTCAATTGTATTCAAACTTTGGATTAATCGAAAAAAAATTCAACTATTACTTTATCTTTAGGCTCACGTGCATGTCTTGTTGATCGGTGACTTTGATGAGAGTAGCTTATTCCACCTCATCTTTTTTATTTTTGAAAACTCAAGTATGATTTCTGAAAACATGGACTTGAAGTGTAAGAAAATACATGAGATGCAAATGTAGATGTGAAGCCTCGGCTACCGAACTTGCTGTTATCCTACCCCACTTGGAGATGGATGAAGCTCTAAATTGGACAGTTGTTATTTCCACCAGTGAATCCTTATCCAGCAGTCCCTCTCTAGCAGCACAACCTATAAAGGTAGGCCCACCCTATAAAGAGGGGATTGAACATCACTAAATGTCCCTGCCTGATCCCACCATGGTTGGCATGGCAGACCCAGACAAGGGAATATAATAAATGGCCCTGGCACACTGAGTGGAAAGTTTGTATTTTAGGAATATTGCTTTTTGTATAACACAAGCAAATTACTGCTTTGGTAGCTTGGATGTGAAATGCAAAGGTAAATGCAAGAGGACTAAAAAACATGGCACCTGCTCACCATTCAGCCTGCTTTAAGTGCATCCATGGCACTGATAGATGTAATTGAGGCAGAGAGATCCACGTCAGGCAGTGAGAACCTCTCAATATGGTGGGCGGTCCTCCACCGATGAGAAAGAAGCAAAGGCGTCAGCCTTTCTGGTAGGTTGGCAGCTTGCATCGTTCAGGGGTTCATACAACCCTGAAAGTCCCTATAGAATGCTGAGCTCTTGTATACTTCTTCAGTGTCCTGATCACTGCAAAGGTTTCCCATTCTATTGGATTCCAGCTCTTTTCTAGGGAAGTAACCTACTATTGAAGACTACAGGTTGGTCCAGGCCCTCTTCATTCAGCTGTCAGAGTACAGCCCCTATACCATGCTCTGATGCATCCACTTGGACAGGAAGTTGCTTGGAAAAATCAGGGGACTTGAGCATAGGTGCAGTGCACATGGCCCCCTTCAGGGTATCAAAAGCAGGCCTCCATCCAGATCACCTGTCTGGGTTGCTTCTTAGAATTGAGCTCTGGTAAGGGTTCAGCAATGGTGCCACACCTACTATATGGTTCCTACAGATATTGCAGGACTGCGTATTAGACGAACATGAACTTCACAGCATAGGGACTTAGAGCCTGATTACGACTTTGGTGGTCTGTGGACTGACATGGTGGTGGCCGTGGTCTGACCACCGTCGGGTTGGCGGTCGGGCCACTATATTACAATGCATGAAGCTCCATAGACTACAGACCTCCTCAGTTCTGTTTACACTACCAGGCAGTGCAGACCACTACAGTAGCAAGATAGCACAATGCGCATGTCGGAGGACAGAGTGCCAGGGTTCCCTGCCCATCAGTTTACGATGATGCTTTTTTTGCTGACATGTCTGTGGTGGTCTAACCACCACATTGCAACTGGCAGAAAGAGAGGGATATGAGGGAGGAATTCACCTGTAGGCAGCTCTACACATCCTGGGCTGCCATTGAGCCAATCATACATGTCCTGCTGCTGCTCATGATGATCGATGGCGCACAAAATTCATGCCGCCATGGGCTCAACTGAAGTTAAGACAACATACCTACCTGTCACCACAAACTCCACAGAAAATCAACTGACTGCTATTCACCAGATATGGGGGCCATGCTCTCTGGACCAAGTATATCATGGGTGTCCATGGTTCAGATGTGTACACAACTTATGACACAATCCTGGCCCCATACCATCCCCTTTGGTCACGTCACTCACACTGCACCCCTGCATTTGTCAAAACCAGCCATGTCTGCACTTCCCAGTTGCAGGAACAATGATGAGGACATAACATTGTCTCACAAAACAGCAAATTCACATCACAACCACACATACAAATAGAAGTGACAACCACAAATTCTTCATATATTATCATCATGATACTGAAGACACATATGTATGGATCTGTCATTGAACCCAACCACCCCTTCTCTGAAAAATACCTCTAGTCCACTCACAAATATCACACAGATTGCAGGACTATCTAAGCTAAACGGGAGGCGCAATCTTTAGTGAGACCAATGTTCAAAACACACAATGTGATGAATACATGCAGAATAGGGATGGTGGCATCAGGGGGACCTCAAGAAAGATGCGGCCCTGGGATACATGTCATTATACACATGACTCATAAACACTATTTGCACAGGTACTGGAGCCTCGTGTATCTGAGGGATAAACAATAGTACTAAAAAGTGCCATGCCCATGTTCTAAATGTGGAAATGCAAGTCAAGAAAGCAAACACAACAGCAACAGCATGGTTCACACATGTAGATGAACTAACTGGAAGATGAACACATGAAAATGGACACATGACCATTCAAAGGAAGAGGCAGGGAGCACAATTGAACACCCTTCATGTGTGGACAAACCATACTCCAGCTCACACTAATGATACCAATGTGCGACATACATCAGGGGGACAAATTTAACACAAGAGATGTTGAAAGTGGCCAAGCCAATATTAAATGCTTACCAGAGCAAACATCACACAATGCATTGACACCCCAATTAGATTACCTCTCACACATCCATACATTGAAAATGTCCCCTTGTCCTGGGTGACTCCTGCACTGCTCCTAAAGTCAGATGTTGACAAACACAGCAAATGGATCAGCAATAACGGTGAAACAAACACATCTATAGGCATGCATCACTAATAAATCTGGAACAGCAAAAAGGTAGCAAAGAAATGACAGGACAAATGTGTAACAAACCAAACAACTTTTCTATATTAAGCATAATTCCAAAGAGGAGTAAAGGCCAATGGTTAGTCCAAATGTCCATAAATGGGTTGCACACTGCTGTGCACCACACCTTGGCTCGCTGAACACTGCCACAGAAATCTCCAGAGGAAGGGCATCAAGTTCCCATGCCTGGCAACTCAAATATCACCCCTGGGTATGATGGGATCAGGATTAGGAGTAGGGGGTTTGGAAGGGGGAAGGGTGGTTTTCACTTTAGGAGGGATGGGCTTCTTCTTGGGTGTGTGAGGAGCAGGTGTGACAGGGGAGATCTTAAGGTTGGTAGAGATGGCTTGGAATTTGGGTGGGGGCTTCTTGGTCTTAGGGGGTGGTTTTGGCAGGGTTAAGGGCACAGAAAAACAGGGAACTCTCTCTAGGAAAATGGGTAGGGGCATAAGAAGGGGGAAGGGGTTTGGAGGTTGAGGGAGTGGTTGTGTCTGATGTGTTTGTTGCTGGTGTTTGGATGTCTTATGTATCTTTGGGTTTGGGGGTGTCTGTTGGGTGTGATTGGGTTTCTTGTGGTGGAATTGAGGTGATGGGGATGGTGTGTGTGGTGGATGTGTCTGTTGGGGTGGTGTCTTGGGGTAAGGGTTGTGCGCTGGGTAGGTCTGCATCGGTAAGGGTGGTGTTTGGGGGAATTGTTGGGTGTGTGTGAAGGTGTGTGTGTGTGGCTGTTGACTGCTTGCTCGCTGGTGTGTTCTGTGTTTTTTGTGTTAGTAGGTGCATTTAGAGGCTGTTGAGGTGTGTGCCTACAGATGTGTCTGTGTGCTTGCGAGAGATATGGGAACAGGTACATTGGATGGGGACAAGGTAGCTAGTTGGGGGTAGGAAGGTGGGGGTTGAAAGACTGTCATCATAGTGGAGGCCAGAGCCAAAAAGATCTCTGTAGACCAGACATGGCGATCTGAATGCCTTCCAGGTACACATTCAGCATAGCAGTCTGATCCACAGAAGCACTTCTCCGGAGGTCAATAGCCTCCTCACTGAGGGCAGCAGGGGTAACGTGGGTGGGAGAAGGTGCCTGGTGCAAAGGAGACACCCACCCTCTTCAGTGAATGGCACAACCAACTGTGTGGGGAGCAACAGGAAGGTTGGAGATGGACTTGGTGGCAGACAAGGACGATACAGTTGCAGGTCCTGACTGTTCAACCACCACTAGGGAGTGGCCACTGGAGGATGAATCCAAAGATGGCAAGGTAGATCCTATCTTCTCTGTGGCACTCCCCTCACCCTCCATGCCACTGGGTCCCTCCATGTCAGATGCATCTTGGCCAGAGTTATCGTGGCCAGCTGCTTACCCGCTGGTCTCTGCCTTGTCTCCTCTGCTTAGCTGCGATGGTGCTGAAATGGCAAAGACAAATAGGATCAGTACATGTGCCTGATCACACTTAATCAATAAAGAGTATTATGATTGTGAGAAATGCAGTCTTTGGTTGGCAGTCAGGTTACCCCTGTACAAGCAAGGACCCTCACTCTAGTCAGGGTGAGTCACACACAATCCAAATTATCCTTTGCCCACCCTCTGGTAGCTTGGCACTGATCAGTCAGGCTTAACTTAGAAGGCAATGTGTAAAGTATTTTTGCAATAAATCCTGCAATAAGACAGCATAACACCACAAAAATGCAGCACACAGTGTTTAGAAAAATATACAATATTTATCTGGTTAAATGAAGGTCAAAACGATTAAGATTTGATAAGCATGTTTTGAATTATCACTGTAGGAAATGATAGAAGAGGTCTTTAGTCTTTAAAAAGCAACAAATGTCTCTTGCAAGCACAAATTACCTGGTTTCCATTCAAATCTCCGCAAGGGACCACATAGGAGGAGCTACACGGAAAACGGGGAGGTGTGTGTTGATTTTTCTGGCACACAGACGATGCGTCATTGAGTTTTCCCTCAGGGCAGGCTTTGCGCCGATTTCTGGCGTGGAGACTGGGATCCTTTTCAGGTTGCAGGGTTTTCAGACGCTCTAGGGACGATGTGTTGAAACCATGGGCGGGCAGGATGACGTCACAGGGGCTGCGTCGATCTGGTGGGCGATGCATGGAAATTTCTGTTGCACGGCGGGCACTGCATCGATTCTTCTCGCAGGAAGTCGGGCTTCGTCATTCCGGTTCAGCTTTGCGTCAATCCAGTGGGCCGCGTGTCGAATTTCTGGTCGCAATGCTGGTGCTGCGTCGTTCTCCTCTTCGGGAAATCGAGCTGCGTCGATCCAGTTTGGCGTGCAGTGATTTTCTCACCGCAAATCAGGCTGTGCATTGTTTCTTGCAGGCTGTGTGTCGATTTTGACCGCACAAGGAGTTCTTTTGCAGAAATGAAGTATTTTTGATCCTGAGATTCAGGAAACTGGAGGCAAGCTCTATCCAAGCCCTTGGAGAGCACTTCTCAGTAGAGCCAGAGGACAGCAAGGCAGCAGGGTAACAGCAGGGCTGCAGTCCATTGCAGAAAAGCAGTCAGGTGAGTGCTTCGGCCAGCCAGGCAGTTTCTCTTGGCAGGTTGCAGGTTCTGGTTCAGGGTTTCTTCTCCAGTGATATCTTGTCCAGAAGTGTCTGAGTTGGTAAGGTCAGGGATCCTGCTTAAATACTCAAATGTGCCTTTGAAGTGGGGGGGACTTCAAAGAGTGGCTTAGAAGTGCACAAGGGCCCCTTTCAGTTCCATCCTGTCTCCCAGGGTCCGAGTAGCGGGTGTGGCAGTCCATTGTATGAGGGGAGGCTACTGTCCTTTGACATGTGAGTGTCAGGCCCTCTCCCCTCCCAGCCCAGGAAGACCCATTCAGTATGCAGATGTATGCAGGAGAGACTGAGCATCCTGTGTTTGGGGTTGTATGAGTGAAATATAGAAGGAAGCTGTCAACTAACCTAGACATACTTGGATTGGAAAGCACAGAAGGATTTAAGTGTAGAGAAATGCTCACTTTCTAAAAGTGGCATTTCTAGAATAGCAATATTGAATCCAAATTCACCAATAAGCAGGATTTTCTATGACCATTCTGGCCATACTAAATATGACCTGGCTACTCCTTTCAGATCAGAATCTACCACTCAAACCGTGTATGAGGGTAGCCCTAATACTATCCTATGAAAGGAGCAGGCCTCACAGCAGTGTAAAATGAATTTAGGCATTTTACACTACCAGGACATATAGAACACACATGTTCATGTCCTGCCTTTTATTTACATAGCACCTTCTCCTATGGGCTACATAGGGCCTACCTTAGGGGTGACTTAGATGTAGAAAAAAGGGAGTTTTAAGGCTTGGCAATTACTTTTAAATGCCAAGTCGAAGTGGCAGTGAAACTGCACACACAGGCCCAGCAGTGGCAGGCCTGAGACATGGTTAGAGGGCTACTTATGTGGGTGGCACAACCAGTGCTGAAGCCCAATAGTAGCATTTAATTTACAGGCACATGTAGTACACTTGACTAGGGACATACAAGTAAATTAAATAAGCCAATTGGGCATGAGCCAATGTCACCATGTTTTAAGGAGAGAGCATATTCACTTTAGCACTGATTAGCAGTGGTAGGTGTGCAGTACTAAAGCCAGCAAGAATGAGGTCAGAAAAAGAGAAGGAGGAAGGCAAAAAGTTTGGGGGTGACCCTGCAGAAAGGCCATTTCCAACAATAATGTACAGTAGCTCTCAGCCACAAGCGACACCAAAGTGGCATCAACATTCTGAACACCAATGCATACATGCTAAGGGCTCGAAAAATCATAAACATGTTACTAGACCTGCAGGTCGAGTAACTTAAATAATCTGCTTTACCTAACTGTTATGTACTTGACCGGTAAACGGGTTTCAAATTGTGTGATTCTAGGCAAATAGTTTACAGAGTCGCCTTTTTTGTTAATTCTCGCATATGATTGCACCTTCAAATATGTGAGCCCAGCATTTCTGGAGTACAAAAAAAACTCTTGTTTGATTAAGTAGGCTAACGTTTGCTGCATGCATCAGAGGAATTTAGCCCACATACCCATGAGGTCTAGCCCACATAACCTAGGACTTCTTTTAGCTTACTAACAACATTGCCATCAGGAGCACGAGTGTTTCTCAGTTTTTTTAAACACTCAGGGGGTCATTGCAACCCTGGCGGTCGGTGTTAAACCGGAGGTACCCACTTTGGGGAATTATGACCATGGCAGTTACCGCCATGGCCATCCGCCGGTTTTCCGTTCCGCACGCCAGGGCGGAGACGACCGCTGGGCTGGAGACCTTGGTCTCCAGCCCGGCGGCCATCACTATACCGCCGGCGGTATTTGGACCCGGCTTACCGCCGTGGATTTCATGCAGTTTGAACCGCCATGAAATCCACGGCGGTAAGCACTATCAGTGCCAGGGAATTCCTTCCCTGGCACTGATAGGGGTCTGCACCACCCCCCACCCCCACCCCGACTCCCTTCCCTACACCCCCCACAACCCCTGCCACCCCCCAAAGGTGGCAGGGGTCTGCACCCCGACCCCCAACATCACATCACCCATACCCACACGACACGCACGCAGGCACCACCTACACCCTTACATGCACACATGCATACATAGATGCCAACATCCACACACACAGTCAGACATGCACACCCACATTCAAATATACATGCACACATCCATACAGACATACCCACAGACATACACGCTCTCATTCCCATACACACAACACCCCCGCAAGCATACACGCACTCACACACACCCTCTACATACACACATGCACACCCCCATGCACCGACACAACACACAACACCCCCCACCCCCCTCCCCTAACGGACGATCGACTTACCTGTTCCGTCGATCCTCCGGGAGGGGACGAGAGCCATGGTGTCAGCTCCGCCAACACCGCCACGCCAACAGAACACCGCCACGGCGAATCACAGGACGTGATTCGCTGGGCGGTGTTCTGTTGGCGTGGTGGTGGAGGTGGAGCAACCTCCACTTCCCCGCCTCCCACCAGTATGGCTGTTGGCGGCTCACCATTGGTAAAAGGACGGAGAGCTGCCAACGGTCATAATATGCCGAGCTGGCGGTCTTCCGCATGGCGGTACCTTGGCGGTCTTCAAAAAAGACCGCCGAGGTTGTAATGACCCCCTCAGTTTTAACAAATATATATTAGTAAACCATGAAGTGGTAACATATTGTCATCTACACACAGTAACTTTCCAAGAAATGTCCAAAAACCTCTCCACTAACTTTCATCTTTACTGATAAAACAATATAGGCCCTCATTATGACACTGACGGATGGCTGAAATCAGGTCTGGCTCCAATTGGGCACACAGCTCTTGGATTGTGGCCCTATCAAGTCTGTAGGTGAGGATAATGTGCCTGTCCTCCATTGTAGCCAAGTCCACCAGGGGCCTGTACACGGGGGGATGCCTCCATCTCCTATTCATCCGCAGATGAGCATTTGGTCAGTTTTAAACATTTCCTAAATGTACAGTGAATTGCATGTTGTTACAGAAACAGTATGTTGATGTTTAGCCCCAAAATGTGCCTATGTGTGCTCTGACGCAGTTAGGTGCCATGGCCTGCCCCCCCTGAAATGCTGGCCGCCTGTCCTGTGTGGATGGACAGGTGGAAATGAGGTAATGCCGCTGACGTTGTGCGCCGTTGCGGGAGGCAGTCGAGTACCCCTGTGCAACTCCTCATTGGTTAACATTGGGCCCTATGGGTTACAGTAGCCAATGGTGATGTACGCCAGCGGTGACGGTACGCACCACCGCAGACATCACCGCCATTTTCTATCTGTTCACTCACTTGCTACCTGACCTTCAACAGGAGAGGACCTACACTGAAAGTGCTACTGTGACCTGTGTCTGGAACCGACCATGGCTCTTGTCACTAGGGAAAGGGCCCCTGCCTTCGCCACTGCGGAGTTGGAGAGACTAGTGGATGGAATCCTACTCCAGTACCAAATGCTGTATGGGTCTCCAGACCAACAGGTGAGTACATTGTGAGCACAATGCCTGGGGCATGAATACATGGAGTGCTCTATGTGAGGGCCTCGTGTAAGGGGGGTGGTTGAGGGGTCCTGGGCAGCATGCTGCATGTATGGTGGGCAATGTCTGTGCATAAGGGGATGGGAGGGCTATGGTGGGCCATGAGTGTAACAGGCCGGACGTGATGACAGATATCTTTTTCCATGTTTATTTCTCTGCAGGTCAGCGCCCATCAGAAAAAGGGTATAAGGCATGCCATCTTCAAGGACGTGCGGACCCTGGGGGTCTATGGCAGGCGGAGCCCCACTGTCGCAAACGGTGGGAGGACCTGAGACGCTGGGCAAGGAAGATGGCAGAGGCCCAGCTGGGGATGGCTTCCCAACGAGGAAGGGGTGCCCGTCGAACCCTGACCCCCCCTGTTGTTCTGCATACTTGAGGTGGCCTATCCGGAGCTGGATGGACACTTGAGGCCATCACAGCAGCCACAAGGAGGTGAGTACATTTCCCAATACACTACTTGCGCGTGGTGGGGTTGTCTATGGGTGGGGGGTTGTGCTCCTGTTGGTGCCCGTAGGCCCGGCGGGACATTACAGTGTAGGTTCCATGTTGGGCAGGGCCTGATAAACTACACCTCCAAGCAAGATAGTGGGGATCCACTACTGGGCAGGTCTCTGTGGGTCTCAGGTATGCTGCAACTGGCATTAGGGATTACTGCCCAAGGCCTGGTTACTAGCATTGTGACTGATAGTGCATTGTCTAGTGCGTGGGGCTGTCCCTTGGGTGTCGTGTACGCCAACGGTGTTGTTGTTGCTGCCATTGACCAAGTGTGTCCTCTGTCTCTTCCCCTCTTTTTGTTTTGTCATCCTGTCCTTCTGTGCATTAGCATCATCTGGCAGAGGAGTAGAGGCAACAGTGATGGAGGGAGCTGCATCCCATAGGGCCCAGGAGGCTGAATCCACCAATGGAGAGGGCACCAGTAGGACGGAGGATGAAGGGAGCACCACGGCAGAGACAGGAGTGGACAGTTCGGACAGTGATACCTCCTCCGATGGAAGCTCCCTAGTGGTGGCAGACACCTCTGTGGCCACCCCAACTACAGGTACAGCCTCCACCCGCCGTGCCAGCACCGCCCTCCCAGCAGTTCCTCAGCGTGTTTCCCGTGCCCGCTGACCCAGGATGGTGGGCATCTCCTTCACCCCAGGCACCTCAGGCCCTGCCACAGTTAACCCTGCTACCCTGAGTGAGGACTAGTGACCTCCTGCAATCCATCTCTGTTAGGCAGTCAACCATAGTGAATTACATCCAGAGCCTGGCAGGGCATTTGCAACATACAAATGCATTCCTGGAGGGCATTCACTCTGGTGTGGCGGCCCAACAGAGATCATTCCAGGCTCTGGCCTCCTCCCTGATGGCAGCCATTGTTCCTGTCTCTAGCCTCCCCCCTCCAACTTCCTCTGCCCAGTCCCATGCCCCTGAACCCCAACCTATCCCAAGCACACATTCAGACCAGCAAGCACCAAAGACAACACACAGGAGTGGCTCAGGCAAACACAAGCACCACACATCATCCCACACCACACATTATCCCACTCACACAAACACCATCCAGATGCTGACATAACAACATCCACTGCCATCACTGTGTCCCCCTCCTCCTCCTGGTCCACCTCTCTCCTAGTAGCGTCTCCACTCACACCTGAATGCACCACATCCATACTGTAGGAGGCTGGCCTGGCTTGTAGTGGGTACCAAGGGGTACTTACACTCTGTACTAGGTCCAGTTATCCCTTATCAGTGTAGAAGAGGTGTTTCTAGCAGCTTAGGCTGATAGAAGGTAGCTATAGCAGAGCAGCTTAGGCTGAACTAGGAGACATGCAAAGCTCCTCCTATACCACTGGTGTCATATGCACAATATCATAAGAAAACACAATACACAGATAACAATATGCCAAAAGTATCTCAGTGAGTACCCTCAGTATGAGGATGCCAAATATACACAAGATATATGTACACAATACCAACAATATGCAGTAATAGCAAAAGGAAGTAATGCAAGCAGTGTAAAGTTACAATAATTTGCAATAGGAGCACATAGGTATAGGGGCAACACAAACCATATACTCCAAAAGTGGAATGCAAACCACGAATGGACCCCAACCCTATGTGAGCTTGTAGAGGGTCGCTGGGACTGTAAGAAAACAGTGAGGGTTAGAAAAATAGCGCACCCCAAGACCCTGTAAGGTAGATGTAAAGTGCACCTACAACCCCCAGAGAGCACAGAAGTCGTGATAGGGGGATTCTGCAAGGAAAACCAACACCAGCAATGCAACAACAGTGGATTTCCGGACCTGAGTATCTGTAAGATAAGGGGACCAAGTCCAAGAGTCGCGACAGTGTCGAGAGTGGGCAGGAGCCCAGGAAATGCCAGCTGAGGGTGCAAGGAAGCTGCCACCGGATGGAAGAAGCTTGGTGTTTTGCAAGAACGAAGAGGACTAGGAACTTCCCCTTTGGAGGATGGATGGCCCACATCGTTAAGAAGCTTGCAGAGGTGTTCCCAGGCAGAAAGACCACAAACAAGCCTTGCTAGCTGCAAGGGTCGTGGTTAGGGTTTTTGGATGCTGCTGTGGCCCAGGAGGGACCAGGATGTCGTCACTTGGAATAGGAGACAGAGGGGGCGCCCAGCAAGTCAGGGAGCCCTCACAGAAGCAGGCAGCACCCGCAGGAGTACCGGAACAGGCACTTAGAAGAGGAGTGAACCAGAGTCCACCCGAAGTCACAAAAGGGAGTCCCACGACGCCGGAGGACAACTCAGAAGGTTGTGCACTGCAGGTTAGAGTGTACACTTGGCTGTGCAGGAAGGAAATCCTGGAAGAGTGCACAGGAGCCGGAGCAGCTGCAAATCACGCGGTACCCAGCAATGCAGTCTAGCATGGGGAGGCAAGGACTTACCTCCACCAAACTTGGACTGAAGAGTCACTGGACTGTGGGAGTCACTTGGACAGAGTTGCTGAGTTCCAGGGACCACGTTCGTCGTGCTGAGAGGGGACCCAGAGGACCAGTGATGCAGTCTTTTGTTGCCTGCGGTTGCAGGGGGAAGATTCCGTCGACCCACAGGAGATTTCTTCAGAGCTTCTGGTGCAAGAAGGAGGCAGGCTACCCCTAGAGCGTGCACCACCAGGAAATAGGCGAGAAAGCTGGCAGGATGAAGCGATACAAGGTTGCAGTAGTCGTCTTTGCTACTTTGTTGCGGTTTTGCAGGTGTCCTGAGCAGTCAGCGGTCGATCCTTTGGCAGAAGGTGAAGAGGGAGATGCAGAGGAACTCTGGTGAGCTCTTGCATTCGGTATCTGAAGAATTCCCCAAAGCAGAGACCCTAAATAGCCAGAAAAGGAGGTTTGGCTACCTAGGAAGGAGGATAGGCTAGTAAGAAAGGTAAGAGCCCATCAGAAGGAGTCTCTGACATCACCTGCTGGCCCAGGCCACTCAGAGCAGTCCAGTGTGCCAGCACACCTCTGAATCCAAGATGGCAGGTCAGGGGAGTGGTCACTCCCCTTTACTTTGTCCAGTTTCGCGCCAGAGCAGGGCCGGGGGAATCCCTGAACTGGTGTAGACTGGCTTATGCAGAGATGGGTACCATCTGTGCCCATCAAAGCATTTCCAGAGGCTGGGGGAGGCTACTCCTCCCCAGCCCTGACACCTATTTCCAAAGGGAGAGGGTGTAACACCCTCTCTCTGAGGAACTCCTTTGTTCTGCCTTCCTGGGCCAGGCCTGGCTGGACCCCAGGAGGGCAGAAACCTGTCTGAGGGGTTGGCAGCAGCATCAGCTGCAGAGAAACCCTGGGAAAGGCAGTTTGGCAGTACCCAGGTTCTGTGCTAGAGACCCGGGGGATCATGGAATTGTCTCCTCAATGCCAGAATGGCATTGGGGTGACAATTCCATGATCCTAGACATGTTACATGGCCATGTTCGGAGTTACCATTGTGACGCTATACATAGGTAGTGACCTATGTATAGTGCACACTTGAAATGGTGTCCCCGCACTCAAAAAGTCCAGGGAATTTGCCCTGAACAATGTGGGGGCACCTTGGCTAGTGCCAGGGTGCCCACACACTAAGTAACTTTCCACCCAACCTTCACCAGGTGAAGGTTAGACATATAGGTGACTTATACGTGGCTGTGAAATAAAGTGGGCATTATTTCACTCAGGCTGCAGTGGCAGGCCTGTGTAAGAATTGTCAGAGCTCCCTATGGGTGGCAAAAGAAATGCTGCAGCCCATAGGGATCTCCTGGAACCCCAATACCCTGGGTACCTCAGTACCATATACAAGGGAATTATAAGGGTGTTCCAGTATGCCAATGTGAATTGGTGAAATTGGTCGCTAGCCTGTTAGTGACAATTTGGAAAGCAGAGAGAGCATAACCACTGAGGTTCTGGTTAGCAGAGCCTCAGTGAGACAGTTATTCATCACACAGGGAACACATACAGGGCACACTTATGAGCACTGGGGCCCTGGCTGGCAGGGTCCCAGTGACACATACACTAAAACAACATATATACAGTGAAATATGGGGGTAACATGCCAGGCAAGATGGTACTTTCCTACACATACCCACTGCCTCCATCACCTTAACACCTATCAGTGCATGCCCCTCACTGGCAGTCACCACCGCCACACACATCCCTTGTGTCCTCTCCCACTGTGTCTGTGCCCCCTCCTCCCAAAGTACACAAACGCAAGCACTCAGACACACAACAGCCATCCACCTCACAACAACATCCAGCCGATGCACCTACACTCAAACACAGCAGACACCTCCTACAACCACTGCCTCTTCCCCACTCCCAAACGTATGTCCTCTTCCTGCCCCAGTGTCCCTAAGAAGCTTTTCCTCTCCGCCGTTGACCTCTTTGCTACCCCTCCCCCGTCCATCATGTCAGGCCGGGGGGGCAGAACCCAGGCCAGCACCTCAGCCACCAAGTCCACGGCCACTGCAGTTTCGGCAACTACTGCAGGAGTGAGAGGCTCCAAGGAGACACCTATCAGCACTGGCAGTGTGCCTGCACCAGCTGCCAAGGGGAAGCGCAAGGTGGCACAACCACACGGCAAAGGCAAGGAGGCACCACCACACAACAAGGGCAAAGAGACACCACCACACGGCAAGGGTAAGGATGCACCACCAGACGACAAGGCCAAGGAGGCACCACAACATGGCAAGGGCAAGAAGGCATAACCAGACAGCAAGGAGGCACCACCACATGGCAAGGGCAAGGAAGCACCACCCAACAGCAAGGGCAAGGAGACACCATCATACGGAGAGGGCAAGGGCTAAGGGCCTGCCCCTGCAGGCAGGAGGGACAGGAGCCCTGGTGCTGTGACAAAATCTGAGCCCACAAAACCAACCATGGTGCTTCTTCTGTCTGAGGCTTCAGGGGAAGGGATGGAGCCGCCTCCCACCACTGGCAGCACCGACACCAGCACCGCCATCAGCCCCGCCACCTGCATCGCCATCAGCAACACCATCTGCACTGCCACCAGCACCACTGCCAGCAGCCCCAGTGGGCAGCCATCCGAGTCTTCAGGGGAATGTCAGGAGCCTCCCCCCACCACTGGCAGCACCGACACCAGCAACGCCGCCTGCACCGCCATCAGCACCGCCACCTGCACCGCCACCAGCACCACTGCCAGCAACAGTAGCCCCAGTGGGCAACCGTCTGAGGCTTCAGGGGTGGGGCAGGAGCCTACCCCCACCACTGGCAGCAGCAACACCAGAACCGCCATCAGCACCGCCACCTGCACTGCCCCCAGCACCACTGCCAGCAGCAGCAGCCCCATTGGGCAGCCGTACGAGGCTGCAGGGGACGGGCAGGAGCCTCCCCCTACCACTGCTAGCACCACCAGCAGCCCCAGTGGGCAGCCGCCCGAGGCTGCAGGGGAAGGGCTGGAATCTCCCCACACCACTGCCAGCAACAACACCAGCCCCGCCACTGGCATCAATGAGCAGCAGTCACCGCTGGTTGGCAGTGTGTAGTCCTGCCTCTATGGACTGTAGTGCATTCTGGCCCCTGCAAATCCTGTGGTTGTGACACCCAGGTGAGAGACTGTGACCTTGCACTCCCAAAGATTGGCATCACAGGGCACAATGCCCCCTCCAGAACCAGTGGAAGAAGGGATTCAGTCACTGCATCCTTGCCAGGATGAAGCACACTGGGCACAAGGCCCCCTCCAGAACCAGTGGGCACACCACCCACTTGAGAGACTGTGGCTTTGCACTCCCCAGGACCAAGCAGTGGGCAAACCACCCACTTGAGAGACTGTGGCCTTGCACTCCCCAGGACCAAGCAGTGGGCAAACCCCCCACTAGAGAGAGTGTGGCTTTGCACACCCTAGGACCAAGCAGTGGCAAACCACCCAGTTGAGAGACTGTGGCTTTGCACTCCCCAGGACCAAGCAGTGGGCAAACCACCCACTTGAGAGACTGTGACTTTGCAATCCCCAGGACCAAGCAGTGGGCAAACCACCCAGTTGAGAGACTGTGGCTTTGCACTCCCAGGACCAAGCAGTGGGCAAACCACCCACTTGAGAGACTGAGGCTTTGCACTCCCCAGGACCAAGCAGTGGGTAAACCACCCTGTAGAGAGACTGTGGGGGTCATTCTGACCCCGGCCGGTGGCGGAAGCCGCCGGCCTGGCTGGGACCGCCAGAATACCGCTGCGCGGTCAAAAGACCGCCGCGGGTATTCTGGGTTTCCCGCTGGGCTGGCGGGCGACCGCCAGAAGGCCGCCCGCCAGCCCAGCGGGAAACACTCTTCCATGAGGATGCCAGCTCCGAATGGACCCGGCGGAGTGGAAGGGGTGCGACGGGTGTAGTTGCACCCGTCGCGATTTTCAGTGTCTGCATGGCAGACACTGAAAATCATGGTGGGGCCCTGTTACGGGGGCCCCTGCAGTGCCCATGCCATTGGCATGGGCAATTGCAGGGGCCCCCAGGGGCCCCACGACACCCCATACCGCCATCCTGTTCCTGGCGGCCAAAACCGCCAGGAACAGGATGGCGGTATGGGGGTCGGAATCCCCATGGAGGATTCCCCAGGGCAGCGGAAAACCGGCGTTACACCGCCGGTTTTCCGTTTCTGACTGCGGCTGTACCGCCGCGGTCAGAATGCCCAAGGGAGCACCGCCAGCCTGTTGGCGGTGCTCCCGCGGTCGTTGGCCCTGGCGGTTTTTACCGCCAGGGTCAGAATGACCCCCTGTGTCTTTGCACTCCCCAGGACCAAGCAGTGGGCAAATCACCTACCTGAGAGACTGTGGCTTTGCACTCCCCAGGACCAAGCAGAGGGCATGTAGCCCCCTCCAGGACGAGTGGCGTTGTACCATCTTCCAGTTGAGGTGCCCCCCCATTCCCCATCCCCCTGAGGTGCCTTTGTATTTTTGACCTGATGCCCCAGCAGTGTTCTCTCCATGTTGATGCAGGAGTAAAGTGGGGCCTTGGCCTATGTGATGTGGCCCTGTGGCCCACGGACATTATGGACTGGGAAGTGTCCCGCCATTTGTATATCTGTAAACACTGTTTTGAATTTAGAGGACGTTTTTCTGGATTTTTATCTTATTACACTCACTTTAATCAATTCCTTATGTCCTTGCATTATTCCTGAGGGGTACGGGGTGAATATGTAATGTTACTGCATTTGTTTGTGTGTATGCTGTTGGGGGTGGGGGTGTCGCGTGTTGCATGTGTGTGTCACTCTCTTTTTCCTCCCCCTCCCCTGTGTGCTAGGGGGCAGTACTCACCATGGTCGTCGTTGCCGGCATTGGTATTCCTGGTGTAGGAGGAGGTAGACCAGCATGGGGAAGATCTGCAGTTCGGGCTCCATGGTGTCGTGGTTGTTCCCTGAGTGTCCAGAGGTGAGTCCTTTGCCTTCTGTGTTCTGTTTCCGCCGTGCTTTTGATGTCGTTGGTACCGTCCCGGAAAAGGTGGCAGATAGGCCTGTTATAATAGAGTGGGTGTTATATTGTCTTCCGCCTGGATGTAGGCGGTTACCACCGTGGTACTTGTTGCTACCGCCGTGGCGTTCGGTGTGTTGAAGTGGCTGTCTGTGTTGGCGGTTTCCGCCATGGTCATAATTCCATTTTGTTTACTGACAGCTTGTTGGCGGTATTACCGCTGCTTTATCACCGACCACCAGGGTTGTAATGAGGGCCATAGTGTCTTAACAATCTGTGAAAATTGGGTTTCAGAAAACATATCATTTGCACATCAACATGTAAAGTATTCTGATTTGTTTTCATCCTATTAAAATATTTTTCATCACACAGAAATATAAAAAAGGGCTTTCACAACTACTGAAATATATTTTGAAATGTTTGCACAGCTGACTTAGTCATTTAAATGTTGTGTGTTAGGAAAAACCTGACAACCTATATCCTTTTATTTTACATTCTAAGCAGCAGGTCACACAGTTCGCCTTACACAGTCCTGGAACTCTGCAGTCAGAAGGAAAATTAATTGCAAGAAAAATCTATAATCTCAGTAGTGAACTCTGTATGTTCCAAGTTGGGATATTTAATTGGTAAGGAGCTTCAGCCATTTATGACTAATCTATCCTCCTATGTAAGAGACACTAAAGACATTTTACAGAAGTTACAGGATATTGAGTGGCAACCTGACTATTTTCTTGTCACCATCGATGTTGTTAGCCTCTATACCTCTATACCTCTATTAAACATAGTGATGGCTAAGCAGCAGTGAGCAAATGTCTTTCCATGAAATCAGTTAAACACATGGCACATAACTCCATGATATTGGATATGCTTAAATTCAGTCTTGAAAATAACTATTTCCTATTCAACTGTCACTTTTATTTACAACTACAAGTGACAGCGATGGGGCAAAATTTGCTCCGCCATACGTGTGTATCCTTATGGGAGCAGTGGAAAATTCCTGGCTTTGGAGTGACCGATCGGAACACTTTACCCCACATATAAATTTCTGGGGACATTACATCAACGACATCTTGCTAATTTGGCAAGGTCAGAAGGATCTTCTTCACCAATTTATTCAGACATTAACACCTAATATTTGGGAGATCGAGATCACTTATCAAATCTCCAACTCCTCAATTGAGTATCTTGACCTCTTGTTATTTATAGAAGACAACAAACTTCAGACCAAGTTCTTTAGGAAAACTACAGTGTCATCCTTCCAGCACTATTCGCAATATCCCTAAACGTGAATTCAGGAGAGCCAGACTCAACTGCACTAATATCTCTGATTATGACGTTATTTCTTCTCAAATGACTGAGAGACTTACATTCAGGGGTTACAACCGTAACTCACTTAACAATATGAGGAAAAATATGAGAGACATGGATCGTAATCAGTTGCTCAATAAATCTCAACAGACCAGCAGAAATCCGGTTATCCGGTTCATCACGCTGTATCATAATGGCCATCACCGTATTCGAAAATTACTGAGGAAATACTGGTATCTGTTATTGAACAATCCTTCCATTAATCAACACATTACTGATCATCCTCGAATCGGCTTTAGACGGGCCCCTAACCTTCGCAACAAATTATGCTCATCGTTTTTCCAAGAGAAGTCAGCTTCCAACTTTCTACCGCCTAAACCAAAAGGTTTCTATACCTGCAGTAAATGTATTGTCTGCAGGCTGGGTCTTTCCATATCTAAACTCGTCACTATCAATAACCAAACTCATCACATCCGTGATTTTATTAACTGTGATAGCTCCCATGTTGTTTATGCTATCTGGTGCCCATGTAATCAAGCCTATATAGGCAGTACCACCCGTCTCTTAAAAATTAGGATCCAAGAACACTATCGGAATATACAGAAGTTAGACTCAAAAGCACCACTAGTTGAACATTTTATGGAATTTCACACTCATCAACGTACTTTTAGTTTCAGTGGACTCCGACGGATTACATCATCCCCAAGAGGCGGAAACGTACTTGTACGTTTACGTCAGGAAGAAAGCCGTCTCATAATCAAGTATGACACAGTGAACAATGGACTTAACAAAGACCATGTGTGGCATTTCTGGCTAATGTAATCTGCAAAGTATTCACTTAAACATGCTTAGTCTTGATCAGAAACGCCTCTTCTTTATATTCATATGTTGGTTCTATATATTATTGTTTAACATTGTGTTAGTCTGGTTAGTGTGCTCCTTGTCTTTTCTGACATTGTTATTTCTCATCCTAAATTCCCCATAGCAACAATCTACCAGTGACTTACACCACTTTAAATCCCTTACTCTGGTCACTTGCACAAATACAAGGAAGTTTCTATTTTTACTATTATTTTTATTTTTATTTTTATTTTTATCTTTTTATTCTTATTCTTAATTTTATTTTTATCTGTATTTTTTATTTTTATTTTTACTATCTATATTCTTATGTCTATCCCTATTTTTTATTTTTTTATTCTTCCTTCTGTCTTTATTCCTACATTTCCTTATTTTATTAATCGCTTTCATTTAATCTTTCCTCTATCTTCCTTTTACCTATTTCTCAATATGGTTTTCTTTCATTACAAGATGGCGGCTCTCTTAGCCTTGGCCCAAGATGGCGCCACCCATCTGTGTCCAAGGCAGTCCCTTTTTTCTTTCCTTACCTCGCTAACACCATCGAGGTAGGACTCTTCGTTCTTTTCGTTCCCGGCACAGTTTATAAATACAATGCTGACGCCTTCGCGTCCGTCCTGTTTTTTCACAGGAGACGGACTCGACCCCTTGCATCCTGATGCCTTTTCCAGGTGAGCTTGTTGGTTGCAATCATGCACCAACATTCTATTCTATTATACTATTATTATCAATATCTTGCATCCTTGTCAACCGCCGAACCCTGCAGTTACTCTCCCTATCAGTACGGGGTTTTGGTAACTAGAACAATAGGAGCCCCGTTCTCGAACTTTTGTAAAATTACATACTTACTATTTCCCTTTCTAAAATTACATACTAGTCCTTTCAAGTCACTTATTGCCTTCTTTATTTTAACTGCATTGGCAGGATATATTGTTTCCCTTTTTCCTTACTATTAACCAATTAAGGATGATGGCCAGTTATTAATTGTATTGTAGATCATATTATTCATGTTTATTAATGTTCTCCCTTGGATTTATACTCATGGCACATGTTATATGCTTGTTGTATGTATCCCTTGCAGATTAAGAAAATACCTAATCATGTACACGACAACTGTATTATATTGCTGAACTCTATCCAAAGGATATGTTTGATTTTATGTCACACCCCCCGGTCAATTTGTTTCTTTTTATTATCATTTTAACCCTTATCTCGCACATTCTTCTTCACTCTCCCTTCTTCACTTTAAATATATCCATTTAAACATATCACTTTAATCACTGGTATCATTTCGGAATTCATTGTTTGTACCATTCACTCTTCACTTACGTTCTATTCACCTTTTATTAATTTATTGTTTCTAACTCTAAGGTCACGATTACCACGACTTTCTTAGACCTTTCTAACCCATTTATTTATTCACATATCCATATTAATTATCTTTACTAGTTTCAAGAGCTAACAAATATCTTATGCCTTGGATCGATCTTCTCTTTATTTTTCACATATTTTTCACCTATTTTCAATAATGTTCCTAAGCATCGTCTTATCTGAGATCAATTAGCACCCGAGAATATTAAACCATTGCATGTATTCTGGAATTTTTCACCTTTCGGTGTTGCTTTATTCTAATCACTCTTCTTGCTAATATTATATTATCCTTAGTTGGACTTTGTTTCCCTTTTCTTTCAGCCTTGAGAAAGCTCCGGCGTACGCGCCTGTTGGGGCGAAACACGTGTTGGCTGACTCCTTTGTTTCTCTTCTGGATTCATTTATTGATGTACCTTTTTCTGGAAATATCTTGTTTTCTTCACACAAAATAAATAAGTAAACAACGTATCAACAACGACGCTTTCTGAAATCTTGTCCACCTGAATTTTCTCTAATTTATGGCATTAGGTCCCTAAACAAAGACTTTCTTTAAGAGGGACTTTTCCATTTTTTTGTCATGTTACAGAAACAGGGCCTCCAACGGAGGCGCAACAAAGGCCCCTGCAGCCCCCATGGTTTGAGGGTCCCGGAGCTGCAAGGGCTCCCCACAGCACAGAACACTGGCTTGAGACCTCCTAAGTTAGTCTACAGAGTGGGGCCCTCCATGTAATGTGCAGGGGGACCCCTCAAGTTTCATTACGCCATTGGTGACATTGTGTTCATAATAGGCTCCGAGGTTGGCCGTGGCGCTGACAGTGCTGGAGGTGAGACTGCCTACAAAGCAGACTGCAACGTCGCTGGCGGTCTGCCTTTTTTGCTTGTCCTGCTGCAGTTCTGCCTGTATACATCGTAATGCAGCGTACTAGGGACTGTAGGTGCAGCGGTCTTTTTGGTAACACCTACATGGCTGTCTGACCACGATACTCAAAATCGGGCCCTTAGTCCACATCTGCCATCAGTAAATGCTGGTGGGTTTCAACTAGCTCTCAGTACAACATCCAACCCCTAAACTGACCAGGACAAGAGAAGTTTTTTACAACCTCAAAAATTGCATTCTGATTTCCCAAGAAATCTGTGGAAAAAAGATCTAACCCTTTCGTTAGTCACCCATTGCATGACCAAGGTAAAAACAATAAAGGTTCAACAAAGCATTTTCAAATATTTATTGAAACAACTGTATTCTTGCAAAGAAAGAATGAGCTGTAATCATTAGAAAGATGAGTTGTTTCAGTAATCAGCATTATTGGAATGGTACACCATACAAACAATTCAACCGTAATAATTTTTGCTAATGTTTATCAATTCCTATCTTTATCTAATAATATACTAACAAGAGCGGGAGTACCTTGCTGCCAAGCCAAATCAGTTGGAATAGCCTAATCCACATACTTTGGTGTTAGGTGTCTGAAAGCCGGTACAGGTTATCCTCCTTTGCAGGATGGAGGTCGGAGTCTGCAGGGTACCTGTAAAAAAGTTCAAAGGGGCTTAAGCCAATCCCCTTCTGCTGTACCTCCCTGTAATCAAACAAAGGCAAGGCAAGAGGACGTCCCATTTCCACCTCAAGGATTCCAATAGGCCCATGATCATGCCTTTGGGGGTCTTGTTGAGCCTTTCAACAAGCCCATTCGTTTGGGGGTGGTAAGTAGTGGAGAACTTGTAGGGAATCCCCACACTCCTTCCATATGATATACATGTTCGCTGACATTAAATTGGCACCATGGTCAGATACCACCTCTTGGGGAACCCCACATGGGTAAAGATCCCCCTCAGTGCTCTGGCCACTGGAGGTGCAGTCACCATACTCAGAGATGTAGCCTGTGGGTACTAAGTTACATGATCTACTAACACTGGGTTGAACATGTTGCCAAGTGCTGTCTTGGGGTCCAGAAGCCTAACAATGTCAATGTCCACCCATTCAAAGGCAGTGTCAATGATAGGGAATGGACTGGCAGGTAGGGCATGACCTACAGAATGCATCTGAGTCCATCCTCATCTGGGGCAAGTAAAAGTGGATGAAAAGCCTTACAGAAGCCCTGCTCTGCCCTAAATGACCTGCCAGGGGTACATCATGAACCAGGTCCAGTAGGAAGCTCAGGAACCGTACTCTCACTAAACAGGAGACCATTCTCCCAGTAGATCACGTGATCACCAGAGGTGTCACCAGCTGCCTGGGCCTCAGTGTGCCTCCATAGGCCCTCAAGAGTAGGGCACTCCATCCGCGCTTTTCAGAACTCCTCCCTGGTGGGACCCCATCCCTTCTGCCAATTGGTCAGTTCAGGTACATTCCACAGGATGGCAATGACCCCCCCATAGGTTCTGGGGCTTCATCATCAGGCTCATCCTCCTCCTGGACCATGGAATTTGAGGGAGTGGGTTTCCACACCCCTGGCCCTTCCTCTGTTTGGAATGTGAGATCTCTGAACAACCGCTTCATCACCCAAGGACTCTAGGGTAACCTCCATGCCGTACCCCACAGTATCTGGGACAGTCTCCTTCCCAAGCACTACACTAACCAACCAAAGTGTCTCCCCACCAGTAGGGAGGCTGAGCCCCTGTGGACACTTGGCATCCCTCTTGAAGAACCCCACTGTTTACACTCATAACACTTAGTGGGTGCCTTCTTTTAGGACATACTATGAGGGAATAATTTCTTCATTTGCTCAGGTAGGGATTGGAAGTTTGGACCCTTTGAACTAGTTTTGGAGCCTTTACAGAACTCATTGTTTGTATGTTTGTCTCTCCTCTTTCATCTTGTGGGGACCATGCCTACCAATGTGGTAATTCCCCCTCACATACCTTCCTATGGACCCTGGTGGTGAGCCAGAGGTCTGCCTCCTTAGCAAGCTCCATGGGGTCAGGGAGCTAATTGTCAATAAGGTGCTGGTGCAGATCTGCAAAACAAAGACTGAACATGTGCTCTTTCCCAAGATAATTGTACAACACCTGATAATCCATTACTCTAGTGCTCTTTACCCACCCATCCAATGCCTTGCAAACAAAGTCCACACAATCCACCCAGGAGTGCTGGGCAGCTTCTGGCTGTTCCTAAACTTCTGTCTGTGCCTCTTTGTGTAAGGCCATACTTACTGACTAGGGTTTCCTTCATGAAGGGACATCTCATCCTATTACTCTTATCTATGGCCAGTAGGGTACCCCTCCCTTTATTAGGGATCTGCTTCCAGAGGCTAGCCCCCCAATCCTCCTCAGGGATCCTATGCATCCGCAAAGACACCTCATACACTTCAAATTACTTGTCAATATCAGTCCCTCACAACTAAGTCAGATACCAGACCATTAGTAATATGGACCCTCTTGGCTCCAGAGGACATTGTAGAAATGCTGCCACCATCATTGCTGGATTCCGCCTATCTGGCCTTGAAGCCCAGCTCCTTCAGACTCAGTGCCTTATTTAGAGTTTGGTGGAGGAGTTACTCTATCACAAATGTGACAGATATCCTGTCCGCCATATTACAAGTTCCATAGGTTATGATGGAATCATAATATGTCAGACGGAGTATCTGTCTCGTTTGTGATAGAATAACTCCCTCTGCCAAACTCTAAATCAGGCTCTCAGTTCATAAGCCAGTAATCATTATTTCTCCTCCAAGTGCCACCTAGCCTTCTTTTCCTGACCTGTTTCCTCTCTTCTATTCCTAACTGGGCCATCATCAGCTTAAACTCCCTCTCTGCCTTCCTTTCTGCCAGCTCTTGTGGGGACAAACTGTTGGAAGAAACACTGTACCCCACCCTGCAGGGAGTTCCAACTTGAAGGTCAAGTTATCCCCCTCAGGTGAAGGCTGCCTTTAAGGGACATCCTCTTCTTGTCTCTCCACCTCATCGCCCACTTCTGTGGCTTCAACCAATAACTTGTGAGCTTCCACCCAGGCCACCAGCACTTTTTGGAACTCCAACTTCCTGGTGGTGCTCTTGGCTAGAAGTACCCTCTCCTTTCAGAACCCCTTGAACTGGGACACAGTGTAAGCATCCATGTTGACCAGCTTGAATTCCATCATTGCAGGTGTCAGACACAATAGTCAAAGGGAGAATTTGGAAAAACATATATGAAGCCAATCAAGGGGAATATAAACTCAAATTTGCCTTAGATGTGGGATGGTAGTGTACACACAACCACTATATGGCACATCACAAACATAAGCCCTAATCCTCACCACTGATCACCAATAAAAGAAACTGGGTTGGTGATTGACTGGGGTCTGAGCCCTGGTAAAGCAGCAGCCTTAACTCTTGTAAGGGTGAAGCACAAGACAACCCCAGATTAACCAGTGCTCAATTTCTTGATAAACTTGGCACAGAGCAGTGAGGCTAAGTTCAGAAGCAATCTGTAAAGTATGTGTGCAACACTTCAAACAGTAATAATGTAAAAATACAACACAAAATGATCCCACATCACATTAGAAAAATAGAGCAAACTATTTTACAAATGAAACAAGATCACACCAACAAAAATCAAATTAGTTGAACCAGAATTATGCAATTTTAAAGGTCTTGTTGAAAATAGTCCCAAAAAGCACAAAGCACCAACTGTTGATGTCTGGTTACGCCGAACCAGGAATGAGTCACAAGTTAAAGCTGACTGTGATAGAGCAAGGGCCAGCTACAGGAACCCAGTTAGGACCACTAAACAAAGTACCTTAAAACCTGGTTTGCGGAGTGTTGCTAGGATCTGCATCAAAGATGTGTTGCACAGGCGAAGCAATGCATCTGTTCCTTCAGCACTTGATTCTCAGTGATAGCAAAGGCAAGCGGTCACATACTTCACAGGAAGTTTAGTGAAGGGGGACAATTGGGTCAGCTCAACAACTCAACAGGCACCCTACAGCGTAATAAAGTGATGCTACCACAGAGCCTGCATTTGAAAAAAGGGAAGCACTTTAATGCACAATAACATTCTGTGCTCAAAATGGTTTTTCAAAGACTCAAAGATTTATGTCATTTATGCAGTTATAGTTTTGCAAATCAAGGAGTCGTGCAACTGTAGCAACTTATAACAAAAATGGTCTAAATGGTTATTTTATCATTTAGTTAACTCAGCACAATAGACATGTATATTTTGTCTCATCATTTGCAATGCCTTTTACCCAAGGCTGGACATAATTTCCAATGTCATTATTCATGGTACACATAGGCCCAGATGTAGCAAAGGGTTTTTCCCATTCTGTGTCAATGGGAAAATGTGTTCGTACATATGACCCATAATGACAAACATGGTATGAGTAGGCCACTCATGAGACCAAATATGATATAGTTCTTTGATAGTTGCAATGGGAACGTCTGGTTAGAGCCTGGTTATTTAGAAGAATAATTAAGGCATATAATTAGAGCCTCTGGTCTTGACATAAAATATTTCAAGCTAGGCAGTAGTGTACCTAGATTAAGTTGGTAAATAAGATAGAATGTTTTACCCTCAATTGGAATGGTGTGTGCAGTGATTCTTAATTTTACTATGTATGAGATGATTTATAAAGGTTTTTGTTGTATAAATTAGAACGTATTAGGTAACTTGACAGTGGTAACACTGTATTGCATATATATATATATATATATATATTATTAAGAGAAAAGAACAAATTGTTTCCAATAACGTTCCAGGCATTCTTTTGCATTTCTGAACATTCTCCTTGTTGGTATTGGGTAAAGGACTCAGACCAATTTCGACTGATGATTCTGAAACAGTGAGAGCCTCTCTTCTGCTTCTCACGGCATTACATTATGATAAAGAACGCAAAGCTCTTCTCTGAGCATGCCTGTGTATGTGTGCTAAGTAGCATCTTAGCGACATCCTAAAGCAACGAATGAAAGAGAGGGTCTTGATACAATTAGAGCTACTTTATCCACTAAAATCATTACAATGATATCCTTTACAGCATGCTCATTGAACTTTCTTCTTTCGCTTGTTCATTTCTTTTAGGAAAGGTGTGTTTTTCTTTATGTCACCTGCCTTTACGGTTGACAAAGATCGTGTTCTGCCTTCCACCCTGCTTCTAACCCATCCTATCCAATTTTTCCCCAAAACATTGTATAAGCCTCCCTTCCAAAAAATAGCATGGTTTTTGTTCAAGCCCCCATTAGTCTAATAATTTTTGTTAGTTTCTTGCTCCCTCTTTACATCTCCTGTTCCTCAACCACTGTTCCTATCGAGATCCACCTCCTGTTAATATCAATCAAGAATTCATTGGTGGTTCTTGGTGGCACTGACACAGGGTAAGCAGCATAGAACCACTACTGTTATTTGTGCCCTCCGTCTCTCAGAGCTCATGAAAGGAGGTTTACTGTCAATCAAACTTCGTGTGCATTCTTAGCACAGAGGTTTTGCTTTTAATGACATTGTTAATGTCATCATGAAGAGCACTATATTGTGACATAAAAACTAGCTTGTAATAACGTAGCCTGATTTTTGAATGAACATTTAATAACAAGATAAAAAAACATTATTTTATGAAGAGCTGTTCATATCTATTTTAACAAACAAATTTCAAAACTGAGTGAAGAAGGCAAGATGTTTAACTATAAATTGCATCATCGATAGCAACATTTATTATAGAATGATAGGTTACCATCATTTTTATAAGAAAACCATACGTTTCAGATATCAAATAATTGACGATATCATAAACGTTTTCCAAAATCGTGATCTTTCACAAAATATATTACAATTTCTTTTTTGTATTTTTGGCAGTCACATAATGTGATCATGCTGTCAAAATAGTTTCATCATCGCTAATGAAGTCCTAAAATCCAATTCAAATATCTTTTTATGTGTTAAACATGATCTTGATATGCTGTTACAACATGTTGTATTGTACTCCTCTTCACCGTTGGTGTAGAAAAATGACCACTGGGTTTGGCTTAATCTATTGTATCTTTTCTAGGGGTGTATCTCTTCACGGGGTGGAGAGATGGAATGTATATTGGACAGCTCACAGTCTGTGGTGCTACTGGAACAGTGTAGACTGCATTGGGCAGCAGGAGAATGTGAATGGTAAATATATTTCTAAACCACACACTGACACAAAAGTGGTTGAGCCTCATGCTTGTTCTTCACTGAAGATTTCCTGATAGAGCTCTTTATTGGCTGACATTTTCACCGTTGCAGAACCATCTCATGATAGCAATCAGCTATCATAATGTTTTAACACTGCACTGTTAGTAACTTCAGAGTAAATTCATAGTTGATTAGGGAGATCATTTCAAATTAGTCAGTAATCCTCTTACTGATATTTGAAACTTCTTCCTTGACACCATACATTTTTCTGCCAAACACCTTTCACCAGGTAAAATATTGAGGCCCTGATATAAGAGAAATGACGCACAACTGGACCAGCGCAGTTGTGCGTCAAAACAATTACCGCAGAGTAATGCCATTCCTTAGCACCATCTGTGCGTCATATTTAAAAAACGACACACCATGGCGCCAAGGAAAGGTTACCGTAAAAGGAATGATGATAAGCACTGCGACATGCTGGAAAGAAAAATTATGCTAATGCTCCAAAAGTGGCGTTAGAAAGTTTTGCAGCACGTTTTTTGATGCATGTCGTGTTAGCACCATATTTAGCAGCATTAGTGTAAAAAAAAGCGCTTAGGTATGAAAAACAAATTAGGGATGCACGATGGAGAATACAGGCCAGGAAACACCCCAGAGAGATCCCAAAGAGCCCAGTACGAGCCTGGGTCGACCAGCAAAGTCCCAGGAGAAGGAGAAAAGGAAGCAGATGTGTTGCTTTAGTGAGGAGGAAAATAACATCTTGGTCAAAAAGGTGCCAAATGTGGCGCAACGTCGCACTCCGTAATTGTCCCTGAAACCTGGGCAATAATGGTCCAACAATTCAGATGCGCCCACACCTTCTCCCTATATGCACCAAACATTTCTCAACCATCCCAGCAATCGCTTCACTGTTGCCAGTGATCCACCTGCTCATGTGTAACACTCAGTGTGCAACATGTCCTACGCTAGTTGCACAGGGTGGCCCAACAACAACTGTCACACACCTCTATGCACCATTTAGGAATGGGCACAAAAGTAAACATATACAACATATGGGACATGTCTGTGGTCATCATTTGTGCCGTTGTACAAGTAGCTCCCATTTCACCATGTAACAAGGTTGCCTGTGTTTGTGAATGGTTGGTATTGTGCACAAAGGGACACCTTCATGCATAAGAACAGCCACAAGTGGAACCAATGTCACACTACGGGCCCAATGTTACAAGCCCGTAATGCAACATTAGCATCATATAAATTGTTGCCAATGTGGATCCAAGCTGCCCATTCCCTTTGTGCCACATTAACAAAATCACACAATGCGTGCGTTGATCCACTTTGTACATCCTTACACAACTATATGCTTGTGGCAGATGTGCTGTATGCAAGGAAATATCCCTTATGCAGGGAGGGAAGAACTAATGGGGCTGACAATCGATAAAGCTTGCCCTGTGCCATTTAATTCCCTCATGTGTGAAGCCTGCTAAAGACAGATGACAAAGTTACACAAGCATTGTAAGCAAGAGACCTACCTGTGCTTTGCTGCATGAGTGCCATCATGCATGGTGCCAATGCAGTAAAGCACCAAAATAGTGACAAAACTCATTAGACTACTTTGGGAATGTCCACAATAGTGAACAGTAATGTAAATGACATGCGTCCATGGTGTCAGTGGCTGGGGCCAGGGGCCTGCACGGAAAATGGTGGAGTGGGATCAATGTACCAAATACCTTGAAAGGTTGCCCTATGTGTGATGCACAATGCAACACATAATAAACAAGTACAAACTGTAGAATTACAAACTTATCATACACCCACTTGTCACTCCCACACCATCCTGAGTTATTGGACTACACTAAACCTTGTCCAGATGTGCTGACTTTTTCAAAGGCATCCGAAGCTGGGTGGGTCACATGTGTTGCGTGGGAAAATCACAAATATGCACATGGAATGCCTATTACATGCAGTGTCAGGTGTGAGAGGGGCACATGGAAAATACACCAGGTTAAGGAATGCATGGTGCGTCATATAGGCATGTTAAGTATGACCTATCACTATCCACCACTCAAATACAAGTCAGAAATTTTAGATGCTTTAGTGCAGCACCATGATGTCTGTGTCTGGATATGCTGGCACATTTATACCCATTTATGAAGAAACATGCAGTGCAACAGCTCTGCTTGCTCCTCTGTACAGCATCAATTCAAATGTCCAGTGATGTGTACTTCTCGCAGATAGTCAAAACACCCCTATTCTAACCTTGGTAATTCCCAAATATATGAGGGACCTCACCAACATTGCCACACAACCTGCATGTTGTAGGGATGTCCCTCTTGTCTATCCTACTGCACATCTGCAGGGAGGAACACATCCTGCTAAATCTACTAACAGGAATTCTGTCTGCCATTTACAATGTTTGATAATAATTGCAACACACATTGAAAGTAGTCCACAATAGGATTACTACAAAGTCTGTTCTCAGTGCCACAACTACAATGCCACCATTGGTGTGGTGTCCCAACATGATGCATCCACACATCAACAAGCCTCCAAATGTTTCAGGTCCACCTCCCACCACATGTGTGTTCACAGAGTGATGGAAGTGGGTGGGCTTTCCATATACATCTTCCAAGCATCTTAGGCCCAGATTCATAACAAAGTGGTGCAGCGTGCTGCTGCATCAAAAATAGCAGTGCTGCACTGCACCACTTTTGAAATGCAGGGTGTGCCTTATTTACAGTAATACAGCTCACCCCTGCAGCTCCCCTTGTGCTGGCGCTGAAGTAAGCTGCATGCTCTAACGCAGGCATCCTTGCACCATAGTGCAAGGATGTCTGCTTTGAGGAGACTGATTGTTTATGTGAAGGAAGGGACACCTTCCTGTACATGAACAAACATCTATGGCATTGTGCTTCTCCTATGTGTGCTGCAGAATGCTGTACATTTGGAAAAAACAAACAACAAGGAGGAATAAAAGCATGCCTCCTCATTTTACCATGTGAATGCCAAATCTTGGGTTGGCGTCAGAAATTGGCACTGCCACAAATTTAGGATTCAATGTAAATATGGGACAGCATGATAAATTATGGAGGTTGAAGTGGAAGGCCACTACAACACCCATTGCATGTCCCTATGACGCAGAAATCTGTGTTGGAGGGGACCCATTTTTACAAGGATGCGTAATGTCACAAACACAATAAACCTCCTTGTAAAAATGGAACGCGTCTCTGGAGCATTGCTAAATGTGAAGCTCCTGTGGTGATAGGACCTTGTAAATCTGGCCCCAGAGTCATGTATTCTGCATCCTGCAGCACACAACATAACAACGAACCATATCGTGGGCATGTGTGCAAACATGAAGGTCTATCTTCCACAAAAAATACATGCAGTCCAGCAATAGAGCCATCCTTGTAGCTCTGCAACAAGGAAACCTGAGATGCACGGATGAGTGTTGCCTTGCAGCCTGCATTTCGCCACAATGAGTTAGTGTTGTCTTGCAGCCGGCATTGCGCCACTATGAGTTTTTGCTGCTCAGATATTTGCATCGTTGGGCCACTTTAGCGTAAGATGTTTGGCACTAATGTTGAACAAGGATGCACTAGGCCCTCTTAAATCAGTGCCTATGTTCCAAAGTTGTGTACAAATGTTTTGGTGTAGTCATGCTATCTGAGATACGGGCAAGTTACATTTGGTATGTGATGGTGTAAAAGAGTACGCCATGTACATTTTGAGTTTATGTGATTTTATTGAGTTATCTTCATGGTGATTCTTGGAGTACAGTTCTATGTGAAAATGTTTTGCACAATTAGTTCTCAGCGAACTTCAGCAGCAGTGTTTTGTTGTTCCCCCCTCCTCTAGTTGCACACCATTGTTGTCATCCTCCTCTTTAGGGACATCTACGTGTTCATCCCAGGGGATATTTGAGTGTAGGCAAATGTTATGCAAAATGGCAAACACAAGGATAAAAAGGATAATTTTGCAGACAAGGGAAAGTACATATAACTACCCTTCTCCTGTGAGATGTAGGCAAAAGAACCTTGATTTAAAGAGGTCAAATGTCCACTCCACTACATTTCCGGTCTTAATGAGGGCTTTGTTGTAGGCGCTCTGCATCCATTGTAGGATTTCCAAAAGGTGTCATGACTTAGGGCTGGATGCCGTAATCTTTGTCATCTGTAAAGGAATGTGAGAATATGTGTTAATCATGCACATTAGTTAACTGCTGGGTGCCATGGCCCGTGTTCGTTTTGAGTGGAGTGGTGTATTAGACTTACATCTGGTATTGTGTATGTTCCTGTTTGGATGGATGGTTGCATTGGTCTGTGTTGGTGAACTTTCCGATCATGGGTTATGCCTTAGGTACATGGTGATTGTAATTGGAATTTTTGTCTGGCAGGTCACCCATGCCAAATATGTGCGGTGTTCTCTATATTTGAGACAGAGGCCCACATTTACAAGGCCCTAGCACCTCCTTGCACCACATTAGACTCATTTTTGTAGAAACTATTGTGGGTCAACCAAGCAAAAAATCACAGTGCCATGTTTACAAAATGCCACTACCCATGCAGTGAAACCCTTAGTGACCCTTTGCGACAAATTACACCTGTTCATATCATCATGTATGCAAGGGTTGTGTTACCCCCTTGGGCAAAAGCAAAAATGGTGCAGAGGAATAGAAGAGGTTCCAATGCGTAATTTTTATTTGGTACTTTTGATGCTTGCACAGAGCAGGCGTAAGTTTGGAGCACACCATTGCTTTAAATGTGCCCTTATGCACCGTGCATGATTTGCAACATACATTTGGCAATAATCCTACACATTCCATCTAATGCATCCATCATGTTGGCACTATTGCACCTACAGTGTGACATGGTGCACCATACATTGAATACGGCACACACATGTTAGGTTGGGGGGGCACAAAGGTGCACAAGTAAAGAAGCACTGCTTTAGATGCTGCTCAACTTTTCTGACATGTGGCCCTTAGTGCCTTCACTTTAGACCTGTAGAACAGTGATGTAGCAGACATATGTACCTATTTTGTGTGTCGAGTGCCATGTAACAGGTGTAGGGCCCTGTGTGTTGCATGTGAATCTATCCCTTTGCCCTTGAAATACCTCCCTTGCACAATGTTTTGTTGTTGGCAATTGCTGGCTGGCATACGTATGTGCATGAGGTTCATATGCCCAGTGTGGGACAGTTATATGGAATGTATTGTGATGTATACAATTTTTTTTCAGACAGCTGTGGGACAGGACAGGGCCTGCTGTGCTTTTCAGCACTGCTCTCCATCAGGAGTCCAGCCCTGCTAAGTTCCATGTATCCTCATTCATATGCATTAATGGCCTCTCCCTGTACATTGTCAGTAGTACATCTGCCTCATGCCATTGTTGGCACTCTTGAATCATGATATGGAGATGTGGGATTTACAGGTATGTTTGTTGGTGTGCTGTGAGGTGTCCATTCCTGCACATGATCTTTCATTTATGGTGATGTTGTATTTCAATGTGTGCTCCATTATGCACCACACAAGGGAAAGTTGTACACAAATTAGTATATTTATCATATTTTGCTGATATGTAGATGGTGATGGGACCACTCGGGTGGCAATAGATATCAGTGCAGCATAAGATTTCTACAGCACATTAAATGCAGGGCAGTGCCAATGTGTGAGTTGTTTGACGTTTGAATGGCCAATGAAATTCACATAGCAGAACGATTCCTTGGTAAGTGTTATGTGTGAAGGATCTGTGTTTTGTTGTGAACCTGTGGCAATTTGTAGTTGTTTGAGTCCAGTGTTTGTATTCATAGTGGACATTGCTCCACCTGTTCAGTGATGTGTCAGTCAGGTGGTGCCAGGGTCTTGCAAATATGAGTGTATATGAGGGTGATGTGCATGGCATGCGGTGTAGTGTGGCACGTGGCATATATTTTGTGGTCTATACATCTGTGTTTCCCTGTCCATGTGTGTTTGGTGTTATGTCTGTATTGTTTGTACTCAAGGCTTGGTATGTTGTGTGTGTTATGATTTGTATGGTATCTTGCCTACAAGTAGACCATTACATATTGTCCATCCTGGAATTGTTGGTTTATAGTGAAGTGCCTGAAGATGTAAGCATTGTGGACACTTCTGAGATATTTTGCAAGGATGTTTGGGATGATTCCACAGTGGTCCACGATGGCCTGCATATTGATGGAGTGGGTATGTTTGCTTTTCCTGTAGAGGTGTTCAGTTGCTGCAGGAGGGACACGTTGGACATGGGTGCAGACCATTGCACCCTGCACATGCAGGAAGCCACCAATTTGATAGAAAAATTGCTTGGTCTCCTGCTGCAGTTCCTGGGTGTTGGGGAACTGGATGTGGAGGGGTGTGAGACTGATGATGGCATCCTGGACCTTCGTAAGGAAGGCAGAGAGAAATGATTGGGAGATACCACCCACTTGTGCCGCAGTCATCTGGAATGATCCTAATGCCAGCAAGTGGAGGACAGCCAGGAGTTTGGTCATGGGTGGAATTTTGGTGTGACTCTGCACTCTTGCTGTGATGTCAGGCGCAATGTGGTGGAGCAGGCGTTCAATTGACTTGCACCTCAGACAATAGAATCTGATCACCTCTTCTTCCCTGAGGGCCAGGATGCTTTCACACTGGCGAAAGCTCCTCTCCCGCTTTCTATGCTGCATTTGTGGCTGCTGTGGTGGTGTTTGCGGTTGCCGCTGTGGTGCTGGTGGCACTTGGCGTCATCCCTGTCGTCTTCTATGGGTGTCGGGCTGTAGGAGTAACAGGTACATGTTGTCCAGTTGCTTTCCAATGCTCCTTCTGTGTGTTTCTCTTAAGTAGTGTCCAGGCCTCTTTTTAATGTCTGGTCTGACCAGGTGTTAACATTTTGACACTAATCCGACTTAGCATCATTTTTTGGAACCGGTTCTTTGTGTGCGTAATTTTTCCATCTGGGTTCTAAATTTGGCACTCGAGGTTTAGTGTCATTTTTTAAGAGGGAACCCCAACCTTGAATATAATTGTCATTAAACAATGCAAGGTGAGGTGGTGCTCCCAAAAAATTATGCTGTCGACAATTTTGACATTGAGTTTGCGCAAAAAAATGGCACAAAGGTGGCACTAACTTTTCTTAAATCTAGGCCTGAGTTTGTGTGGGAAAAACATTGCATTTTCTGAATGTTGCAGCTCAGAATGCAAAAAGCATATGAACCTCAAAATAAGTAATTCCATACTTGGTAAATGGTTATATGTCAGAACAACTACCTCGTTCTTATCACTAATGCTTTTACCACGAATGCGTTTACAACGATTTTTCATTGTAAACGCATTCCTAGTAAAGGCATTAGTGATCAGCATGCACGGTTCCAGCATGCTTCCCCCCTAGCCCCCACCCCCCAAAATTACCACAACCCCCCATCCCCACAACTACCCCAACCCCCAAAATTACCACAACCCCAACCCCATCCCCTAAAACCTAAACCACCCCAACCCACCCCTTAAACCTAAACCCGGACCCCCACTCCCCCCCAAACCCTAATCACCCCCAGCCCCCACCCCCACCCCAAAAATTAAAAATACCTGAGTCCCCACCCCCACCCCTAAAACCTAAACACCCCATTCACCGAACCCACCCCTTAAACCTAAACCCTGACCCCCAACCCTAATCACCCCAAGCCCCCACCCCACCCCCCAAAAAACAGCCCCAGTCCCAGCCCAACTTATCTCCTCCTTCACTGCGTCGACTCCGACTCCCTTCTTCTGTACCTTAACCACGCATATACGTGGTTCAGACATGCGTGGTTAAGGTACGAAAACCAGGAAGTCGTTGAAAACGAAAGCGTTGTTTCACTTTAGTTTTTCACGACTTTCTGGTTTCTGAGTCGTTGTTCCGGGTGTTTCCTTTGGTAAATACCCTACTGTGTGTTATATAAGTTACAAGGTAAGGTATTAAAACAGAACAATTCTGGTGAACAGGTTAGGAGGCCCTATGTGTTATGTTATCTCAGGTTATGTTAGCATTGTTTGTTGATAACACATACACCAGTCGGTTTCCTGGTGCTGAAATGGTGGCAGTATGGTAAGAATGCTGTAGCCTAGGAATTAGTCATATGCTTGGATGAATAACCTGGTTTTCATCAGGTTCCTAAGATTCTGATAATAAGTAACAGATATGATTTCTGGGGGGGGGAAAGAATTCCAGATATTAGTCGCAATGACTGAGAATCTGGCTCCAGCAATACTCTTATTTTTATATTTCAGTACCGCCAGCTAATTCAGGTATGTGGAGCGCAGAGTACGGCTGGGGGTGTACTTTTGAATGAGAGAATGAGAGATGGAAACCAAAGCATGACTTTTATTGTTGAGTGTTTTAAAGATGGTGGATTTCTGCTCCGCTGACATCGCCCTCGCAACCGTCCCACATGTCTGCAGAACTACAACGGGTGGTGGATCATTTTCACACCTCGCTGCCAAAACGTGGAACAATCTTCCCACCCACCTGCGCCAGACCAAAGACCTCCTTACTTTCAGGAAACTTCTCAAGATCTAGCTGTTCGAGCAGTAACAGCACCTCCCTCCCTCCTTCTCCCCCTCCCCTCCTCAGCACCTTGAGACCCTCACGGGTTAGTAGTGCGCTTTACAAATCCCCTGATTGATTGATATATTCTTCGAGATACTTTACATACATTTCCTTTGCTTCTAAGAAGTAGTTTTTCTGTCATATCCGTTTGTGACGTTGGAGTTTGAGCTTGGCTGCTTTCAAATTGTTTGTGAACTGTTTGGAGGCATTGTGATGTCTAGGCTACTTAGGCAAGGGAAGGGGGGGCATCTGTATCCCTGGCTGTCATTAAACAGTTAGATAATGCTTTTGCATGTAGATCGATGTTCTTGTTTGACTCAAGCAGGGTTGTGGGTACATAGTCACAGAATAGACTCAGATCGACCCCTGACCAACTCCTAACAAGTGGTTTTGGGAGAGAGGGAGGTTTTTGTGGGAGAAATTCTGCCGACAAGAATTTAGTTTAGCTACCGTCGGACTATGTGCATAGGCAAACTGTGAGACTGGATAGAGATAATTGGGTGGTCCAGACTTGGTCTAATGTATGATCCTTGATATGTGTGGAAGAGTGCCCGTGTTGTTGGAAATTATGGAAAATAAATTGTTAAGATGATCTTCAAAATCAATGGCCAAGTGTCCTCACTTCAGCATTAGCCCAATAGTTGAAATCGCCAATCAAAATAATTTTTGCGGGTCTATGAAAAAGGAGGAAATTCGCTCATAAACAACCGAGAAATGTATTGCACATGGTATGGCGGTTTATAAGAGGACACATACGATGGGAGAAGTTTTCGACTTCATCTTGATCATGTGTCCCCTCAGTGGAAAATAATAAATACTTTGTATCAATAAATTCCACATAATTGGGACAGGTGAAAACGTGGGGAGACTGAGTATGTCAAGAACAAAAATGCTTGTTTCTGAAAACAAATAATCCAATTCATACATTCTGATCAGTAGCTTTTGAGACTTTCTACGCGTAGAAATTCATCAAAAAACAGTATGGCGTTATAATTTTTTTTCAAAAGCAGATAGATTTTTCTGGAAATGAAGCTTTTTTCTGTCATTTCCATTTTTAATACTTGGGCCTGTGCTGTAAGCAGCTACAGAAGGGATACCGCGCTTGACTTATTTGATCTTTAATTTATCGCAGTGCTAGCAGTTTTTTTGACAGGTGATGGTGCTTTCATCTAATGACTACCCAGCAAGGGTGTGGTGTAACAAAGCGTATATGTCACCGACTGGAGATGGAATTCAAAAGACAACATCCATTTTGAATGGCTTTATTATGTCGCCGCAATTATTAAGGAGAAAGATCAATGAAAGTGTGATCCATTGCAGTTGAATAATGTCTTTTTTCTTCACCTCAAACATGTTCCACGGCACAGTTCTATTTTGACGGTCTTCAAAGTGCCAGTACAGATATTGTTCTCAGATAGGGAAGAAATTTGCAATTTCCTTCCTCTCCTGGAAATCTTGGAGTGTGCCCTTTTAGTGGTGAGAGTTTAATTGTAAAATCTGAATCCAAGCATTCCAGCCTCTAAATTCGATGACAAAACAAGTATTATTTTACAGTAAAGAGGAAGTTGAATGACGTCGACACCTTTGGCCACGGTGACATCACAGGAAGTGACGTTATCAGATAATTAATCCTTGCTGAGACATACCTACTATTTTAGCATTCATTCCTAAATGTTGAAACTGCAGCATTTTCACACAGTCTGATTCACAAAAAAGGATAACTAGGCACTCCTAGTCAGGCCTGGACTGGCGCTACGAGGCACCAGCGTTTTGCAGCAGGTGAGCAGACAGGATGGGGGCTGATGGAAGTTTTCCTGCTAGGTACGGGCCAGCCACACTTCCAGCCCAGAGCGCTTCGGTGCTTTAAAAATAAACATTGCAGAATAAATGGTTTTAATAAATGTAAAACATTTGTCCTTGCATTTGTGTGGTCCTTGCTTCCTGCAGAGTGGCCACACGCAACGCTTTGGTGTTGGAAATTGGGTTACTGGTTTAGGGGGGTGAAATCTTACTCGCATAGCAACCAAACCTTCTGTTAGAGTGAAGTCACAAGAAAACCCCAAATTATCCTGCACTGAATCGTCTGGTGGCGTGGCACAAGAATAGTCAGGCTTAATTTAGAGGCAATGTTGTAAAGTATTTATGCAACACTTCAAACAATAATAAAAAGAAAACACAAAACAAAGAACATTTTACACCAATTTAGAAAAAGAAAGTACAATGTAATAAATTATTTTAGATTAAAATGACAAACATCCAATAAGTGGAACTAGAAATATGCAGTTTTAAAGATTCAGGTGAAAATAGTGCCTAGAAGCACAAAGCGCCAACTATGGTTATCTGGTCACACCAGACTAGCACAACGTCATAAGTTCAAGCTGACCACAACTGAGCACAGACCAGACTGAGGGACGAAGACAGGCCTGATGAAAAAAGTACCTTAAATCCTGGTTAGCAGGGCCTTAGGAGATCCCGCATCCAGGATGTATTTGTTGTGCATTCGGGGTTCCGAGAAGCTGAGGGGCTGAGATGCTGAGTCCTTCCTTGTCGTTAAGGATACTGTTGACAAAGGACTTGAGAGGCAATTGCTTGCATCAATGATGCGTCGCACACCTGTGGTTTCAAAGAATTTGCAAGGCTGAGATGTGGAATCCTCAATCGTCTGGAATGCCATCAATGAGGGGCTTGTGATGCAAAGGCCTGTGTCAAGGACGAGTCACACAGCAGCTGTTCCAAGGAGACTGCAGGCTGTATTGTTAGGTCCAGCACTGAGAAGGCATTGCACTGCTAGCCTTCTGATAGGGCTGAGAGTAGATGAGATTCTGCTCGCAGGACCACATGTAGGGTGAAAAGCACCTTCAGGCCCACTTCTAAGAGTGTTGGACTGAGGTGGCCCCACTGGTGGGTGTTGGGGAGTAAGACTCACAGCAAGTAGATTCCAGATGTTGGGTTCAAGATGGTTGGAGCCTTTTCCATCCCTTAGGCTTTGATCAGGAGACCAGCAAACTAGCCCTTCGAGTCACTCTGGTGGTCCTTGATTCAAGAGGAAGGTCCAGACCTCAGGCAGCAGAGTAGCAGTCATTCCTGCAAAGCAGCACTGCAGTCCTTCTGAGGTAGCCACAGGTCCAGAGGTGTATCGAAACTCGGGTCTAAGAGTCCATCGTTTATACCAGGTGCCCACTTTGAAGTAGGAGAAGGCTCTGCAGATTTCCAACCCCAATAGATTTTTTAATTACCTGCCTTGGCCCCAGCTTCTCTGGGGTCACAAAAGAATAGTGTCAAACCATTTTTTGAATGTGCCCAGGCAGGGCCTTTGTGATGTGCAAGTGTGGTATGTGGCAGTTCCTCCCCCTTGTTGAGTCAGAGATGTGCCATCCTGCCTTCACTAATTGCCCTTTGCCTCACAGTCTGTGAACAGTACGCAAAGGCCTACTGCCAGCTAGTCATGTGACAGAATATACAGGCAGCAAGCACCAAATGTTTGAGAGGAGAAAATGCCAACTTTCTACAAGTGGCATGTTCAAAATTGTGACTTAAAATCTTAAAGAAGGCTTTAAATTTCAATTTTTGAGCCGCTAAACTCAACATTCATTCTAGCTCCCAATTGAAAGTTATAAATATCAATTTATATCTTTCCTTCTTTTACTTCACCTAGAGAACACTTTTGCCTTTGGACAATCTCCTTCGCCTACACCCCCTCTTTATTTGTCATATTAGATTCCATTCCACCCGTGCTAAATTACTCCAGTCTTTTCATTTGGAAAAATTATTTTCTAGGTAGGAAATGGTCAGAGTAGAGTTTGTGAACACCGAAAAGCTCAGAAGTACATGATCATTCACAAAATTACAAAGAATACAACACCCACTCTTCTTCAATTACATACTAACAATCTTCATTACTCCGAGTCCTAGAAGCCCTCATTTTAGTCATTACTTTGAGATGGAAGTCCATCTCCTGAGTTGCAAAAGAGCTTCGGAACATATGTAAGCTTCCAGTCCACACTTGCTGGGTGCCATAAGAAGGCTTGCCTAACCAGCATGATTTATGAATGATGCATGAGTTCCAGAAAGGGTGGGCGGACTGTAATGACCGACTGGGATCGGGGCAAGGAATAATAGGTTTAGGTGTAAAAAAGATTACATTAAGTAATTGAACATCACCCTGAAGCTATTTTAGGATAATATTTTTTGTATTGTCTCAAAATCATTCCTTTCAATGGAAAGACACAATTGGGTCTCTAGCAAGAGCTCCAGTTTCTCCTATCTTCCTAACTAAAGTAATTGCTATCAGAAAGACTACATTCATAGTAACAAGCTTTAAATCGACTAACAATAGAGGTTCAAAAGTGGATTTAAATAGGACACTTAGAAGCAAGGGCGAATCCCATGAAGGATACAAGTGCCCCATTAAAGCATGAGATAGCAAACTATTTTTAAGAAACAAGAAACTAAATCCACATTGGCTTTTAAATTAGTCCAAGTCTCTCTAAAAGCCTTAGGGGCATAATTAAGAGCCCCTAGCGCCAGGTTAGCGCTGCCATGGCATCATTTTTTTTTAATGCTAAGGCAGTGCTAAAATGGCATTTTCCCTGTGCCATATTTACAAAGTGGAGCAATGCATTCATTGCACCACCATGTAAAACCTTGTGCCTCATTATGCCTGCATCAGGCATAATGTATGCAAGAGGTGCAGTTCCCCCATTAGGGGGACCCAAACAATGGTGCAAGGACAGCTAAGAGAATTCCTTGCACCATTTTTAGGCACTTTTAATGCCTGCTCAGAGCAGGTGTTAAAAGGGGGCATACCATTAGTCATAATGGGCCCCTATGTACTCTGCAGGAGTACCGCCAAAATGTTGACACTACTCCTGCAGAGTACATCAATAGCATCATAAAAAATGAAGCTATTGCCCCTATCCTGTACCATGGTGCCCCGTATTCTAAATAAGGCTCACAAAAGGTGGCAGTAGGGGGGCCCTAAGGAGCGCAAGGAGAGTTGTGCTGCTCCATAATTGCTTCCCATTGTGTTTTTAGGGTGGCGATTGCCAGCTCTTCCTTAAAACTACCCTGAGAAACTACAACAGCATAGTTATATGACAATTTACTGGGGCAAATGTGTGCTGATAATGCCTCTTCTGAATGCAGACTCTTAGATACGTCTAATGTACAGCAGAAATTGGAACTTAAAGAAACACGTTTTGTAAGTTCAGTGTTATCGTGGATTCCTGTGTAGGTTTAAGGGGAATTATGTTCTGCAATGTTTGCATTTTAACTGACCTTACTCATTGAATTACGTTTTCTCAAACTCAATACCATCATGAAGCCATCTGCGATCTTTGGGACCTGGAACGCTAAGGAGCAGTATCTGAGTGCTTCTCTTCTTTGAATAATACTAGTATTCTTCCATCATGAGTAGAGACTAAAGTGCCAGGGATAAGGCACTCAAAACCTATTTGCTCCATGGCTACAGAGTCGGTCTGACCCCTGCACCTGAAGATGGGCTTGATAATTTGATTTTTTATTCCATCTTGATTATGTGAAACATCCATGTATCTAAACTACAAACCTCCCATGCTTCCAGAAACGTTTTTGAATTCCCCCTCCAAATGGCAATATAATGCATCATAAGGATCTTTGTTACTTATTTTGTGATCCTTGACTTTGCTTTTGTTGCTGTTGTCACCATATTTTTTATTTCAATGTACTTGTTTGATGCAGCCACTGTTGCCTTCTTGATGGCTAGGCCGAACAAAAACTGCAGAGATACTGAAAGTATACCTGGTTGCTAAAATGATATAGAATGTTTATTTTCTCTAACAAATTTGTGCATTTTATCTTTCAGCTCATGTCCAAAAAGACGAGTATCTTCAAAGAATATTCTTTGATTTCTAAGTTTCTATTACAGTCTTTTAGCACCAAATTATGACTTGCAGTAATTGACAACACATCTGATAATGCAGTAGCTCTTATACTATCAAATAAACATGTCTGACAGATATTCTATCTTTCCTATGATGATCACTCTGTTCCATCTTTCTTGCTTGAAACATTTGTTTAAAATCAGTTTAGAGACTGTCACTAAGGCATCATAAATTCCAGCCCCACAATAAACCTTCCTTAGACCAGAATCTATCTTGTCAGTTTGGTTGTTAATGATTGTTTCTTCTGTCAAAGTGTTTTTCCCACAAGAATTGCCACTGGAGTACCGATAGCAACTGCTGGTACCAGACTTGCCTGACAACTCTGCATTCTTTATCACACTAACTTCAATCCTTGTGAATGGAATGAAAGCAAGTACATGTGCAGTTTCCGCTGCTTACTGAGCATGCTCTTTTAAAGGGATGTTGCTCCATTCAGGAAGTGAACACATAGCAATATACTTCAGCTGGTCCCATAAAGGCTGAAGTGATTCACTATATGGGGAATCTTTTCCATCTTCCCCACAATAAATAACTGTGCCAACCTTTCCTCTTAGGTACAGTAGAGTAAGACCATGGTTGAGGAAGTCAGTGCAGACTCAAGCCCGGATGGAGTCTGAAGTACGTGTGCAACTATCTACCATCCTTCTGCTTAATATTAATGCATGACAAGTATTACCATAATGAGCAGAGTCCACACATTCATACCTGCACTTTATTTATGTTTGTCCAGTTTGCAGGGCTGTCTGCAAAACAAGGCTAAGTATGTCTCTGTTGGAAAACATGTTAGGAGACAAACAAACATTAACACTTAACCCCTTCTGTGCCGCGGACGTAGTGGTTACGTCCTGCGGCACAGTGCTGCTGTGCCGAGGACGTAACCACTACGTCCTCGGCACACAGCCCAGAGGGAGCGCTCTCGCTCCCTCTGTGGGGTTCCCCCCCACCCCCCCAAGTCAGGGATGGAAGGGGAAGCCCTTCCCCTCCCACCCCCGACCCCCCCCAACCCCCCCTGTGACGTCAGCGCGCGAGCGCGCACTGATTAGTCACAGGGTCTCCCCCATCGCGCTGGAAGCAGAGCTTCCAGCGCGATTGAAAAAGAAATGCTTTTGCATTTCTTTTTCAATCCCATGGGGGAGGCCCCGAGAGGCTTCAAAAGGAAGGAAATGTATTTCCTTCCCTTTGAAGTCTCTCACAGGTTTCAAAAGCCGGATTGCTTGCAATCCGGCTTTTGAAACCCCACTAGACACCAGGGATTTTTTTTTTCTTTCTTGAAATTGGCAAAAGGGAGCGACCCCTTGGGCAAGGGTCGCTCCCAGGGGGGCATTTTTTTAGGAAGGCCTTTTCTGCCCCCCCTGGAGGCAGATTAGCCTATTATTAGGCCGATCTGCCCCCAGGGGGGGCAGAAACCTCTAGGCACCAGGGACCATTTTTTTTTTTTTTCTTTTTTTTGTGATGAATTCTTTTTTTTTAGGTGGGGAGCGATCCCTTAGGCAAGGGTCGCTCCCCTACGGGGCAATATATATTTAGGCCATTTCTGCCCCCCTTGGGGGCAGATTGGCCTATTTTGATAAGGCCAATCTGCCCCCAAGGGGGGCAGAAACCATTAGACACCAGGGAGTTTGTTTTTGCGCGCGAATGTCACGCAACAAAGCGACCCCTTTGGCAAGGGTCGCTCCCAGGGGGGGCAATGTTTTAGGAAGGCCTTTTCTGCCCCCCCTGGGGGCAGATCGGCCTATTATTAGGCCGATCTGCCCCCAGGGGGGGAAGAAACCTCTAGGCGCCAGGGCAAATTTTTTTTGTGTGTTTTTTGTTTTTTTCTTTTTTTTTTTTTTAGAGATGGGGAGCGACCCATCAGGCAAGGGTCGCTCCCCTGGGGGGCAAATTGTATTAAGACCATTTCTGCCCCCCTGGGGGCAGATTGGCCGATTTTAGGTCAATCTGCCCCCAAGGGGGCAGAAACCACTAGGCACCGGGGATTTGTTTTTTGGTGCCAATGTCACGCAGGGGGAGCGACCCCGTAGGCAAGGGTCGCTCCCGGGGGGGGTGGGGGGGCAAATTTATTTTAGGCCATTTCTGCCCCCCCGGGGGACAGATCGGCCTATTATTAGGCCGAACTGCCCCCGGGGGGGGGGCAGAACACTCTAGGCGCCAGGGCAATTTTTTTTTTGTGTTTTTTTTTTTGTTGTTTCTTTTTTTAGAGATGGGGAGCGACCCATCAGGCAAGGGTCGCTCCCCTGGGGGGGCAAATTGTATTTAGACCATTTCTGCCCCCCTGGGGGCAGATTGGCCAATTTTAGGTCAATCTGCCCCCAAGGGGGCAGAAACCACAAGGCACCGGGGATTTGTTTTTTGGCGCCAATGTCACGCAGGGGGAGCGACCCCGTAGGCAAGGGTCGCTCCAGGGGGGGGGGGTGTGCCGGTTGGGGGGCAAATTTATTTTAGGCCATTTCTGCCCCCCCGGGGGACAGATCGGCCTATTTTTAGGCCGAACTGCCCCCGGGGGGGGGGGGGCAGAACACTCTAGGCGCCAGGGCAATTTTTTTTTTGTGTTTTTTTTTTTTGTTGTTTCTTTTTTTAGAGATGGGGAGCGACCCATCAGGCAAGAGTCGCTCCCCTGGGGGGGCAAATTGTATTTAGACCATTTCTGCCCCCCTGGGGGCAGATTGGCCAATTTTAGGTCAATCTGCCCCCTAGGGGGCAGAAACCACTAGGCACCGGGGATTTGTTTTTTGGCGCCAATGTCACGCAGGGGGAGCGACCCCGTAGGCAAGGGTCGCTCCCGGGGGGGGGGTGTGGGGGTTGGGGGGGCAAATTTATTTTAGGCCATTTCTGCCCCCCCGGGGGACAGATCGGCCTATTATTAGGCCGAACTGCCCCCGGGGGGGGGGCAGAACACTCTAGGCGCCAGGGCAATTTTTTTTTTTGTGTTTTTTTTTTTTGTTGTTTCTTTTTTTAGAGATGGGGAGCGACCCATCAGGCAAGGGTCGCTCCCCTGGGGGGGCAAATTGTATTTAGACCATTTCTGCCCCCCTGGGGGCAGATTGGCCAATTTTGGGTCAATCTGCCCCCAAGGGGGCAGAAACCACAAGGCACCGGGGATTTGATTTTTGGCGCCAATGTCACGCAGGGGGAGCGACCCCGTAGGCAAGGGTCGCTCCCGGGGGGGGGGGGGGTGGGGGGTTGGGGGGGCAAATTTATTTTAGGCCATTTCTGCCCCCCCGGGGGACAGATCGGCCTATTTTTAGGCCGAACTGCCCCCGGGGGGGGGCAGAACACTCTAGGCGCCAGGGCAATTTTTTTTTTGTGTTTTTTTTTTTTGTTGTTTCTTTTTTTAGAGATGGGGAGCGACCCATCAGGCAAGGGTCGCTCCCCTGGGGGGGCAAATTGTATTTAGACCATTTCTGCCCCCCTGGGGGCAGATTGGCCAATTTTAGGTCAATCTGCCCCCAAGGGGGCAGAAACCACTAGGCACCGGGGATTTGTTTTTTGGCGCCAATGTCACGCAGGGGGAGCGACCCCGTAGGCAAGGGTCGCTCCCGGGGGGGCGGTGGGGGTTGGGGGGGCAAATTTATTTTAGGCCATTTCTGCCCCCCCGGGGGACAGATCGGCCTATTATTAGGCCGAACTGCCCCCGGGGGGGGGGCAGAACACTCTAGGCGCCAGGGCAATTTTTTTTTTGTGGTTTTTTTTTTGTTGTTTCTTTTTTTAGAGATGGGGAGCGACCCATCAGGCAAGGGTCGCTCCCCTGGGGGGGCAAATTGTATTTAGACCATTTCTGCCCCCCTGGGGGCAGATTGGCCAATTTTAGGTCAATCTGCCCCCAAGGGGGCAGAAACCACTAGGCACCGGGGATTTGTTTTTTAGCGCCAATGTCACGCAGGGGGAGCGACCCCGTAGGCAAGGGTCGCTCCCGGGGGGGGGGGGGGTTGGGGGGGCAAATTTATTTTAGGCCATTTCTGCCCCCCCGGGGGACAGATCGGCCTATTATTAGGCCGAACTGCCCCCCGGGGGGGGCTGAACACTCTAGGCACCAGGGCAATTTTTTTTTTGTGTGTTTTTTTTTTTGTTGTTTCTTTTTTTAGAGATGGGGAGCGACCCATCAGGCAAGGGTCGCTCCCCTGGGGGGGCAAATTGTATTTAGACCATTTCTGCCCCCCTGGGGGCAGATTGGCCAATTTTAGGTCAATCTGCCCCCAAGGGGGCAGAAACCACAAGGCACCGGGGATTTGTTTTTTGTCGCCAATGTCACGCAGGGGGAGCGACCCCGTAGGCAAGGGTCGCTCCCGGGGGGGGGTGTGGGGGTTGGGGGGGCAAATTTATTTTAGGCCATTTCTGCCCCCCCGGGGGACAGATCGGCCTATTTTTAGGCCGAACTGCCCCCGGGGGGGGGCAGAACACTCTAGGCGCCAGGGCAATTTTTTTTTTGTGTTTTTTTTTTTTGTTGTTTCTTTTTTTAGAGATGGGGAGCGACCCATCAGGCAAGGGTCGCTCCCCTGGGGGGGGCAAATTGTATTTAGACCATTTCTGCCCCCCTGGGGGCAGATTGGCCAATTTTAAGTCAATCTGCCCCCAAGGGGGCAGAAACCACTAGGCACCGGGGATTTGTTTTTTGGCGCCAATGTCACGCAGGGGGAGCGACCCCGTAGGCAAGGGTCGCTCCCGGGGGGGGGGTGGGGGTTGGGGGGGCAAATTTATTTTAGGCCATTTCTGCCCCCCCGGGGGACAGATCGGCCTATTATTAGGCCGAACTGCCCCCGGGGGGGGGCAGAACACTCTAGGCGCCAGGGCAATTTTTGTTTTGTGTTTTTTTTTTTTGTTGTTTCTTTTTTTAGAGATGGGGAGCGACCCATCAGGCAAGGGTCGCTCCCCTGGGGGGGCAAATTGTATTTAGACCATTTCTGCCCCCCTGGGGGCAGATTGGCCAATTTTAGGTCAATCTGCCCCCAAGGGGGCAGAAACCACTAGGCACCGGGGATTTGTTTTTTAGCGCCAATGTCACGCAGGGGGAGCGACCCCGTAGGCAAGGGTCGCTCCCGGGGAGGGGGGTGGGGGTTGGGGGGCAAATTTATTTTAGGCCATTTCTGCCCCCCCGGGGGACAGATCGGCCTATTATTAGGCCGAACTGCCCCCCGGGGGGGGCAGAACACTCTAGGCACCAGGGCAATTTTTTTTTTGTGTGTTTTTTTTTTTGTTGTTTCTTTTTTTAGAGATGGGGAGCGACCCATCAGGCAGGGGTCGCTCCCCTGGGGGGGCAAATTGTATTTAGACCATTTCTGCCCCCCTGGGGGCAGATTGGGCAATTTTAGGTCAATCTGCCCCCAAGGGGGCAGAAACCACTAGGCACCGGGGATTTGTTTTTTGGCGCCAATGTCACGCAGGGGGAGCGACCCCATAGGCAAGGGTCGCTCCCGGGGGGGGGATGGGGGTTGGGGGGGCAAATTTATTTTAGGCCATTTCTGCCCCCCCGGGGGACAGATCGGCCTATTATTAGGCCGAACTGCCCCCGGGGGGGGGGGGCAGAATACTCTAGGCACCAGGGCAATTTTTTTTTTGTGTGTTTTTTTTTTTGTTGTTTCTTTTTTTAGAGATGGGGAGCGACCCATCAGGCAAGGGTCGCTCCCCTGGGGGGGGGCAAATTGTATTTAGACCATTTCTGCCCCCCTGGGGGCAGATTGGCCAATTTTAGGTCAATCTGCCCCCAAGGGGGCAGAAACCACTAGGCACCGGGGATTTGTTTTTTGGCGCCAATGTCACGCAGGGGGAGCGACCCCGTAGGCAAGGGTCGCTCCCGGGGGGGGGGTGGGGGTTGGGGGGGCAAATTTATTTTAGGCCATTTCTGCCCTCCCGGGGGACAGATCGGCCTATTATTAGGCCGAACTGCCCCTGGGGGGGGGGGGGGGCAGAACACTCTAGGCACCAGGGCAATTTTTTTTTTTTGTTTTTTTTTTTTGTTTCTTTTTTTAGAGATGGGGAGCGACCCATCAGGCAAGGGTCGCTCCCCTGGGGGGGCAAATTGTATTTAGACTATTTCTGCCCCCCTGGGGGCAGATTGGCAAATTTTAGGTCAATCTGCCCCCAAGGGGGCAGAAACCACTAGGCACCGGGGATTTGTTTTTTGGCGCCAATGTCACGCAGGGGGAGCGACCCCGTAGGCAAGGGTCGCTCCCGGGGGGGTGGTGGGGGTTGGGGGGGCAAATTTATTTTAGGCCATTTCTGCCCCCCCGGGGGACAGATCGGCCTATTATTAGGGGGGGGGGGCAGAAACCTCTAGGCGCTAGGGGAATTTTTCTTTTTTTTCTTTTTTTTTTTCTTTGTTTTTTTTTTTTAGAGATGGGGAGCGACCCATCAGGCAAAAGTCGCTCCCCTGGGGGACAAATTGTATTTAGGGCATTTCTGCCCCCCCCCCCTGGGGCCGGCTGAGCTACAGGCCAAACACCACAGGTAGGCACCTTGCAAAAAACACCTCTGTTTTCTGTGAAAAAATATGTTGTGTCCACGTTGTGTTTTGGGCCATTTCCTTTTGTGGGCGCTAGGCCTACCCACAGAAGTGATGTACCATTTTTATCGAGAGACTTAGGGGAACGCTGGGTGGAAGGAAATTTGTGGCTCCTCTCAGATTCCAGAACTTTCTGTCACCGAAATGAGAGGAAAAAGTGTTTTTTGGGCCAAATTTTTATGTTTGCAAAGGATTCTGGGTAACAGAACCTGGTCCGAGCCACACAAGTCACCCCTCCTTGGATTCCCCTAGGTCTCTAGTTTTCAGAAATGTACAGGTTTGGTAGGTTTCCCTAGGTGCCGGCTGAGCTAGAGGCCAAAATCTACAGGTAGTCACTTTGCTAAAAACAGCTCTGTTTTCTGTGATATGTCCACGTTGTGTTTTGGGGCATATCCTGTCGCGGGCGCTAGGCCTACCCACACAAGTGAGGTATCATTTTTATCGGGAGACGTGGGGGAACGCTGGGTGGAAGGAAATTTGTGGCTCCTCTCAGATTCCAGAACTTTCTGCCACAGAAATGTGAGGAACATGTGTTTTTTTAGCCAAATTTTGAGATTTGCAAAGGATTCTGGGTAACAGAACCTGGTCCGAGCCCCGCAAGTCACCCCTCCTTGGATTCCCCTAGGTCTCTAGTTTTCAGAAATGCACAGGTTTGGTAGGTTTCCCTAGGTGGCGGCTGAGCTAGAGGCCAAAATCTACAGGTAGTCACTTTGCTAAAAACAGCTCTGTTTTCTGTGATATGTCCACGTTGTGTTTTGGGGCATATCCTGTCGCGGGCGCTAGGCCTACCCACACAAGTGAGGTATCATTTTTATCGGGAGACGTGGGGGAACGCTGGGTGGAAGGAAATTTGTGGCTCCTCTCAGATTCCAGAACTTTCTGCCACAGAAATGTGAGGAACATGTGTTTTTTTAGCCAAATTTTGAGATTTGCAAAGGATTCTGGGTAACAGAACCTGGTCCAAGCCCCGCAAGTCACCCCTCCTTGGATTCCCCTAGGTCTCTAGTTTTCAGAAATGCACAGGTTTGGTAGGTTTCCCTAGGTGGCGGCTGAGCTAGAGGCCAAAATCTACAGGTAGTCACTTTGCTAAAAACAGCTCTGTTTTCTGTGATAGGTCCACGTTGTGTTTTGGGGCATATCCTGTCGCGGGCGCTAGGCCTACCCACACAAGTGAGGTATCATTTTTATCGGGAGACGTGGGGGAACGCTGGGTGGAAGGAAATTTGTGGCTCCTCTCAGATTCCAGAACTTTCTGCCACAGAAATGTGAGGAACATGTGTTTTTTTAGCCAAATTTTGAGGTTTGCAAAGGATTCTGGGTAACAGAACCTGGTCCGAGCCACACAAGTCACCCCTCCTTGGATTCCCCTAGGTCTCTAGTTTTCAGAAATGTACAGGTTTGGTAGGTTTCCCTAGGTGCCGGCTGAGCTAGAGGCCAAAATCTACAGGTAGTCACTTTGCTAAAAACAGCTCTGTTTTCTGTGATATGTCCACGTTGTGTTTTGGGGCATATCCTGTCGCGGGCGCTAGGCCTACCCACACAAGTGAGGTATCATTTTTATCGGGAGACGTGGGGGAACGCTGGGTGGAAGGAAATTTGTGGCTCCTCTCAGATTCCAGAACTTTCTGCCACAGAAATGTGAGGAACATGTGTTTTTTTAGCCAAATTTTGAGATTTGCAAAGGATTCTGGGTAACAGAACCTGGTCCGAGCCCCGCAAGTCACCCCTCCTTGGATTCCCCTAGGTCTCTAGTTTTCAGAAATGCACAGGTTTGGTAGGTTTCCCTAGGTGGCGGCTGAGCTAGAGGCCAAAATCTACAGGTAGTCACTTTGCTAAAAACAGCTCTGTTTTCTGTGATATGTCCACGTTGTGTTTTGGGGCATATCCTGTCGCGGGCGCTAGGCCTACCCACACAAGTGAGGTATCATTTTTATCGGGAGACGTGGGGGAATGCTGGGTGGAAGGAAATTTGTGGCTCCTCTCAGATTCCAGAACTTTCTGCCACAGAAATGTGAGGAACATGTGTTTTTTTAGCCAAATTTTGAGGTTTGCAAAGGATTCTGGGTAACAGAACCTGGTCCGAGCCCCGCAAGTCACCCCTCCTTGGATTCCCCTATGTCTCTAGTTTTCAGAAATGCACAGGTTTGGTAGGTTTCCCTAGGTGGCGGCTGAGCTAGAGGCCAAAATCTACAGGTAGTCACTTTGCTAAAAACAGCTCTGTTTTCTGTGATATGTCCACGTTGTGTTTTGGGGCATATCCTGTCGCGGGCGCTAGGCCTACCCACACAAGTGAGGTATCATTTTTATCGGGAGACGTGGGGGAACGCTGGGTGGAAGGAAATTTTTGGCTCCTCTCAGATTCCAGAACTTTCTGCCACAGAAATGTGAGGAACATGTGTTTTTTTAGCCAAATTTTGAGATTTGCAAAGGATTCTGGGTAACAGAACCTGGTCCGAGCCCCGCAAGTCACCCCTCCTTGGATTCCCCTAGGTCTCTAGTTTTCAGAAATGCACAGGTTTGGTAGGTTTCCCTAGGTGGCGGCTGAGCTAGAGGCCAAAATCTACAGGTAGTCACTTTGCTAAAAACAGCTCTGTTTTCTGTGATATGTCCACGTTGTGTTTTGGGGCATATCCTGTCGCGGGCGCTAGGCCTACCCACACAAGTGAGGTATCATTTTTATCGGGAGACATGGGGGAACGCTGGGTGGAAGGAAATTTGTGGCTCCTCTCAGATTCCAGAACTTTCTGCCACAGAAATGTGAGGAACATGTGTTTTTTTAGCCAAATTTTGAGGTTTGCAAAGGATTCTGGGTAACAGAACCTGGTCCGAGCCCCGCAAGTCACCCCTCCTTGGATTCCCCTAGGTCTCTAGTTTTCAGAAATGCACAGGTTTGGTAGGTTTCCCTAGGTGGCGGCTGAGCTACAGGCCAAAATCTACAGGTAGTCACTTTGCTAAAAACAGCTCTGTTTTCTGTGATATGTCCACGTTGTGTTTTGGGGCATATCCTGTCGCGGGTGCTAGGCCTACCCACACAAGTGAGGTATCATTTTTATCGGGAGACGTGGGGGAACGCTGGGTGGAAGGAAATTTGTGGCTCCTCTCAGATTCCAGAACTTTCTGCCACAGAAATGTGAGGAACATGTGTTTTTTTAGCGAAATTTTGAGGTTTGCAAAGGATTCTGGGTAACAGAACCTGGTCCGAGCCCCGCAAGTCACCCCTCCTTGGATTCCCCTAGGTCTCTAGTTTTCAGAAATGCACAGGTTTGGTAGGTTTCCCTAGGTGGCGGCTGAGCTAGAGGCCAAAATCTACAGGTAGTCACTTTGCTAAAAACAGCTCTGTTTTCTGTGATATGTCCACGTTGTGTTTTGGGGTATATCCTGTCGCGGGCGCTAGGCCTACCCACACAAGTGAGGTATCATTTTTATCGGGAGACGTGGGGGAACGCTGGGTGGAAGGAAATTTGTGGCTCCTCTCAGATTCCAGAACTTTCTGCCACAGAAATGTGAGGAACATGTGTTTTTTTAGCCAAATTTTGAGGTTTGCAAAGGATTCTGGGTAACAGAACCTGGTCCGAGCCACACAAGTCACCCCTCCTTGGATTCCCCTAGGTCTCTAGTTTTCAGAAATGCACAGGTTTGGTAGGTTTCCCTAGGTGGCGGCTGAGCTAGAGGCCAAAATCTACAGGTAGTCACTTTGCTAAAAACAGCTCTGTTTTCTGTGATGTGTCCACGTTGTGTTTTGGGGCATATCCTGTCGCGGGTGCTAGGCCTACCCACACAAGTGAGGTATCATTTTTATCGGGAAACGTGGGGGAACGCTGGGTGGAAGGAAATTTGTGGCTCCTCTCAGATTCCATAACTTTCTGCCACAGAAATGTGAGGAACATGTGTTTTTTTAGCCAAATTTTGAGGTTTGCAAAGGATTCTGGGTAACAGAACCTGGTCCGAGCCCCGCAAGTCACCCCTCCTTGGATTCCCCTAGGTCTCTAGTTTTCAGAAATGCACAGGTTTGGTAGGTTTCCCTAGGTGGCGGCTGAGCTAGAGGCCAAAATCTACAGGTAGTCACTTTGCTAAAAACAGCTCTGTTTTCTGTGATGTGTCCATGTTGTGTTTTGGGGCATATCCTGTCGCGGGTGCTAGGCCTACCCACACAAGTGAGGTACCATTTTTATCGGGAGACTTGGGGGAACATAGATTATCAAAACAAGTACTATTGCCCCTTGTCTTTCTCTACATTTTTTCCTTCCAAATATAGGAGTGTGTGTAAAAAAGACATCTATTTGAGAAATTCCCTGTAATTCACGTGCTACTATGGTCACCCCGGAATTCAGAGATGTGCAAATAACCACTGCTCCTCAACACCTTATCTTGTGCCCTTTTTGGAAATGCAAAGGTTTTCTTGATAGCAATTTTTTACTCCTTATATTTCAGCAAATGAATTGCTGTATACCCGGTATAGAATGAAAACGCACTGCAGGGTGCAGCTCATTTATTGGCTCTGGGTTCCTCGGGTTCTTGATGAACCTACAAGCCCTATATATCCCCGCAACCAGAGGAGTCCAGCAGACGTAACGGTATATTGCTTTCGATAATCTGACATTGCAGGGAAAAGTTACAGAGTAAAACGTAGAGAAAAATTGATGGTTTTTTCACCTCAATTTCAATATTTTTCTTTTTCAGCTGTTATTTTCTGTAGGAAACCCTTGTAGGATCTACACAAGTGACCCCTTGCTGAATTCAGAATTTTGTCTACTTTTCAGAAATGTTTAGGTTTCTGGGATCCAGCATTGTTTTCATGACCATTCCTGTCACTGACTGGAAGGAGGCTGAAAGCACAAAAAATTGCACAAATGGGGTATGCCCCAGTAAAATGCCAAAATTGTGTTGAAAAATTGGGTTTTCTGATTCAAGTCTGCCTGTTCCTGAAAGCTGGCAAGCTGCTGAGTTTAGCACCGCAAACCCTTTGTTGATGCCATTTTCAGCGAAAAAAACACAAGCCTTCTTCTGCAGCCACTTTTTCCAATTTTTTTGAAAAAAACGAAATTTTCACTGTATTTTGGCCAATTTCTTGGCCTCCTTCAAGGGAACCCACAAAGTCTGGGTACCTCTAGAATCCCTAGGATGTTGGAAAAAAAGGACGCAAATTTGGCTTGGTTAGCTTATGTGGACAAAAAGTTATGAGGGCCTAAGCGCGAACTGCCCCAAATAGGCAAAAAAAGGCCCGGCACAGGAGGGGGAAAAGGCCTGGCAGCGAAGGGGTTAAACATGAATATGTAAATTTGAAGCATACTATCAAAACGCACAATAAATGTATTGAATATGATGCATATTGTTGTACAATATGAAAATAAAGACATCAGCTAATGCCAATGAATAGTGATTGTTATGCCCTAAGCGTATGCATGACATAAATGGTCAATGAAAGGCAAAAGGCAAAATATAAGCAATTTCTCTCCCAGGATATGCACTCAGCTACAAATCAGCTATTCCCATTATTATTCTTTCAATGGTGTGCATAACATGACCTGATCTCTTCTTAGATACCAGGGATGCTAAAAGCTTATTATATGAGCTTATCTTGACAAGCACATCACAAGAACTCTCCAAAAAAGCTTTGTTTCATTGTAACCATGTCCTCATCCCCACATTCTGTAAAGCCTGCAAAATATAGGTAATACCAATTTCTACTTTGCCTTGCATCTGTATGAACTATTGCATCTGTATGTCTATTTTGACCACGTGTATTTTCTTGTGATTTATATAAAACATGTGATATTTGTTTTGATGTCTTTTCTTTAAAATATTCAAACATGTTTTGACTTTTCTTCCATCAGAAGACTTAGAACTTGGATTTCCTAAAGAAATGGTAAAACATATGGAACTATTGCATGAAATCAATAATGGAGCTGATGTTCTCTATCTTTAAGTCTTTAAAATCTTTTAAAAAGATTTGGCTGTCACCCATGTATTTCATCAAGTTCTTAGTTGTTTTTACAACTGCTTCAGTATATATTGCAATTTAATGAACAGTTACATGTAAAAAGGCACTAGGAAGCACACAAATAGGAGAGTATATTTAAAAACTGGATAAATGAAAACAGCAATGTTATGCAATAGAGCTTTCAGCTTCTGGGAGTGTAGTTCATGCAATATAAATGAACGAGTTAAATCATATTATTATCTAGTTTATATAAGTCCAAATTGAAGTTTCAAATAAGTTTGATCTGGCTTCATAATCAGCAAATCAATTAAATACTGCTAAGTGCCAAACAAAGGGCCTGATTTAGAGTTCCGTAGACAGGTTCCTTCATCACACCTTTGCACTGTATTAAAGGAGCCATTGGATATAATTCATTTTTAACATGGAGTACAGGATTTCTGTCACATTTGTGACAGAGTAGCCCATCCACCGAACTCTAAATCAGACTCCATGTTTTAATGAGAGAATAATGTAACATCAGAGAAATTTCAGCAAGAGCTATGGTATGTTTGATAAAAACAATTGAATGTGCACGTATAAATTATGTTAAATGACCCAGAAGACATTTTTTAAAGAAAACAAATAATAAAGGCTCGAACTGTGAAACAAATTCCGTAACATCATTCTCACAGAGTAGCCAGTTCATTACCCCACTGCATTCTAGTGTACAGTAAAGTGCAAGATTCCTAACTAGAGTTCTCCTTTAGAAAATGAGATCTAAACTATGTAACAAGACTATATAGACTTGAAAGGTTAAAGATAATAATCTGAATTAAATTTTCATATTCTAAATCAAGAGTAAAAGGGGCCCAGCTAACACCATCCTCAAAATGTTGTTGTTGCTATTCGAATACATGATTTTCTGCTATGTAGATTTGCACTGAAGGTGATCTACCGAACAATCATTCTATAGAGGCTTTTCAGTGACAATTGTGAAAGACCCCCATATTTAATATTGAATGTAATCAATGAGTCATTATTGAACCCTGAGAAATAAGTATGGACAAGGTGAAATTTTGAATTCTAGATGGAAGTGATGTGATACCCTATGTATATAAAAACTGAGTGTTCTAAATCAGCAGACCATTAAAGAAAAATGTCTTATAAGAATGCTTCTTTTGAGGTTCAAAATTCATAGACTTACGGCCTGGTTACGAGTTTGGCGGTCATGGCACCGTCGTGGTGGCATCATCGGGGTCACTGCTGCACCATTGGTGGTCTGACCATCCTATTGCGATGCATGCATTTTCACAGATGAAAGACCCCTGTGGTTCTACTGCAGTGGCAGGATAGGCCAATGAGTCTGCCAGAAGGCGGTCTGCCACTGTTACCACTGGCCTAATTACAAAGTGCCTTCCCACCAACGTGACTGTGGCGGCTGAAACTCACCTATGTTCAGCTTCTTACCTCCTGTGCCTCCATGAAGCCGATCATACACATCCTGCCACTGCTGGTGCTTATCGATGATGTCCAAAACCAACACCCTCGTGGACACAACCAACTGTAAGCTTAACTCTTAACTGTTTCCATTGACCTCTCAGCAAATAGATGCCCTGCCATGGACCTGGCAAGGAGTATGTGATCCCTGGGCCAAAGATATTTTGTGGGCCCTGCTCAGAATTCTTCACAATGTATAAATCTATTACACCTTCATCATGCCCTCTTCAACAAGGTCACTGACACTGCAGAGACACACTTTACAAAAGTCAACATGTGTTTACACCTCATAATCAGCAATAGTGATGTGTGCATTGCATTGTGTCACACAACAGCACCACCTCAACAATGACACACATTTTAATCTAAGTGACACCCTCACATTGTTCAGGTACATTTGTATCAATGTGTCATGAAACTGAAACACATCTTCGCTGCAAAATCTCTATATTGGACACTCACACATAACCCACATTTAAAGGTAATGTTAGGTAAATTGGATTCAAAATAATTAGTGTGAGAAACATTCAAAGGTCATAATGTAAAGACTTTCTGCAGATCAGGTTTTCCTCTACCAGGGGGACCCCTCGAAGGTTGGGTACTTGTGCCGCAATCCACTCTGCACATGCCTCAAAACATCTATGTGCACAGGATGTGTTTTTTTAAGTATATCAGGGACAACCAATAGCATAACCAAGTGACATGAATATCTGGGTAATGTGTAAGTGCAAGTCATGAAAGTAAACACAGCGGTAACAGCATTTGTCTCACATGAATATAAATTAGGTGTAAGGTAAACACAAAAATGGACATGTGTCAATTTAAATTCCTAATATGGTATGTCAATTTAACACCCTCTATGTGTGGATGGACAAATAATTAACTTGCACACATCAAACACATATCCAACCTACATCATAGGGAGATGTACAACCTAAATGGTGTTGACATTGGCCAAGCCAAAATGAAATACTTACCATATGTAATGCCACCCAATGTAATGGCCATCGCAGTTTGAATGTTATGCCACATATCCATCCATTGAACATTTTCACTTGTCCTGTGTAACTCCAGCACTGGTTCCAAGCTCAGATCACACTAACCACATCAAATGGATCAGCAATCACGGATGAAACAAACACAGCTGCAGTCACACAGCACAAAGTATCCAATAAAATCAAATTGTTAAAAAAGTAATGGCAGGACTAATGTTTTCCAAACAAAGCAAATCTTTAATTTCGTATAAACAGATTGAAGAAATCAAAGCCACATGGGCAGTCCATATTAACATTGTGTGCACAATCACCCTGCTGTGCAGCCACACTTGCTAATATTTACACTGCCAGGGAACCTCCTCAGAAAGGGGCATCCACTGGGTAAGGCAGGTACTTCAAAGATCTCATTTGGGAGTGGGATGCTTCGGTTTGGGAGGGGTGGGTTTGGTATGGGAAGTTGAGGGTTGGGAAGAGGAAGGGGTCAAAAGACATTTTGTTGATGTACCTTGGGAACTGGAAGGGGCAGATGGGAGGATAATTTGGGGTGCGTTTGGAGGTAGGAGAGGTGGTCTGGGATGTGGGGGATAGGAACCTTCTTGCAAGTGGTGGTTGGAGTTTTGGGAGGATGTAGGGCCAGGAAAAAGGAAGCATCTTCAATGAGGTACTTAGGAATGGGAATGGTATGGCGTGGGGTTTTGGAGGGAGAGGGAGTGATGGTGGCTGATGTGCTGGGGTCTGTTGTTGGTGTAGGTGCATGTGTGTCAGGTGTATGTGTTGCAAGTATAGGTGTGTCTTGTATACATGGTGTCTGTTGAGTGCTTTATTGTGTCCTTCTGTGTTTGGTAGGTGTGTACACAGGGACTGTTGTATCTGTAGATGTTGTTGCAGTGTAAGTGCTGGGTGCGGGTGTGGTGAATGTTGATGTGGTGGTCACAGTGGGTATAGTTGGGTGTGTTATGTGAATGGATGTGATATTGGGTGAGGGGGTGCATGTGGGTGTGGTGTTGTCTGTGCTGGCTGTGGATGTGATGGTGTGTGTGTGTGTGGTGTGTGTGTGTGGTGTGGCATATGCATGTCATCTGTAATGAGTGGGGTTGTGGTAGGGGAGTGGTGTGAGTAAGTGGATGTGGTGTTGAAAGTGGTGGTTGTGGATGTGATCGTGGTGTGGGTGTCTGCGGGAGTGGCAGTGGGTGCACTGTCTGTATATTTGGATGCATGTCTCTTTTGTGTTTGTGCTTATGTGGGAATGTGCTGCTTGGATCTGTAAGAGTGGGTGTCTATAAATATCTGTGTGTGCTTTGGACAGGTTTGGGAATAGGGTATTGGTATGGGGAAGGGGCAGGGAGAGGGACACAAGGCTGGGGGGGTTGGGAGGTTGCACTTAGGGAGGAGGCTGAAAAGATCTTGTAGGCCAGACTTTGCACTGTGAATGCCTTCTAGGTAGGACACTATCTGCTGCAGATGGCTGCATTGCCCCTGGATGGCATTCAGAATGGCAGTCTGAACCACAGAGATGGTTCCCCGGAGGGTCAATAGCCTCCTCAATCTGTGCGGCAGGGAGCAGGAGATAAGGTACCTGGAGCAAAGGAGACAGCTCCCCTCTTAGGAGAGCAGTCCTGGTCAACTGGGTGGCGAGCAACAGGGAGAGTGCAAGTGGTACTGGGGGTGGCAGATATGGATGAAGTAGTAACAGATCCTGTGGGGTTCCCCGCCACTTGGGAGTGTCCACTGGAGGATGATGATATTGGGCTTGCGTTCTCCATGGCACTCCCCACACGCTCTTGGCCACAGGCTTCCTCTGTATCAGTAGACTCATATGCCAAACCACTGTGGCAAACTGCTTCCCCAATGACATTGGCCCTGGCTCCTTCACTTGCCCTGGATGAATATGAAAAATGGTTGATAGCATCTGCGTGAACACACCTGACCATCATATTCAAAAACAAAACATCACAGAAGGGCACATATTACTCCAATTGCATAGATCACTACATGGGCTTCAACATTAGCATGAGAGTGTGCTTGCATGATATATTACCTCAAAACATTTGTCTCTGTGATGTAATAACCACAAAAAGATTCTATACCATGAATTAACTTGTCTACACTCCATCCTTAGGTATATACTAGGACAGTTGATCACCCTGTATACTCTGGACCCTCTAGCATACCATACTTAACTGATGTCACAAGATATGATGGCTAATAAAATACTTTCCTACAATGTACACACAACACCCTGAATTCAGCTAATGCTCGTTTCCCTGAAATAACATCATGATGTGATGGTGGCGAAGCCATATGGCACTGTAACTGCAAAAAGTGCTGCAGGAGAAATCAAGTCACATGCAAAGGCTCAGTTCACACTGATGTAATGTTTTCCCTTCATACTACCTCATATGTCTATTGTCAAGATAGTAAAATGTAAGCTGTACTGAGGTAGCCCCGCACCATATCACATATAGCATAGAAAATTAGGCTGAAGAGAATCATGGGCAAGCATTGGAAGATACCCATTACAAATGCACATATCAAGAAAGTCCAAATGGCCCTATGAACATCCCCAATCCTGCTTGGTACTGGTGATAACACTATTCTTAGATTGCATTCCTAAAAGCAAAAACATCTTTGAAGATTGTTGTGTGTCTGTGAATATCTGTGACATGAAGAGGTGAACATGCTTCAGTCATAATGGATTGGCACATCACAGCATCATTTAGTTTGCCTTGTAAAACTGTGTGCAGACACTCACATATGATCCCTATATTGCTACATCCCACTCCCTGATGCATGTTACCAGTCAATGCTGGCCACATTTGTGTATTTCCAACATCTGCGCCTAGTTCCCAGGTTCAGTCCATGATTCCTTCATATTGCGGAACTACTACTGGAGATGGCCTGGCTTGTTGATAAGTGTGATCTCTCCTAACTTAGTGTGTGTAATGTCAGGTACTATAATCAGAAAGTCTGTGATGTATTATAGCATTTATGTCTTTATTCAAAACAGGAGACTCAGCATATCCCAATCGTCTTGGGTTGTTGCCACTGTTGAGGAATCCAATTACGACAGGGGAAGTCTGCTTCAATGAGGGCCATGGAAGAACACAGTGGCCAGTGGAGCAAGCTTTTGGACTCCTGAAGGCCAGATTTTGCTGTCTGGACAAGACTAGAGGAGCCCTCCTCGACTCATTTGGGAAAGTGTGTCAAATCAACGTGGCCTGCTGTATGCCCCATAAGATTGCCCTGTGATGAAACATCTTTTATATCACAGAGGATGGAGAGCCTGAAGTGCTGCCAGATGAGGATTGTGAAATGCCAAATGAGGATGATAGTGGTGAAGAGAAAGGATCTGACTCGTGTCAACATCTCATTGACAACAACTTCTCATGAATGTAAGTATGTTATGAGATGTTATGACTTTGACCAAAGCAACTCTTGTTGTGATGATGTGAGGAGTATGTTTAGGGAAAATATTAAGAAGCTGAAGCTCTGGCAAATTCTGGAAAAAGTGTTTGTGGAGGAAACATGCTCATTTTGTTATTATTGATTTGATTAGCTTATATTTTTGTCATGGGCTTTGTTCTCCATTGGTTTACAATGTGAGTTGTGTCATATATATTTTCACAGCTTAGCTATTTGTTTTGATGTTTTTAGGTACCTTTACCATTGCATCTTTATTTGGACATTTCAGAGTTGTGACATTAGCAAGACAACTTGCACAGTGATACGATTGAAGTTAAGGAGAATCCACTGGACTTGTTCCTTTTGTGTGGTGGCCGTCATGCATTATGTGTGTCATCATGTGTTCTGCTGCTGCAAAGACAGTGTATCTTTAGGTGTTTATTTCTCTGGCAGGGACTCTGCAGCTGCCTCATCTTCTGGAGCTCGGTTACTACCTGGTCCATCATGCCTTGATACTCCTGATAGACACCCAAGTCTTGGCTGATGGTGTGCTGGGTGTGAGTGGTCACAGTGACCTCACTCTGCTAGCCCAAAGTATCCCTTTCACTGACCATTCCACCACAAGCCTTTGCCCTTGGGTGCCCTCTCCCACTGGTTCCTCTGTGTCAGGGCTGGTGATTTTCACCTCAGAATCCAGGACTGGAGGGCACATGATGGAACTAACTGTGCTAGGTACACAGGTTGCAGGAACTGGGGTTCGCTGAGTAGTTGCTGCAGCTTGGGGTAGGATGGTGTTGGTGTGGGCATAGTGAGACTCACTGTTGCCATCTGTCCAGGCTGACCAACGTGCCAGGTCTGTCATCCACACTAATAGTTCCAGGAGTTTGTCATCACTGAGGGCTTCATCGGGGGTGGAGTGAGAGTTTGGTTGGTGGCCAATCTCTGCCCAGATGCTGTGCCAGATCAACCGCTTATGGAATAGAGAACATTTTTGTTGTTGCAGTGGAACCTACATCCAATTTTTTTTTGTCACAGTAAGTAGAGACCTAGGAAACTCTAAATAGGTTGGGTTTACTATTGTGATATGTATCCATGGTACTCAACTTGTTCACAAGACATTTGTAGACGTTGAAAACATGTACTTAAATTGAGTAGCTCATAAGATGTGCTGATAAGTTCCATTTTGAATTCATGAATGAACATGACATCTCTTGAACATTGATGCCAAGACCACAACCTGGTTGTATATGTAGCATTAGTCATCTTGTGAGCAGTGGTGAGTCAATGGGGTTCCTGCCACTTAACCCCAAGCTGCTGACCTAGCTTAATGTCTTACAAATAATTGATGTACACACTTGGTATTCTGTCACTCATGCCATTATTAGTTACAGTTGAGGAGGCCAGGACAACATCAAGCTAAGAAGGGAGACATGTCTCTAAGTAGTGCATCATATGTAGATTGCTCAGTCCATCAGAAGTGAACATCAGTTGTTAGTTGTCAGACAAGTGAAAATGGGCAAATTGAGAATTGCATCTGGTTTTCTTTGACAGAAACAGGGTCTCATGCTAGTTCTATTCATGTCACTTTCTATCTCCCAAGACTTGAAAAATTGTAAACTCCATGTGAAGCGAACATCATTTGTAACATGTCAGACAAGTGAAAATGGGCAAAATCACAATTGGATCTTGTTTTCTGTCACAGAAATATAGCCTCATGGTAGTTGCGGTCATGTCACTTTCTACTAACCAACACTTGACAAATGGTTAGTCTCACATACATGTTGTCAAAATGCAGTTGGCCTAGACCATACATTTACATATTGACACATATCATGGCTGCTTGGAAAATATTTTTCAGTAATACACTTACAGACCCCATTCCAACATGTGGCATATCATGGAGACTGAGGCATGTGATCTTATAAGCAAAAAAGCTCAGTGACACTGACAGTGAAATATCTCAGAAACTTTGAGTATTGCATGGTAGGAAAATAGATAGACAATTCAGTAGCAAAAGCTGAGATGAGAGCATACAGGACATTGGATTGTTGTGATAGTTAGTGTGGTGTAACTAACCAGTGTTGTGTAGCCATTTTAGTTATAGCTTCATGCACGTTATTTTAGCATACTAGGCCTGCCGCTGTGCACTTTAACCTAGATATATTTTATTCGGCTTCACTTTATTATTGTCACCGTTGCCACTTCTACGATCTTGTTTTATTTTCTCTCTATCTGACTATTTTCGCCTAGGCCAGCACTCTGTTCTCAAACAAGATAGTCTTGCTCACTCTGTGCTTCTTTCAAGGCTGCAGTAAGATAGGTTGCCGGTGAATGTGGTATAAGTTTAGTTTCTGACATTCATAGAAAATACACATCCTTACGTAGGGACATTTTCTCAGCTGTTTTATTATAAAAACACTTCCCTGTCCCTTACACGTTAGAGGGAGATTCCAGCCAGAGAACCAAGGCGGTCATTACAACATTGGCGGTAAAAGCCGCTTACCGCCGTGCAGAAGACCGCCAACACACCGCCGCGCCCGTGGAAAACCGCCACAGCTATTATGACCCACAGCACGGAAACCGCCAAAATTCAGACACCCACACAAGTCCGCCACAACAAAGGTCACTGATAAACTGGTGAAAACATAACCTCCACCGTCACGCCAACAGAAATACGCCCACACTATCACGACACACGAATCCACGCGACGGTCTTTCAACCGCGGTATTCCATTAGCGGTACACACCGCCGCGCTCAAAATACACACACATCTACAAAACACAGCCACATTGGACAATTCAAAATACACACACCTGATACACATACACACACCACTCCCACACACCCAATACAATATATAACACACACCCACATCACCCACAAACCCCTACGACCAACATTCACGAACGAAGGCCAGAGAGAGACACCACAAACAACTAATAAGCATCCACAGGCACACAACACCATCACCCACATAACTTCCACGCACCTCACACTACACACCACTACATATCAGCACACTTATCACCCCACACACCACCCCACACATCACCTACACCACCCCATGGCACGGCAAAGACACCCAATGTTCTCTGAGGAGGAACTCAGGGTCATGATGGAGGAAATCGTCTGGGTAGAGCCACAGCTATTTGGATCACAGGTGCAGCACACCTCAATTGCAAGGAAGATGAAGCTATGGCGAAGAATAGGGGACAGGGTCAACGCAATGGGACAGCACCCAAGAAATCGGGAGGACATCAGGAAGAGGTGGAACGACCTACGGGGGAAGATGCGTTCCGTGGTCAAAAGACACCACCTGGCGGTTAAGCAGACTGGCGGTGGACCCCCACCTCCTCCCCCACAACTAACAACATGGGAGGAGCAGGTCTTGGCGATTCTGCATCCTGAGGGCCTCGCAGGAGTAGCTGGAGGAATGGTCTCTGGTAAGTCAAATCTTAACTATTACATCCCCCACCCTACCTGCACGCCAGCACATACCCCCACCCTCACCCTCACCCCATCACTCTTACTCCTCACAAATGTCCCACTATCACAACCCACCCATCCCAACACCAAGCCCTGCATGCAACAACAACACATGGACACACAGCACTAATGCATGGCCACTGTACATACCCATACACCCCCTAAACCATCATCAGACAAGGTCCCACACAGGAATGCAAGCACTGGGTTACACAGTCACCCACCCATTGCACACCATGCCACACACAGATGTATTAAACATCCTTTTATCCCCCTGCAGGACCCCTACCCAACGTCTCCGGAGAGGAGGATCCACACATGTCCACACCACCCACAGAAGAGGCCCACAGTGATGACAGCACCTCTGTCCAACTGGATCTAGATGACCAGCCCGGCCCATCGGGGACCTCTGGACAGTCCGTTCCCCACACCCAGTCACAGGCCACCACAGAGCTTCCCCCCTCTGGAAACACCAGCACAGCACCCACCCAGGGGGCCCATACCTCCGTCCCCAGGACACGTCAATCAGCAATGTGTCCACCACTACAGGGAACCCAGGCTAACCCACCACCCCAACAATAACAGGGAGCTGGGGGCAGTGGTAGTGGGCACACGGTCCAGGGGACGGAGGCCCAGGAACACAGGGGAACTGGGAGGGCTGCTGTGCGACAGGGGGAGGACAGGCCAAGGGAACCCACTCTCCAAGAGGCCCTCTCCTCCATCATGGGAGCCTACCACCACTCCCAGGAGACAATGGCAACGGTACTGGCCAAGTTCAGGAGACCCAGCGCCTGCAGGAGGAACAGTATATGGGCTTCAGGGAGGAACTCAGAACCATGAACTCCACGCTGGGCACCATCGTAGGGGTGCTGAAGGAACTCGTGAACACCAGGAGGGACACTGTGGCACTACAAGGGGCCCCTGACACTAGCCTGGACGATGAACTGCCCACCACCTCCGCCTGTGCTATGGACAGGTGGCACCGCCACAGGACCACCACACCAGCACCCCACCCCTGCAGAGGGAGAACCACCTCGCAAACGGTCCCTGAGATCCAGGAACAAGACAGAGAACGATGCCAAGACCCCCGCCAAGAAATGAGACCACCCTGATTGTCTTCCTACTGTACCACTTTGTCACCCTGTCCATACTTAAACTGCCCCAGCTCCACTTCCTATGCCCATTTGGGCAATGCACCTGTGAGACTAATAGACTGGACTCTGCCATGGACATTCCTCCGCCATCACCCCTCACCATTTTGCTACCCCCTCCAATTGTGAGCACTAAAATAAACACCCTTAAAGCACAAAACTATCTGGAGTCAGTCTGTGATTTCGGAATACTGTATTAGCAATTACTGTGGCAAAAAGCTCTTTCACTTGTAATGTCAACATACCTATGTCACACAGCTCTAGTCCATGAGGAATCAAAGCAGATGTCACACAGTGGGGCCCAGATCTGTGAAATTGTAAGGGAAAGTGACAACTCAGTGACCATACACTGGGTAAAAACCACAGACAGTAGGGAGATAGTAGTGTTTAAGTACATGTAGTAGGCAGGTTTGTATTCTTACCTGTGTCTCACTGGAAATATTGCTGGATCACTGAGTCCCTGTTGTCCATGTGTTCTTCTTCTGCTGCCATCGCCATCTCCTCACATTTCCCAGCGGACGGTGCCTATGAAGGACACCAGCGAGCACAGAGTCAAACAACTCTGAGGTATGTACCCACAGCTTACACAGAACAGCAATCATAATCTAAGAAGTGGCCTGTATGTGTGTTGAGTCTAGGCCTAGGTATGTGTGACGCAGTTGAAAATGAAGCCATGTGGGCCCCTGAAAGGGCGGCTACCTGACCTGTAAAGTGGGACAATGGGATGTAAGGTAACTGCGCTGGCGTTGTACACCATTGCGGTAGGCGGTCGAAGACCGCAGCGCAATGCTGCATTGGTTAACATTGGACCCTATGGGTCACAGGAGCCAATGATGATGTTACCCGGCGGTGACGGTACGCACCGCCACGGACGTGACCGCCATTTTCTATCTGTTCAATCACTTGATACCTGATCTTCAACAGGAGAGGACCTACACTGCAAGTGCTGCTGTGACCTCGGTCTGGAAGAGACAATGGCTCGTGCAACTGGGGAAAGGGCCCCTGCCTTCAGCACAGGGGAGTTGGAGAAAGTCGTGGATGGGACTCGCCTTGCTTGATGGACTGGATGCTCCCGGACTAACATTCAGGGTCAGGAATTCGGGCTTATCAGGGCCCTCACGTCACCCTTTTCTCGACCACTGAATTATCGAACACTCGCATTGGTCATACCCAGGACTTACCACCGTCCGTATTTTACTTTAACTTACTGTTTTCCTCTGCCCCTGGCCGGACTGGCCCAGCCTTGATAAAGTCACTTGTGTGACGAAACACGTGTTGGCTGTTTCCTGTAAGACGACACAAACCTACACCTGTGAATAAAGACTTTACCAAAACACCAACCCGGAATCATCGCTTTACTCCTCAGCTTTGGACTTACAATACTTGGGCTATACTTTCGTCCCAGAAACGTTGATGAACTCTTACCTCTCTGTGTGCCTTGGTCTACCTGTATATACTTTGATGGTGCAGTTGGTAATAAGTTTCTCTTCCCCCTGTACAACTCATGTAGGTCAGCGCCCACCAGAAAAAAGATATTTGGCGTGCCATCGCCAAGGACGTCCGGACCCTGGGGGTCTACCACAGACGGAGCACCCACTACCGTAAAAGATGGGAGGACATTCGCGGCTGGAGCAAGAAGACGGCGGAGGCTCAGCTGGGGATGGCCTCCCAACGTGGGAGGGGTGCCAGTCGTACCATGACCCCCCTGATGTTCAGGATCCTGGCGGTGGTGTACCTGGAGTTGGATGGGCGCTTGAGGGCATCACAGCAGCCACAAGGGGGTGAGTACACACTCATTCTGCTGATTTTGCGCGCAGTCGAGGTGTCTGGGTGGGGGAGGTGGGCTGTGGGTTTCCCTTAACCAGGGCGAGTTCCGTAGGCAAGGTCCCTCCGTAAGGCAGTCCATGTGGCACCCCACCGCACCTCTGTAGAGTGCCAAGTACACCTAGTCATGCCCCTGTGTCATCCATGTGTGCAGATGTCGTCCATAGCCTAGTAGGCAATTTCCCAGGAATTGAACAGTGGAGCCCAAGAGCGCGGCGTAGTGCAGGGGGCTTCTGTGTCTGTCGTGTCCGTCAACGGTAGCAGTAATGAATGCATTCAACATCTCTTTCTTCTGTTGTCCCCCCCCTTTTTGTGGTCTCCCTGTTCTTTTGTGCATTAGCATCATCAGGTGGAGGAGCAGTGGCACCAGAGCACGAGGGGGCTGCATCCCACATGGCCATGGAGGGCCACAATATGGAATCGGACTTCACCAGTGGGACGGAGGGCGAGGGGAGCTCCACGGCGGGGACAGGAGCCAGTGACACAGACTCGTCCTCTGATGGGAGCTCCCTTGTGGTGGCGGCAACATCTGTGCCCCCCCATCTACAGGTACAGCCGCCACCCCCCCTTCCAGCACCGCCCTCCCAGCAGCCACTCAGCCTTTGCCCCGTGCCCGCTCACCCGGGAGAGTGGGCATCACCTTCGCCCCAGGCACCTCAGGCCCTGCCCCAGTCACCCCTGCTGCCCTCAGTGAGGAGGCCATTGACCTCCTCAGGTCCCTCACTGTTGGGCAGTCTACCATTTTGAATGCCATCCAGGGTGTAGAAAGGCAGTTGCAACAAACCAATGCATTCCTGGAGGGCATTCATTCTGGTCAGGCGGCCCTTCAGCGAGCTTTTCAGACTCTGGCCTCAGCACTGATGACAGCCATTGTCCCAGTGTCTAGCCTCCCCCCTCCAACTTCCTCCACCCAGACCCAATCCCCTGTACCCCAGCCTATCCCAAGCACACCTCTAGCCCAGCATGCACACACGTCAACACACAAGAGAAGCTCAGGCAAACATAAGCACCACACATCCCACAGGCACTCACGCAAGCATCACTCACATGCAGACACACCAACATCCACTGCCTCCACTGTGTCCCCTCCTCCTCGTCTCCCTCCTCCCTCCCAGTCTCGTCTAAACTCGCACCTGCATGCACTACCTCTATAACCACTATGTCCATTGCCAGCACACCCACCACCACACCCGCTCACGTGCAGTCACCACCCCCACTACCATTCACACGTCCCCTGTGTCCTCTCCCAGTGTGTCTGTGATGCCCCCTCCCAAGATACACAAACTCAGGCACACACCCACCCAATAGCCATCCACCTCACGAGAGCCTCCAGCGCATGCACCTTCACCCAAAGTCAGCAAACACCTCCTACAACCACAACCTCTTCCTCCACTTCCAAACCCCCTCCAGCTACCCGTCCCAGTGTCTCCAAAAAACATTTCCTTTCCAACCTTGACCTCTTTCCCACACCTCCCCTACCCCGTCCATCTCCTAGGTCCCGAACTAGCACCTCAGCCACAACATCTCCGTGACCAGTGGTGCTTGTAGTCACTGGAATCTGGAGTGCACCGGCCACCAGGGCAGCCAGTGTGGCACGGAGCCACAGCACAGACAGTCCCCCACCTGTCAAGCATCAGAAGTTGGCCAGTGCCCGGCGGGAGAGGGGGAAGAATCCAGCCACCAAAGCTGCTCCCAGGGGTCCAGGTGGGAGTGTGGAGTCAGCTGCGACACGTTCCAAGGTGGGGAAGGGGCACAAGAAACTCAGCAAGTCTGGGAAGAGCAGCGTGGCGGAGAAGACCGCCATTATACCCGCTGCCCAGGAGGCCACCACCAGCACCAGCCCAGCTGCGCAGGAGGCCACCGCCACCAGCCTTGCTGCCCAGGAGGCCACCGCCAGCACCAGCCCTGCTGCCCAGGAGGCCACCGCCAGCACAAGCCCCGCTGGGCCATGAAGGACCGCCAGCAGCCGAGTCCCTGCAAAGGAGCCCGCCGTCTCAAGCACCGCTGAACTGTGCACCGCCGTCTCAAGCACCGCTGAACAGGGCACCGCCGTCTCAAGCACCGCTGGACAGGGCACCGCCGTCTCAAGCACCGCTGAACAGGGCATCGCCGTCTCAAGCACAGCTGAACAGGGCACCGCCGTCTCAAGCACCGCTGAACTGGGCACCACCATCTCAAGCACCGCTGAACTGGGCACCGCTGTCTCAAGCACCGCTGGCCCATGAGCGCCAAGGGCACTGGCGCTACTGAGTCCGTCACGGGCAGGATGAAGCACTCTGAGCACCCTGCCCCCTCCAGAACCGGTGGAGAGATCCATCCACTGCCTTTGTCCTTAGCAGGATGAAGCACTCTGGGCACCATGCCCCCTCCAGAACCAGTGAAGTGATCCATCCACTACCTCTGTCCTTAGCAGGATGAAGCACTCTGGGCACCATGCCCCCTCCAGAACCAGCGGAGACTGTTATTCACTTGAGAGACTGTGGCTTTGCACTCCCCAGGATGGAACAGTGGGCAACCCACCTACTGTATAGACTTGAGAGACTGTGGCTCTGCACTCCCCAGGATGGAACAGTGGGCAACCCACCCACTGTAGAGACTTGAGAGACTGTGGCTTTGCACTCCCCAGGATGGAACAGTGGGCATATGGCCCCCTTGTGGTTTTGGCATCGTGCACTCAGCCGGCTGAGGTACCCCCCCTTTCCCTCCCCCTGAGGTGTCTGTTTTGTTGCTCTCTGATGCCCCTGCAGTGTTCTCTCCGTCATGGTCGGGGATCTTGTGTGGGCCTCCCCCATACCATGTGGGCCCAGTGTTCCACAGACTTAATTGGAGCACTACCTGGACTACTATGCTTGGTGTATATTTTGTTAATGGTGTATATATATATTTTTGCGTACTTGCTTTTAATATATTACAATGGTTACACTCATTTCCTTTGGTCTTTGCCTTCTTCCGGGGGGTTTGGGGGGTGTAACTGTGATGTATCAATATGTATTAGTGTGTGTGTTGTAGTAGGTTAGGGTGGGGGTGGGGGTGTTGCGTGTGTGTGTCCCTGTTTTTTGCCCCGTGACATAGGTGCAGTACTCACCGTGGTCTTTGCCGCCGGCGTTTGTGCTCCTGGTAGAGGAGCAGGAAGACTATTGCAGGGAGAATTTGGAGTTCCGGATCCATGGTGTCCTCGTTCCTCGTGGGGTTTGTAGAGGTGAACGTTTTCCCTTCGGAATCCTGTTTCTGCCGTATTTTTATCTGCGGTGAATCCGCCCCAGAAAAGGTGGCGGATTGGTAGGTTGTGATACTGTGGGCGGTACTTTGTCTCCCGCCTATCTGTTGGTGGTGACCGCCGCGCTGTTTGTTTGTACCGCCGTGGCGGTCGCAGTGTTAAAGTGGCTGTCTTTGTTGGCGGTTTCCGCCACGGTCGTAATTGCAACATTTTTACCGCCGGCCTGTTGGCGGTCTTACCGCCGCTTTAACACCGTCCGCCAGGGTTGTAATGACAACCCAAGATTGTATGCTGATTGGTGAATGCTTCGCTACAGCTGCTAATGCAGACTTCAGGCCTTTGCTCAGGTATGGGGGATGATGTCTTCCCAGGGGAACCTGAAGGGCAGAATTAGAGCTTAACACGCTGTGCTCTATTATAGCCTAGGTAGGAATTGGACTACTGACTGTAGTAACAATATGGTAGCGTTATTTCTATGCTTTACTCTCCTTGTCACAATTTTAATCTTATCATGCTGTACCGTCCTGGTTATTGCAACCCACGCTTTGCTATCTAAGATGCAGCTGCTTTATTAAAAGCATTATTGAAACATGTCCTGCCTCTGTTTGCCATTGTGTATGTGAGACTAATGTAACTGAGAGAAACGGATGAGACCTGAGTGACCACAGGTTCCCTGAGGAACCACTTATATAATGCGCTCAGCTGGCCAATCATCCCTGCCCTTGGGTAGAGATGAGGCATTGCTAGTTAGCAGGAGCAGAACCCGAATTGGAGCGACAGGTGTCAACTGTAGTGGGTCAGACTCGGTCTCCCACACTGCAGGCGATTCTGCCACTCGAAATCCAGTAGTCTCATTAGACTAATGAGAGTCTACGCAACACCAGACTCAACTCACCAGCTGTTCCTGTCAAGCCCTCAGGACGCAGGATGGCCAAGACCTTTTCCTCCCAGGGAATCAGTTGTAATTGGGTGCTGGGAGGACCACTGCCAGTCTTCTGGGTCTCCAGGTGTTGCTTGGAGGCCAGGGTATGGACCTTCCCCATCAGGTCATTCCACATCTTTCTAATTTCCTCAGTTGTTCTCAGGGTGGTGCCTACAGCATTCACTCTGTTGACTATCCATTGCCATATTTCCATTTCCCTGCTGAGAGGAGTATATTAGCTTCAAACAATTGTGGCTCTGCTGTTATGATTTCATCCACCATGACAGTCATCTCAGCCTCAGAAAAACATGAATTCTTTGGGACGTACCATGAGTCTAACTTAAATTGAGTGGCATGAAATAAATGGGATGATGGAAACAATGCAAAATTGTTTCTGGAAAGTGTTAAATGTGATGGGGAAAAAAGGGCAACCTTATCTCAAAAAATGTACATTATTTGTTTTGCTGTGCTACAGTGGAGAGGCAAAGGATCATGATCTGGGATGAGGTGTTTTTATAGTGTAATTTGCAGGTGTGTCCACTTGGTCAATTGATGACAGCTGTATTGTTTTTTAATCCATCCAATGGGCACTGTTCTTGTGCTTTGCCGAGAGTGTACTGCAACAGCCTACCGCCGTTGGGTAACCACCACAAGGGGACCATCAATAAAACTGTTTTTTTTAATTGACTTGGCGGAAAACCACGGCAATGGAGTACACATTGGCAACATTGCAGTCAGCCAGGCCGCTGGTTGTAACCACTCCATTGATGCGGTTCAGACACATACATCATAATATGGTGGGTGAGAGATCACCCGCTCAGCAGTCTTCTTGGGACCACAACCACAGTGGTACATCAGTGAGGCCACCAAACATCTTAATCAGGTCTTTAGTTTCAGCTGTAGTAGATAATATTTGACTGTCACAAAAGCATATATTAATAAAATTGAGCTGAAATTGGATCCTGAGAAATCACAGCTGCATTGTCCACTTGTATTCAAATGTTAGCAGACTCATTTTCTGCCGTAGAAACTAAGAAAATAATTGTAGTTAAGTAATTGGGAAGGCCACTTACAAAAATGCTTAACAAGAGCTGATATGCACGCCTTTGAAGATTGGTATTGTCTTAAAATTTCAAAGACAGAAACTCAGAAGTCAATCTGTGAGCTATCTGTGTAAGTATAAATCAATAACAGTATAAAATAAAGGTTATACAGTGTCTGAGTAAAATAAATATTGTGTGTACCTTGTAGCTGTGACAAGTACAAATTATACTTGCAAATACCCTACTGTAAGAAGCTGACCTGGTGTGTGGTGAGTACCTTATGGTATTATCACCTTATACCAGGTCCAGGTATCCCCTATTAGTGAGGTGTAGTCAGTGTCTAGGAAGCCAGGCTCTCTAGAGGTAGCTGTGGATGAGCAGCCAAAAACTATCTAGGAGACATGCAAAGCTAATCCAATACTACCGTAGTCACACAGCACTAACGCACATGAAAAAACCACACACTGTTACAAAAATAAAGGTACTTTATTTTAGTGACACAAATACTAAATTACTATATAGGCAATACCGCAACTGGAGGTAAGTAAACACACTCTTATATGCACATTAGAAGTCAGGAATTAGTATGGAATGCTATAGAAAACAGTGAAAGCAAAAGCAATTACTGAGGGCATGGGAGGGACCAAACCATGTACTAAGAAAGTGGAATGTGAAAGTCGGGCCCCCATACAAGGAAGTGGAATCGGTAGAGGGAAGCTGGGGGAACTAGAAAAGAGGTAAGTATTTGGTTTTCCCCAAACCCACCAAAAGGATTTCAGAGAAGGATATTGCAAGACCCAGACACGAATGCAAGAAACCAAAGGTGGATCCTGGAAGAGAAAGACCTGGAAAGGAAGGGGACCCAGTTCACGTTGGAGTGTCCAGTGGCGGCAGGAGCCACTACCCACCCATCTGTGGATTCAGGTTCAGGTTGACGGTGGACGAAGACAGTCTGTAGTGCAAACCCAGAGCATCTGAAGAGTTCCCTGGAGTGATGCAGTGGATGTCCAATGCCGGAAGAAGATTGCTGTTGAACAAATTTTGTGGATGAAGAAAAGTGAAGCTGCTGGGGACCAGCAAGGTCTAGGGGGACTCAACCCTTGGAGAGGTGTCCTGGTGACCCTGAGCAGTGAGGGGAGTCACAGGAACAGGAGGCAGCTCCCACAGGCGACCCTCAGGCAGCAAGCACAGGAGTCAAGGTGAGACCCATGCAGCACACCTAGGAAGGAATCCCACGTTGCAGGAGAAGCATGCAGAGGGTTGTGCATTACAGGGAAGAGTTCTGGGGGCTGGAGCTACACGGAGCCTGAAGATTCTTGGAGGAGATGCCAACAAGCCTTGGTAGCTGCAAGAGTCACAGTGCTTGGGGGTACTATCCTGCGTGGAGAGGCAAGGACTTACCATCTCAAATGTTGGACAGCTGGAAGAGAGGACCAAGGGGACAACTCCAGACTATCATCCGTGTTGCTGGATCCACTTAGTTCTAGAGGAGAGGAAATCCACGCAGCCAGTCGTTGTTGCAGTTGGTCCCTGCGGATGCAGGGGAGTCACTCATTCACTCCAAGAGAGATTCCTTCTTGCTTCTTGGTGCAGACTGAAGAAGTGACACCCTCAGAGGATGCACAGCTGGGCAAATGTTGCAATTGTGATGCAGTGGCCAGAAGTTGAAGTAAATGTTGCAGATGAGTCCTGCTGGAGTCTTGCACGTTGAATCTGAGGACCCACCCAAGAGGGAGATCCTAAATAGCCCTGGAAGAGGTATTGGTCACCTAGCAAGGTGACCCCCTATCAGGAGGGGGCTGTGACATCACCTGCCTGCCCTGGCCACTCGGATGCTCCCAGAGGCCTCTCCCCATCTTGGTTTCAAGATGGCAGAATCAAGTGGCCACTGGGAGGAGCTCTGGGAACCAACCCTGGGGTGGTGATGAACAGGGGAGTTGTCACTTCCCTTTCCATTGTCCAGTTTTGTGCAAGAGCAAGGAATGGAGGTCCCCGAACTAGTGCAGACTGGTTTATGCAAGGAATCAGAGCATACAAGTGGCTTGGGGAGGCTACCCCTCCCAAGCCATGTCACACCTATTTCTAAAGGGGGAGGGTGTTACCTCCCTCACCCAAAGGAAATCAGTTGTTCTGCCTTCCTGGTCTTGAGCTGGTCAAGCAGCAGGAGGGCAGAAACCCGTCTGAGGGGTGGCAGCAGCATTGGCTGCCCAGAAAACCCCAGAAACTGGTAGGAGCAATGATGGAGGCTCCAGAGTGCACGGAATCATACAATAAATACTGGCAACAGTATTGGGGTATGATTCTGACGTGTTTGATACCAAACATGCCCAAGTTTGAAGTTACCATTATGTAGCTGGACATAGGTAGTGACCTATGTCCAATACACAGGTAAAATGGCTTCCCCACACTCACGAAGACCAGGACAATGGAGCTGGAGTTTGTGGGGGCACTTCTGCTCATGCAGGGGTGCCCTCACATACAGGTGCAACACCCTGCCCTCTGGGCTTGGAGGGTCTACCATAGGGGTGACTTACAGTGACCTAGTGCAGTGACCTGAAGTGAAAGGGTGCATGCACCCTTTCATGCAGGCTGCATTGGCAGGCCTGCAGGCACATTTTATATGGGCACCCATGGGTGGCATAATACCTGCTGCAGCCCATGGGAAAACCCTGGTGCCCCAATGCCCTGGGTACCTGGGTACCATATACTAGGAACTTATAAGATGGTACCAGTTTGCCACATGTGGGTTGTGTGTGGTCCAAGCAACCAAATTTATAGGAAGAGAGAGAGCACCGTCATTGGGGTTCTGGTTAGCAGGATCCCAGTGAACACAGTCAAAACATACTGACATCAGGCAAAAAGTGGGGGTAACCATGCTAAAAAGATGCTACTTTCCTGCACCTACTGTCAAAATTAAAATCACTGGAAGCAGAAAAACCAGGGAAAATCCCAGAGAGATGGAGGGATAGAAAGAGAGAGGGGACTGCTCTAGTTTGTGTCGTTTTAGGCTCAGGTTTCAGAATTAATTTGGGTTTGGAATGAAGCATTCTCTGGAACACGATAATCCATTCTGTGAGTAGGGTAGAAACCTCTGTGAAGGAGGAACATAATTACAAAACACATGAAAGAAATAAGCAAAAAGCAAACAACACTGACAAGGCAATCGTCTACTTACCAGCTAGTCAAAAGAAGATTGCCCTTCAAGAATATCAGGTTGCCTTCTTTGATGCCAAAAACTGGATGCCATCAGGTGAAAACATAATTGCTTAATGTACCATTCTTAAAAGAAAACTGAAAACCAGCAAACCCCTACAACGAATGGAATGAGTAGATAAAATAATTAGGTATGGGGCCCTAAGGCTTTTGCCAACTGAACATGAATCATAGGATTCTTAACAACTGCCAGACACCATGATTAATGTGATGACCTACATATTATGTCCCTGTCTTTCAAGTGGAGAATTAGTAACAGGAAGTGAAAAAAAACACATATACATAAACTTCATCTTTAGAGCTATACATTTTTGTGCTTTCATGAGAAGGCAAAAACATATATTATTCAGCACTTTATCAAGGGACCAAACCTGATATCATGTATTTAAACATCTATACAATAAATTGTAATACGAATGTAACAAATCCCTGTCTTGCATTTTAGTGGTGATTTACATGTTTGATTCAATCTTAAATGTTGTCAGAGTTTAGGGTTTAGAGCAGTAACATTAGAATTACAAATTCAAATGTATTTCCCTTTACTTAGGATGCGGATAATTTTCTCTATAGCATCACAAATACATCACTGTATAGCTCTATCTCAGTACGATTTTCATAGGGTTGTTCTGAAAGGACGCATTGCCCTCCGTAGCCTTCTGTATGCCCTGTTGAAAGATGATATCATATTTTCTAACCCTTTGTAAAAGGTGGAAAACAGATATATTGATAATGTTCTAAAAATGCAGTAACTGGGTGCGTATTATCATTTTGATAATATTTGCATGTGGAGTAGACAATAGATCACTTTACATGATTCATATATCCTGTTCTTGCTCAGGGCGTTGGAATGCTGCATGAAAAACATGATATTAAATGAAACCGGGTAGAGAAGAATAGGCCATACCGAATTTTATTACACGGCAACCTTCTGTAAAAAGTTTATCAATTTAATCAAAGAAACTAGAGATAGTTTGTTATCTATAGAGCCAATAAAGGACCTCTCGGACCAACCCCTGTATCTATATCTCTTCTGTGTCTTCCTTAGTAAACATCCTTCAAAACATGAGTGATATATATGTCATATTACTAAGTTTGTGAGAGTAACCAAAGTATATTGATATAGTATTTTTACTGACGTGGAATGACGTGTAGCTCTGCCTAACAAAACAGCTTTAGGTGTGATGTACACTTCATACATCAACTATTCAAGGGTATTCTTAAATCATTTCAGAAACTTCAGGAAAAATGTAAAGTCACTTTGAAAGATTGCTTTCACTACCTTCAAATTAAAGCACTTTTACCAGACAAAGGTAATGCTCTGCTGTTAGTTACGTTGTGTTCCTTAACTATACACTACACTTCTTAATAAAATACATTAAGAATAGCTGGTTATAATAAAATATTCTTGGGAGTTAAAAACGATGAGCTCTCTGTATGGGCAAAGAAATGGGCACATTGGTTAGCAAACAATTTCACCGAAACCCAGATTGCACAATCCATACACCTTGTAATGAAACTACTTCAATTGCTAAATACTGATTGCAACATTATCAGAACCTATTTCATTTTTACATTACACCTGTAAAACTGAACAAATGGTATCCAGCTATGGTGTCCATCTGTCCCAAATGACAGCTCATGGAGCCGACAGATTACAAATGTTTGCAACCTGTTCAGAAATAATTGTATTTTGGGAGGAAATGCTAACTCAATTATCTACTGTTATTCTACTACGTTTGTCACAATTTTGATTATGAAGGTGTTTAATAGCGAGATTTATAACCAATTTGTTTTTCTTTGCCATAATATTGGCAAGCCAACAATTGCTCGTTTATAACAGGGAACTGTTTCACCTGATTATGTTCCTTGGGACCAGGAAGTTCTAGAAATATATTGTTTTGAAAAATCGGAAAATGCAATTACTCCCTCATAATGATTTGAGTGTATTGCGAAATGTACTGATTTAGGCTGGAATATAATATTATGTGACTTTAACTATTTTTTAACTATTATCATCAGCTACATAGAGTTCGAACACAAAGAGTGTTTAGCCAATTTGAAGTAAAACTAACATGGAGTTGCCCTACAACTACATATGTACTGACCACATGATGACACACATAATGCATCATGGCTACCATATGACAAGGAGCAAGTCCAATGGATTCTCCTTAACTTTCATCCTATCACTGTGCATGGTGCCTTGGCATAGGTGTTGTACACACAAAGTCTGTGACATACATTCCCAGGAACAATCCACGTCCATTTTGAATGCCCCAACATCAAATACCTGTCAATGTCACAACTCTGAAATGTCCAAATGAAGATGCTATGGTAAAGGTACCTAAACCAACACAAAAACAAAGAGTATAGGTATTAACCTGTGCATATGACACACTTCACATAGCAAACGTCTGAAGAATGTAGTCCATGAGAAAAATCTGACGTGAACAAAGCAACATTTACTAAATGTGAATGTCTCGAAAGCTTCATCACCAAACACCCATTGCCAGATTTTTCTAGAGCCTAAGCCTCCTAGCACTTTTTAAAAACATACTCTTCACATCATCACAACAAGAGTTCATTTTATAGTCAGTCATGACATCTCATGAAATACTTTCACTCATGAAAAGAAGCTGTCTGTGAGGACTTGTCGCAAGTCAGCTCTTTCCTCTTCACCACTATCATCATAATTTGGCATTTCAGGACAGGATCCTCACCTGGTACCACCTCAGGCTTTCCCTCCTCTATGATGCAAGGTATGTTCCTTCGCAGGGTGATGTTATGGAGCATGTAGCAGGCCACAGTGATCTGACATACCTTTCTGAGGGAGTAAAGGAGGGCTCCCCCAGTCTTGTTCAGACAGCGAAATATGGCCTTCAGGAGCACAAACGCCAACTTAACTGGCCACCATGTTCTTCCATGGGCCTCATAGAAGTGGGATTCTCCTGGCATGGTAGCATTTCTCAGCAGTGTTAACAACCAAGGACGGTTGGGATATTCTGAGTCTCCTGTTTTGTAATGAAACATAAGAGTTACAATGAGTCACACGCTTCCTGATTATAGCACCTGACATTGCACACACAAAGTTGGTACAGATGTTACTTAGCGACAAGCCATGCCCTCTATCGTTGCAGTTGTGACATCAGCTGGGGTATGTTGCTGTTCTGCAGTACAAAGGAATCATGGGCTGAACCTGGGAACTGGGCACAGATGCTTGAAATTTGCAGATCTCTGTAGCAGACAACTTGCATGTTGATAGAATGGAAATGCTTCCTGTTTTAGTAGACATGTTCACTTGCATGTGGTGGCACTAATGCAATGTGGGTGCCATCAATGGCTCCTACCACATATGGGAGGCAACAAAATCCATTGAAGTTAACCTTCACATTGACTAAATCCTCACATGTGAGGAACCTGATGAAGCTATCAATGTGATTCATCATTGCTGATAGCACATCTTTTAAAACACCACTGAAAATAGGTTGTGACATACCACCAGCTATGGCCACTGTATACTTAAAGGACCCTGTGGCCAGTAAGTGTAATACAGCCATAAGTCTCACAATGGGTAGTATACATGTTGGATTAGTGTTTTGAGGCATGAGATCTGGCTCCAACTGACAACACAGATCATGTATAGTGTGCCTATTCAGACAAAACTATTTTATTACATCCCTTTCTTCCATGGACCGAAGATCTGGAAATGAACAGTACACTGGAGGTTGTCGTTTCCTCCATTTCTCAGGGTCCTATGTGTGGATACAGATAAATAAATGCATTAGTCACAGTGTCCACAGCTTCATATATGATGAGTAAGACAAAAGTGATGTGACAAAATATTACTGGCTGAAAAACCATTACACATATTTCACAATTCAATTGTATACTCCCCAAGATCCAATTTTAACTCCTATTGTTGTCTACACGTGTCTACACATATATCTGCAAATCATACATCTATATGGTACTCATGTATACCTCGTCATAGGAAAATATGTGTTCTCCTCCCAAAATACAGTCACTGGTGGTGTTCAGTGCACCGCAGTTATATGACATTTACAACCAGTAATGCACTACACTGATGATTGTGTACTAGAAATTACACATCAATAGAGTATTATGATTGATTGATTGATTGATTGCATATGTGTACATGTAATGACACATTTGTAGTGGTAGTGATGCATTTACCCATCAGCAATACTGTACTGTAGTTTAAACTGCTAAAATGGCAGATGCCTGACCTCGTATATAGTATATTTTTAGTCTGCCACCGCTGGCAGAAATCAACTGTTGATTGTAACATTCGCAGACCAATGGCTATGCCCACCTATCGTAATGAGTGCATACATGGCGTACATGTACGCCAGGGTTTGAAAAATATTTCACTTGCCTCCTGGCACTGCTGCCATCAACACTTTTGCCACTTTAGCTGCTGTATGCCGCCTCTGGGAGCAATCATGCCAGCCCAAGCAGCTCTGAGGGCCCCTGCCTTTTTTCCAGAGGAGCTTGAGAAGATTGATGATGAGGTCCTTCACCTGTATGGTCAGCAATATGGCTCACCAGAGGTACAGTTAGCTATCTCATATATATTTGACTATGTTCAGCATCACTCTTTCCTTTCCTACCAGCTACAATGTGCGTCTGAGTCCCAGATATATTTTTGGATGACGGTAGTTACATTTTGTGGTCCATACATAGGATGCACATGTCATGGATTGTGGAGCCCTGTACTTTAGGTATTTCAAATGCCCATTGTGTTGTGTGATGTGTGATAGGCCCTAGATCCTCCTTCTATTGCATTCACATGTCTATAAAGTAAACATTTCAGGGTAACACTGATATATATGATGATCAGATGATGGTAAATGAGAAAATACATGTATTTGCATTACAGCATGAGCTGTATATGTATAATGTTAAAAGCAGTTGAGGAAGATGTTAGCAATCTGTACATTCCCACATATCACTCAGTCCAGAACATGCCTTGGCAAACTCTTGTCTGAGAACTAGCTAAACCTCACTGGCCCCTTAGAGTGCCACACAACCTTGAGTTAACATATAGAATGGCCACGAGATGTACTGTTATGCTTTGAAGTGATGGAAATGTGATGTTCATGTTGGTTCAATATGCTCAGCCTGCAGAGAGCAAGGCCTGCCAAAGCTTTTCCCATTAGTGGCCATAGTCCAGGCTGGGGCAGAGTTAGTGTGGCAATGCAACTGATGCAACAGTAAACTCCCTGTAGACCTGCAGATCCTTGGATGTTCCCAAAATGAGTCTTCAAAACTAATAGCAGGCCTGAATTCTTTTACATTGCCTACATTTGGAATGGTGACTTAGGTAAGCCCCTGACCTGCTCCAGATTTTCATCGACCTACATTGTCAATGTGTGACATTTACTACTGACTTAGGTAAGCCCCTGACCTGCTCCATATTTCCATCGACCTACATTGTCAATGTGTGACATTTACTATGCCAGTCCCCTTACTCCCACAAGTGTGTTGTCACTTTTCCCTAAGTCATGTTTGCACTATACTGGCCTCTTGCACAAGTGACAAACATACAGTGCAGATAGTTGGTCAGTTCTGGAGAGTTCATTACATGTGAATCACTAGCTTTGTTTCATTAAACAAATCAGGCCAATCGTACCTTGGTATGTTGAATGTCTTCTCTGTAAGAGTCCCACTTATGATAAAAGCTGTGTCCTGTGACACCAGTACACACCACATAAACTCAATCAGGTGTAGCATTATTTTGTAACATATAGTCCACATGTCCACACATCTACAGAGAGGATCTCACAGTGAAACCCATGCCAGCCCTTTCATTGCGACTTAAGTCTTGGGGTATAATCTTGACTAAGGTAGTAGCCTGTATGGACCATATGCAACAAGTCAATGTCCCTGGATATAAAGGTGTTTTTACAGTCATGCACAAGTAGTTTACCCTGCAGAAGGTCACAATGGTGTGTTGTGTTTCATAGTGGCTCGCATTCCAGTATATATTGGTTTGCCCTGGGCTTCATGATGTTAGTGGGCTTGGTTAGTCATTGTAGGTCATGACCAGGGTTGTGGATAGTCAGCAGATGACTACAAAAGTGTGTATGTATGTCCTTGTACTTATCAGCATGTGCAATGTCCACATGTAGTGTGTTAAAAAATCAGAAATACCTGTGCTAGGTGTCTACAAAATGTGTGTTAACCAAACAAATATCCTAAATTATGCAATTATGATCTCTTCATTCGTCTATTGTATCCATACAGGTCAATGCCCATCAGAAGCAAGCCAGTTAGAGAGCTATCGCCTGGAAGGTGCGGACCCTAGGAGTCTATCTCTGATGCAGTGTCCATTGTCGGAAGAGGTGGGAGGACCTGAGATGCTGTCCCCAGAAGATCCTGGAGATCCTACTGGGGCTGTCCTCCCAAAGTGGACATGGCACGCACCAGACCCTGAACCCCCTGATGACCAGTATACTGGTGGTGACCTACCCGGAGCTTGATGGCCATTTGAAGGAATCACAGCAACTACAATGGGGTGAGTCCTGGACAGGTTCAGACATGTTCCATTATGACCTTTATCTATTAGAAGCAGCCATCTACCCCTTAATATTGGAGGTGGCCCATGTGTGATGCACAGGAAGAGTTGATGTTTGTGTAGGTCTGGTAGTAGGAGCACGTGCCTTGCCTACTGTGCAAATGATCGGGTACACAACAGAGTCCCGTCCACTACCAATATGACCTATTGAGCTGAAACAAGGCTGAGTACAGTGATCAATCAACTCATGTTGTAGGTGACATTTGTACCTAACAGGCCACTTGTCTTCAGTGTGTCATGAATGTCAATGCCTCTCTACTGTGTCTCGTGATGGTGGCTCTCTTTCATGTGACATAGCATAGAGTGCGCTTTGGGTACAGTCACTAAGCAATAATTTCCCTTGGTAAGTGGGGAATGTACAGTTACATGAGTTGCCTAACATCACAGTTGCCAACAATATTTGTGCCTACATGTTGGCATGTGTAACTTTCACTTTAGTAGTATCATTTACACTACTGTTTCCAACATGATCAACCTGTCTTCCGGGGGTGATGTCTAATTCCATTACATATGTGTGCATGCAAGAATTTCTTAGAAAATAGTTGTATGTGCAGGGTATACAATTCATTTGTTACCACAGATAAGAGTGTTTCAACATTGGTTGGTGGGTCATAACTACCCTAATCCATAACTCAATGTAATTTGTCATGTCCAATTGCAGACACAATGAAGGACATGGCAGGTAGGCCTACAGTGCTTATTCACAATCTAAATTTATTTGGCACTGATGTGGAATTATTACGCTTAGTGATTTGCGCATGTTTATTGGTGAAGGACCATTAACTGACTATTTAAATGCATCATGGAGTGACATGCAGAAATGTGTAAGTCATATGTGAGTGTGTACACTCAGTAAGTAATACATTGAAATTTGTGTTTGCATGGAAATTAGGTACAGTGAAGTGCATTCCCATTGTGAAACAGATTAAACCACCTCTTCATGTAACATGGTTTCCCTGAGTCTCAACAATATTCAATGGACTATTGGCTTTTAGTTATGCAATGTTATCATGGAGTTCTCACCAACACCAATCACAACTGGTGATTTGCCCAGGCCTAGCTGAGTCATTGTGCTGTGGATATTTGTAGCCAAATCTCCCAGATGTTTTTAGCATATTGTCTATTTTTCAGTGCAACATGTGTTATGTTGTGATGCTACATTAGTATTTCATTCATGACACTATGCTGACAATGGACATATTAGGTAGTTACAACTGGGAAGTTTCTACAGTATGGCACAAGTTTTTCCATGTCACATTCTTCTAGCTACTATACTTTTTGCTGCAACAGAGCTGTATTAATTAACCATCATTTCATCATGATGTGGCATGAGGTATATGAACATTTGCAGACTGCAGGGCCTTGTGTCAAATCAGCAGGAATACATTTTGCATTGCCATACTATTTGATGATAACAGGTTGTTGAGGTATGCTACAAGATCCAAACTTTTCAAGGTGACAAGGTTTCCTTCTAGATACACAAGTATTGTGATTGCACAACTCCACTAATGGAATTGTAGTAGTCTGTCAATCTGACTTTACAAAGAGCAACTGTTTACAATTCATGTAGTATGCATGAATGTGGCTTTGCAAATGTTGAAGCCACTTTGGGTGACCTTACAGCTGTGGTCTACTGTATATTACAGTAATGTTCTGTGTTCCTTACTGTTGGTCAAATGTGTTCTGTACATGCAATAAACCTATTTGTCTTTGTCATTTCGGCATCATCCCAGGCAAGTGGAGGAGAGAGGGGTGACATCTTTGGTTAAGCAGCAGGCCACTGCACTTCCGATCGGGATACCACAGACACTGAGGGACTCAGTGGCCTGGACGATGAGGGGAGCGCCATGAAGAACACTGACTCTACATTGTCGTCATCTGACTCCAGCTCTAGTGGACACTCCATAATGGTGACAAGACATGCAAGACCAGTTCCAACACCATCCTTGGCTGCTATTCCCACTTACATCTCCACCATCCCTGTTTCTCCCCAATCAGTTGGCCAGGCCCACTAATCAAAGTGGGGAGCTCTCTCCTTCGCTCCAGGCACCTCACCCCCTGGCCCTGGTCCCCCTGCAGGCCTGAGTGAGGAGTCTATTGACCTCCAGAGAAACATCTCTGTGGGTCCAATGGCACTACTGAATGCCGTGCAGGGCAGCCATCTGCAACAGATGGTGGTCTGCCTGGAGGGCCTCCACAGTTGTATGTCTGCCCTAAAGAGAACTTTTCAGGTTCTCGGCTCCTCCCTTATGGCTTCCTTCCTCCCATCCCATACTTCCACCCCACCACCTGCCTCTTCCCCATCTAATTTCCCTATTCCCATACCTGTTCCAAGCACACTCACAAATAAGCATGCACATACCTCAACATCCCCAAGCAGCACATGGAAACAAAAACACCACAAAACACACAAGCAGGCAACCACTCACCAGACACACATCCTACTCACAACTACCACCACACCATGATACCCCCAGATACCAAAGCCACACCCACAGACCTACCCACCACCCCAACATCCCCCAGACACCATTCCCACACCAATGGACCCAGGCACCACTCCCAAGTTACCTCCAGACACCACACCCACACTAATAGATGCATTTGAAACTCCCACCATACCCCTAGACACCACACCAAAAGAGACATCACCCACTCTCAGCATACCTAGCACATCCACATTACTCACCACAAAGAAATGCAAATGCCCACGCTCGCTCAAACAGCAGACACCTACAAAACACAAACATCATACATCAGACAAACAGGCATCAGCACCAATAACAAATACACCTCACATATCCACTTCCTCAACCTCCCAACCCATGATCCCTCCTGGACACCCTACTCATATCCCTAAAATAAGTCTAATGCTTGCGCTTGCCCATACCCCATGTCATAATCACCCCCTCCCAGAGCCAAAGAGCCCAGCCACACCCCAACCCACCCCTCCACATCTAAGTCCTCCCCTGTAGCACATGGCCCCCCTTCTGAACCCAGTCATACACTTACATAACCCAGGAAAGGACCCCCCTTCCCAAACCCAGGCCCACCCTTCCCAAAACTAAACCACCCATCCCTGAACATACCCCCCCTGCCAAAGGGCATAATTGAGGTGGTTGGACTGTCCAGTAGATGCCCCTCCCTGATGAGGATCCCATGGCAGTGTCCTGAGAGTTACGCTAAGTGGCACAGTAGTGTGCTGGACCACCTATATTGCTTTTGGACTGGCCCTACATACATGCGTTTATTTGTTGAAAATACAAAAAGGGTTGCTAGTTTTCTTACTTATTAGAACTGCCATTACTTTTCTACCATTTGGATGTCCAAGTATACTTTGGGATGTATGGCTACAGCTGTGTTTGTTTCACCCTGATTGATGACGCATTTGATGAGGTTGGTGTGATCTGAACTTGGAACCAGTATTTCATCTTGGCTTGGCCAATGTCAACATCAATTGGCTTCCCTTTCTCCCTATGATGAAGGTTGGACATTTGTTTAATATGTGCAAGCTAGAGATTTGTTTCTCCACACATGTAGAGTGTACAATTGTCCTACCTTTGTATACAGTTTAAAGGACATTTGTCCATTTTCATGTTTGTACCTTATACCTACTTTAACTAAATGTGGGACCCATGCTGTCACTGCTGTATTGCTTTCATCACTTGCACTTACACATTTCTCAGATATGCATGGTACTTGGTCATATTATTGGTTGTCCCTGATATACACCAAGCTATAGTTCCTGTGCAGATAGTGGTTTTGAGGGATGTGCAAAGTGGCATGTGGCCTGGGGCACCAGTCTGCCAGGGATCCCACTAGTAGAGGCATTCCTATTCTGCAGGGATTCTTTACATTGTGATTTTTGGACATTTCTCAGACTGATTATTTTGTATCCCATTTACTTTGCATTTTCTTGAAATGTGGATGATATGTGGGAGCCCATGCCAGAGTTTTATCAGAGAAAGTGGGATTCAGTTTCATGACACATTCATACAGATGTATCTTTTATATCAAAACAGGCCATGCATGTGGACAATATGAGGGTGTCACTTAGATATGTAGATGAGATATTGAATAGTTGATGTTGTTTGACACAATGTTATGGACACATCATTTTCCTAGAATATTGGTTGTGCACACATTTACAATTTAGAAGAGTGTGCCTGTGCAGTGTCAGTGACCTGGCCAAAGGGTGCATCATAGGACTGCGACTGGGTCATACATTGAGTGCAACTCTGAACACGGGATACAAAATATGTTTGGCCCATGGACCACCTACCCCATGCCAAGTCCATAGTAGAGCATCGATTTGTTGTGTAGTTGTTGGTAATGGGTATGTGTTTGGCTTTGCGTCAGTTGCATCCACAACGGTGTGGGTTTTGGGTATCATCTGGCAGCACAAGCAGCAGAAGTATGTGTACGATCAACTCCAGGACAGCACCGGATGTGTGAAGCTGGGTACAGGTAAGTTTCAGCCTTATATGCCTTCTTTTCCACCTGTTCAGATAGGATGGTTGGACTGTCACAGACATGTCAGTGGAACACCATCTCGTTATTGCACTGGCGGTTGCACGGGTGGTTCACCCTCTGACAGATGCATTGGCCTAACTTACCAATGCCACGGTCTAGATTTGCTGATGGTGGCAGCAGGACTATGGCAGTCTTTCATTTATGTAACCAAATGCATTGTAACACGGCTGTTGGACCACCAACACAGCACCGCCTTGGCAGTCCCACGGCCACCAAAGTCATAATCAGTCCTCAAGTCCTGTTTCCTTTTCCTATTACCTTTCTCAATTCCCACTGGCACACCCGCTTAAAAGGAAGTAAATGGCTCTAGGAGATGTTTTTTGCACATCCCCTGATTCCTTATGCCCGAACATTTTGACAAGAAAATCACAATAAAAATGACATTACAATGGGCCATTTCATAGACAATCATAAATAATCATATCAGAATTTGTTAATTGGTGGAATAAGCAATTCTTGACCATTGAATATGTCCAAAATAGCTGAACACAGAATGGAAGCACATCACAGGACCTGATTAGTTTCCAATGGAAGAGAGGAACCTAATACAAATATTGACATTGACAAAAATAGAATCACTGATATACTATCGATGCATAAGATATCGAAAACCAAAAATCTCCAAAATTAAATATCAATAAGAAGAATATGTACTCTCTGTAGTTAACTATAAAAACAATAAATAACAATAACACAAATATCCTTGTTAAAAAAAATGATTTTTACTTTTATCAAAAACAAAAATATCAGAAACCAAAACATCATTAGGTTTAAATAAACATATATGTCAACAATATCAATTTACACAACATCAACTGCAATATTATTACAAAATTATCACCCAAATAATTAAATACTCATTAATAAATACATAAAAACAATTTTCACATCAAGCAATGAATTCAAATAAACCCAAAGTACATTATACACATATTTAAATTGAATACAAATATATAACATTTTCATCATTGACCCCCAACAATGATATATATAAAATATAAACAATATGACCTCCCAAAAATAGCATTAACTACAAATATAAACACCAACCTGAACATTAATAGATATAAATATATATTATATTATATAGATGTATATATAAATTTACTGAAAAAACAAAGGTTACAGAGACGTTATAGTTAGGTTCTGAATGGACTCCTACAAAACCATATAAATTTAGCAGTTATAGTAAGAGCTCTTTTCAGTAACTATAACCTGCACCCTCAGGTAACTATAACTCACTCCCTTTCCATGAACAGTTTTCTTAGCAATAATTTTATTGCAAATGTTGCAGTGATGATATATAATATGTGGAGTAATTAGCTGTGCAGGACGAAGGCATGCGTCACACAACAGCAACACCACATCAATATCACACCTACTAATCAAACTGATACCATCACATTGCTCCTATACCATGGCCTGTCTTGCTATTGAAGACACCTATGTGTGTATGTGTCATTTAACCTAAACACCCCTCCATGCAACTTCCCTGTAAAGGACCCTCACATATCTCTCACATTGCAAGAGAATGGAAGGTAAATGGGATGCACAATATTTTGTGGGCCAAATATCCAAAGCTCACAATGTAAATAAAACCTGCAGAATAGTGATAGTGGCATCATGGGGACCCAGAAAGGATGCTGCCCTGGGACACATTTCATTTTGCACATGCCCCTAAAACACTATTTGCACATCAACTGGGGCTCCATGTATCTCAGGGATAACCAATAGTATAACCAAATTGCCTGCCTATGTGCCAAATGATTTAATGCAAATCAAGAAAGAGACTACAAACGCAACAGCATGGTTACACATTTAGATGAAGTAGCTGGAGGGTATACACATGACAGTGGACACCTGGTCAGTCAAAAGAATAGGAAGGTAGCACAATTGAACACCCTCTATGTGTGGACAAACAAAACTCTAGCTTGCACACATGATACAAATGTCCAATCGACATCCGGGGGCCAACTGTAACCAAATAGATGTTGACATTGGCCAAGCCAAGATGAAATTCTTACAGTATCAAACAACACATAATGCAATTACACCCCAATTGGATTACCACCCACATATTCATCCATTGAACATCTCCTCTTGTCCTGGCTGACACCAGCACTGCTCCCAAGGTCAGATTTTGCCAACCACAGCTAATGGATCAGCAATCTGGGTGAATCAAACACAACTGTAGGCATACATCACAAATTATTTAGGAACAACAAACAGGTAGAAAAGAAATGGCAGGACAAATGCATACACAAAAAAATAGCTTGAGTTTATTGACCCCTAGGGTGCCTTGGACGAGGTTACCTGGTCCTACACCCGGGAACCTCCCCCCATGTGCACCCCACCCACCACCCAAGGCAGGGATGGAAGGGGAAGCCCTTCCCCTTCCACCCCCGCCCCCCGTCCCCCCTGTGACGTCAGCGCGCGATCGTGCGCTGATTTGTCACAGGGCCTCCTCCAGCTTCCAGCGCAATCGGAAAAGAAAAGCTTAATCGGAAGAGAAATGCTTTGCATTTCTCTTCCGATCACGTGGGGGAGGCCAAGAGAGGCTTCAAAGGGAAGGAAAGTTATTTCCTTCACTTTGAAGTCTCTCTCTGCGTTTTGGCAGCCGGATTGAAAGCAATCCGGCTGTCAAAACGTTCACTAGACACCAGGGATTTTATTTTTTATTTTCTAAACTGGCATAAGGGAGCGACCCCTTGGGCAAGGGTCGCTACCAAGGTGGGACATTTTTTTGGAAGGCCTTTTCTGCCCCCCCCTGGGGGGGCAGAAACCTCTAGGCACCAGGGATCATTTGTTTTTTCTTCCTTTTTGTGTGTTTCTGTATTTGTGGAGGTGGGGAGCGACCCCTTAGGCAAGGGTCGCTCCCCTAGGGGGCAAATTACATTTTTATGAGGCCAATCTGCCCCCAAGGGGGACAGAAACTACTAGACACCAGGGAGTTTTTTCTTTTTACCTGAATTTCACGCAAGGGGAGCGACCCCTTAGGCAAGGGTCGTTTCCCTGGGGGGCAAATTTATTTTAGGCCATTTCTGCCACCCTGGGGGGCAGATCAGCCTATTTTGATTAGGCCAATCTGCCCCCAAGGGGGGCAGAAACCACTGGGCACCTGGGATTTTTTTTTGCTCCAATGTCACGCTGGGGAGCGACCCCGTAGGCAAGGGTCGCTCCCGGAGAGGGGTTGGGGGGCAAATTTATTTTAGGCCATTTCTGCCTCCCCTGGGAGCAGATCGGCCTATTATTAGGCCGATCTGCCCCTGGGGGGGGGAGCAGAAACCTCTAGGCGCCAGGGCAATTTTTCTTTTTGTGTTTTTTTTTTGTTTGTTTGTTTTTTTAGAGATGGGGAGCGACCCATTAGGCAAGGGTCGCTCCCCTGAGGGGCAAATTGTATTTAGACCATTTCGATTTTAGGTCAATCTGCCCCCAAGGGGGCAGAAACCACTAGGCACCGGGGATTTTTTTTTCGCGCCAATGTCACGCAAGGGGAGTGACCCTGTAGGCAAGGGTCGCTCCCGGGGAGGGGGTGGGGGGCAAATTTATTTTAGGCCATTTCTGTCCCCCTGGGGCCGGCTGAGCTAGACGCCAAAATCCACAGGTAGGCACTTTGCAAAAAACACCTCTGTTTTCTGTGAAAAAATGTGATGTGTCCACGTTGTGTTTTAGGCCATTTCCTTTCGTGGGCGCTAGGCCTACACACACAAGTGAGGTACCATTTTTATCGGGAGACGTGGGGAAACGCTAGGTGGAAGGAAATTTGTGGTTCCTTTCAGATTCCAGAACTTTCTGTCACCGAAATGAGAGGAAAAAGTGTGTTTTTGGCCAAATTGTGAGGTTTGCAAAGGATTCTGGGTAACAGAACCTGGTCAGAGCCCCACAAGTCACCCCATCTTGGATTCCCCTAGGTTTCTAGTTTTAAAAAATGCACTGGTTTGCTAGGTTTCCCCAGGTGCCGGCTGAGCTAGAGGCCAAAATCCACAGGTAGGCACTGTTTTCTGTGAAAAAATGTGATGTGTCCACATTGGGTTTTGGGGCATTTCCTGTCACGGGCGCTAGGCCTACCCACACAAGTGAGGTATCATTTTTATCGGGAGACTTGAGGGAACGCTGTGTGGAAGGAAATTTGTGGCTCCTCTCCGATTACAGAACTTTCTGTCACCGAAATGTGAGGAAAACGTGTTTTTTTAGCCAAATTTTGAGGTTTGCAAAGGATTCTGGGTAACAGAACCTGGTCAGAGCCCCACAAGTCACCCCATCTTGGATTCCCCTAGGTCTCTGGTTTTCATAAATGCACAGGTTTGGTAGGTTTCCCTAGGGGCCGGCTGAGCTAGAGGCCAAAATCTACAGGTAGGCAGTTTGCAAAAAACACCTCTGTTTCCGGTCAAAAAATGTGACGTGTCCACGTTGTGTTTTGGGGCATTTCCTGTCACGGGCGCTAGGCCGATACACACAAGTGGGGTATCATTTTTATCTAGAGACTTGGGGGAACGCTGAGTGGAAGGAAATTTGTGGCTCCTCTTCGATTCCAGAACTTTCTGTCACCGAAATGTGAGGAAAACTTGTTTTTTTAGCCAAATTTGGAAGTTTGCAAAGTATGCTGGGTAACAGAACCTGGTCAGAGCCCCACAAGTCACCCCATCTTGGATTCCCCTAGGTCTCTAGTTTTTAGAAATGCACAGGTTTGGTAGGTTTCCCTAGGTGCCGGCTGAGCTAGAGGCCAAAATCTACAGGTAGGCACTTGCAAAAAACACCTCTGTTTTCTTTCAAAAAATGTGATGTGTCCACATTGTGTTTTGGGGCATTTCCTGTCACGGGCACTAGGCCTACCCACACAAGTGAGGTATCATTTTTATTGGGAGACTTGGGGGAATGCTGGGTGGAAGGAAATTTGTGGCTCCACTCCGATTCCAGAACTTTCTGTCAGCGAAATGTGAGGAAAATTTGTTTTTTTTAGCCAAATTTTGATGTTTGCAAAGGATTCTGGGTAACAGAACCTGGTCAGTGCCCCACAAGTCACCCCATCTTGGATTCCCCTAGGTTTCTAGTTTTAAAAAATGCGCTGGTTTGCTAGGTTTCCCCAGGTGCCGGCTGAGCTAGAGGCCAAAATCCACAGGTAGGCACTGTTTTCTGTGAAAAAATGTGATGTGTCCACGTTGTGTTTTGGGGCATTTCCTGTCACGGGCGCTAGGCCTACCCACACAAGTGAGGTATCATTTTTATCGGGAGACTTGAGGGAACGCTGTGTGGAAGGACATTTTTGGCTCCTCTCAGGTTCCAGAACTTTCTGTCACCGAAATGTGAGGAAAACAAGTTTTTTTAGCCACATTTTGAGGTTTGCAAAGGATTCTGGGTAACAGAACCTAGTCAGAGCCCCACAAGTCACCCCATCTTGGATTCCCCTAGGTCTCTAGTTTTCAAAAATGCACAGGTTTGGTAGCTTTCCCTAGGTGCCAGCTGAGCTAGAGGCCAAAATCTACAGGTAGGCACTTTGCAAAAACACCTCTGTTTTCTGTCAAAAATTGTGATGGATCCACGTTGTGTTTTGGGGCATTTCCTATAGCGGCGCTAGGCCTACCCACACAAGTGAGGTATCATTTGTATCGGGAGACTTGGGGGAACATAGAATAGCAAAACAAGTGTTATTGTCCCTTGTCTTTCTCTACATGTTTTCCTTCCAAATATAAGAGAGTGTGTAAAAAAAGACGTCTAATTGAGAAATGCCCTGTAATTCACATGATAGTATGGTCACCCCGGAATTCAGAGATGTGCAAATAACCACTGCTCCTCAACATCTTATCTTGTGCCCATTTTGGAAATACAAAGGTTTTCTTGATAGCTATTTTTCACTCTTTATATTTCAGCAAATGAATTGCTGTATACCCGGTATAGAATAAAAAAGCACTGCAGGGTGCAGCTCATTTATTGGCTCTGGGTACCTCGGGTTCTTGATGAATCTACAAGCCCTATATATCCCCACAACCAGAAGAGTCCAGCAAACGTAACGGTATATTGCTTTCAAACATCTGACATTGCAGAAAAAAGTTACGTAAAACGTAGAGAAAAACTGCTGTTTTTTTCACCTCAATTTCAATATCTTTCTTTTTCAGTTGTTATTTTCTGTAGGAAACCGTTGTAGGATCTACACAAATTACCCCTTGCTGAATTCAAAATGTTGTCTACTTTTCAGAAATGTTTAGGTTTCTGGGATCCAGCATTTGTTTCATTCCCATTTCTGTCACTGACTGGAAGGAGACTGAAAGCACAAAAAATCGTAAAAATGGGGTATGTCCCAGTAAAATGCCAAATTTGTGTTGAAAAATTGGGTTTTCTGATTAAAGTCTGCCTGTTCCTGAGAACTGGGAAGCTGGTAATTTTAGCACCACAAATCCTTTGTTGATGCTATTTTCAGGGAAAAAACCACAACCCTTCTTCTGCAGCCACTTTTTCCCATTTTTTTGAAAAAAACAAAATATTCACTGTATTTTGGCAAATTTCTTGGCCTCCTTCAGGGGAACCCACAAAGTCTGGGTACCTCTAGAATCCCTAGGATGTTTGAAAAAAAGGACTCAAATTTGGCTTGGCTAGCTAATGTGGACAAAAAGTTATGAGGGCCTAGGTGCGAACAGCCCCAAATAGCCAAAAAAAGGCCTGGCACAGGAGGGGGAAAAGTCCTGGCAGCGAAGGGGTTAACATAGCTAAATTATGATTAAATACCATTGGCCAGTTGACATACATGAATATACCGTGCACAACAACTTGACTTCCTGATCACTGCCATAGGAACCTCCACAGGAAGGGGGATCAAGTGGGCATGTCAGACACCTCTGGGGTGGGGTCTGATTTAGGATGGGTTGGTTTAGTTTTAGGAGGGATGGACTTAACTGTGGGAGGTATAGACTTCTTCTTGGAGATGATACGGGTATAGCTGGTTCTGTAGGGGCCAGGACAGGTGTGACAGGTGTGGCATTTGCGTCTCTTAGGGGGCTGTGAGGTGAAGATATTGGCTAAGGTGGGTGTGGTGAGAGGTTCTGTGGGTGTTGGGGTATTGTCAGGGGGTCTTGTGTGTTTGTGTGGGGATGGGGCAGTATCTGGGATATGGGGTGTGTGGGGGCTGTGGGAATGGTGGGTGTGTGTGAGTGACTATTGAGTGCTTGCATGCCAGTGTGTCTTGTGGTGCTTGTGCTTGTGTGCTGCTTGTGTGTTTTGAGGTGGATGCATGTGGATGTTTGTATTTGCTTGGGACATGCATGGGAAGAGGGAAATTGGATGGGGAAGAGGTAGGTTGTGTGGGTAGGAATATGGGGGGTGGAAGGCTGCCATCAGAGAGGAGGGCAGAGCCTTTAAAGATCTCTGTAGGCCAGATATGGCACTATGAATGCCTTCCAGGTACACAACCACCTGCTGAAGCTGGCTGCCCTGCACTTATATAGCATTCAGAATGGCAACCTGACCCACTGAGATACTCCTCAGGAGGTCAATAGCCTCCACAAGCAGCAAAGCAGGGGTAGTGGGGGTGGGAGGTGAGGTGCCTGGTGCAAAGGAGATGGCCACCCTCTTGGGTGAGCGGGCACAACCAACTCGGTGAGCAGCAACAGGAAGGGTGCGATGGTAGTGGGGGTGGCGGACAAGTATGGAACAGTTACAGGTCCTAATGGGTCTGCCACCACTAGGCAGTGGCCACTGGAGGAAGAATCCAAAGATGAAGATGTTGATCCTGTGTTCTCCGTGACACTCCCCTCACCCTCCGGGCCACTGGGTCTCTCCATGTCTGATGTTTCTTAACTGAAGGTACCATGACCAGCTGCTTCCTCACTGGCTTCTGCCCTGTCTCCTCTGCTTGCCTCTGCTGAAATTACAAAGACAAATAGGGTCACTGCATGTCTCTAATCACAATTCAACAACAGCTTTGATCAGCAAACATTACCATAATGTACAGTAGCCCCCATCCACAAGCTACAGCATTTGCTACACCATGGATGCATACTACATGAACTGTGACCAGTTGCCCACAGGAAGACGAGAATCACAGACAACTTCAACTGCATGGGTGGAATTATGCAATATAAATACTCATAGAGCAAGTAGGAGACCTTCTTATCTTCTATGGCTTTCCTCATGGAGTATCCCTCAGTATCCTGTTGTCCCAAAATAGTATGGCAATGTCAAGTTCAAGCTCACAGATCCCACACAAGGTCATACATCCAGCTAATCTTCATATACCTAATACCACGCCATGAGGAAATGATGGCCAAATAATCCAACCATGTTGCAGCAAGAACTACATAAGCCGAAAGAAGATGACATGGAAACACCCATGTCACACTGTAAACATGTCCCAATGGTAACTTCACAATATGTCCATTGCCTAAATAGAAGTTGCACTAATTTTGCTCTGATAGATAAACATCTTGCACAGAAAAGTACTGTACACTGGAGACAATTTGGCCAAACTGTTTGGGAGATTTGCCTACAAATATCCACACCACAAAGAATCGGCTAGCCCCATAAAAACTACCTATCTTGATTGGTACTGCTGGGAATACCCTACTCAGATTGCATAAGTAAAAGCCAAAAGTCCATTGAATGTTGTAGATGTTCAGGAAATCTCCAGTACCTGCAGAGGGCCCTTAATATGTTGCTCAATGAGAAGGCCCATTACTGTCCCTTTTTGTCATGCAAACACAGATTCACTTGGATGAATAAGTGTACACAAACACATATGATTCACACGTTCCTGCAAGTCACTCCCTGATGCATGTCAACAGTAATGATCCTTCAGCATTTAACATGTACTAAGCAGTTTGCAAAATTATTCTAAATCAATGGTATGGAAATGGGCAATGTGAGTAAAAACTGTAGCCCTAGCTTTCATGTCCTTCATTGCTTCTGGAATTGTACTTGCCAATTTACATGGAGTGACAGGTGAGGGTATGTGTGAGCCACCAAGCAATAGTGACACACTCCTGTCTGTGGTACCACATGAACTGCAGGCCCATCACATATGTTCAAATTATCAGAACCCCAACCCCCTCCCCTAAAACCTAAACCACCTCAACCTCCAACCCAGATCTTAAACCTAAACCCTGACTCCCTCTCCCCCAAACCCTAATCACCCCGAGCCCCCCACACCACCCCACCAACCCCCCACACCAAAAAAAACAGCCAAAGTCCCAGCCCAACTTACCTCCTCCTTCACCGCGTCGACTCCGACTCCCTTCTTCTGTACCTTAACCACGCATGTACGTGGTTCAGACATGCGTGGTTAAGGTACCAAAACCAGGAAGTCGTGGAAAACGAAAGCATTGTTTCACTTTCGTTTTTCACGACTTCGTGGTTTCGGAGTCGTTGTTCCGGGTGTTTTCCACAGTGATCTTACCAAAATCATTCTACCAAGGGAAAGTATTTCTCTGTGACTGCACCCAAAGGGCAATACATGCTCTGCCACATGTATGATGGCCACCTTCACATGAGAAACAGTAGAGAGGCACGAGCACTCATCACACACTAAAGACAAGTGGCCTGTGGGGGACTGACGTCAATATACTCACTTGAGCAGACACATGGCTGAGTACAATGATCTATTACATCATGTTGTTTGTTGTTAGAGCTGACACACTGAAGACAAGTGTACTTTTGGGTACAAATGGTACACAGAACAACAAACAACATGACCTGATTGATCACTGTACTCACCCATGTGTTGGCCCTGGAGAGTATATTGGTAGTGAACTGTACTTGGTTGTGTCCTAGGTCACTGGGCCAATAGACAAGGCACATTAGCATGCAGCAATTTTCATATCTAAACAAACCATTACTCATCTTGTGTGTCACACATGGCCTATCCCCAATCTTCAGAGGGAGATGGCAGACTCTAACATTTCAACTTGGCAATGTAACAGTCAGGAAAATGCCTATCACTCACCCCTTGTAGCTGCTCTGCTCCCTTCAAATGCCCATCAAGCTTGGGGTAGGCCATAGCCAGAATGTGGGCCATCAGGGGGTCAGGCTTTGGCATGCACCCCACCCACATTGGGAAGACAGCCCCAGCTGGACCTCCATGATCTTTCAGACCCAGCATCTCAGGTCCTCTCACCTCTTACGACGGTGGGCTCTCTGCCGGCTATAGACCCCCAGGGCCAGCACCTTCCGGGCGATGGCTCTCCAAATCCCTTTCTTCTGATGTGCATTGACCTGAATGGATGCAAATGACAAATAGAATGGTTACAATTCCATTTTTTTGTCCAGCTGGTTGTGTCATACACATTTCAGAAACACCAGGCACAAGAATGTTGTAATTGTCAACACACCACACGTGTGAAGCACACATGCTGATAAATACAGGGAGAGAAATATACACTTTGGAGTCATCTGCCGACTAAACCACTACCCTGTTCATGGTCTACACTGACTTAACAAGCCCACTTGCATCAGGCAACCCATGCTCAAGCAACATGTACTGTGATGTGAGCCACAATGAAACACAACACATCATTGTGACCTTCTGAAGGGTAAACTCATTTGGCTTGACTGGATAGACACATTTACATCCAGCCATATTGACTCAATGCATACAGTCCCCACAGGCAACTACCGTAGTACATACTGCACCCTAAGACTTCTGCAAAAATGAAAGGACTGCCATGGCTGGCACGGATTGTCTTTTCCCTGTACATGTGTGGACATGTCGCTTAACCAATGTATTCTCATACCACTTCAGAGTGGGTTTGTGTGGTATGTACTTGTAGCACAGAACACATTTTGTATCGTATGTGGCACTCTTACAGAAATGACATGCTACATACTAAGGTATATTTGGTCTGATTGATTGAATGCAACCAAGCTAATGAGTCACATGTCATGCCCTCCCCTGAATCAACCAACTATCTGCACTGTAGGTTTGTCACTTATGCAATACGCCTGTATGGTACAAATATGTAAAGGTGACAACAGAGCTTTGGGAGTAAGGGACCTGTCAAAAGTCGATGAAACACCTTGCCAATAAGGGTCAGCACAAATATGTACTAGGTCAGGGGGTTACATTAGTACACATTTCTAATGTAGTCAATGTACAAAGGCCTTCAGGCCAAGTTTTGCCACTGAATGGATCTGCAGGTCTACAGGAAGTCGGATTGCTGCTACAGCTGCATAGCCACAGTAACCTCTACCCCAGCCTGGTCTATGCCACATACTGGGAGCAACATTTGACAGGCCTTGGTCTCTTCAGGGTGAGCATACAGAACCTACATGACAGCCACATTTCCACCACTTCCATGCATGACAGTACATCCTGTGCCCATCCTCTATGTGGGTTTAGGGTTGTGTGGCACTGTGAAGGGCACAGTGAGTTTTACATGGGTCTCATACAACAGTTGGGCAAGGCCAGATGTGGGCTGAGTGATCTGTGAGAATATACACATTGCTAACGATATCGTAAAATGACTCAAACAGTATACATACACAGCTTATGCTGTAATGCACATACGTGTTGTTTTACATTTACAAACATCATATCCAAAGATATGTCATTGTTTGGCTGTAAGGTCTCCTTGCCTAGAAATATGAATGCAACAGAAGGTGGATCTAGGGCTCATCACACATCACACAACACAATGGTAATGAGAAATACATAGAATACTTGTCTCCACTACCAGCACCATGTACATCCATGTATGGAACACAAAATGTGACAAAAGATACCTGAAAAGTCTCACTGGTACTCAGAGGCACATTGTAGCCTACGAGGAAGGAAAGGATGGTGCCAAACAGAGTCAAATAAGCCTATGAGGCTCTTAGCTGCTCCTCTGGTAAGCCATAGAGCTGACTACACAGGAGAAGGACCTCTTCAATGAGCCTCTCAGGAGTGAAGGCAGGCGCCCTTTCACCTGCTTGGCAGAACATGATTGCTCCCAGAGGTGCCACACAGCAGCTGAAGTAATGGAGGCATTGATGGCAGCAGTGTCAGAAGTCAAGTGAGTGATTTAGCAAAAGGAAGCATACATGTACACGACATATGCGGTCATCACCGTCGATGGCTGCAACCATTGGCCAGCGAGTGTTCCAGTCACCCACTTAAGCCTATGGCTGTGTCTGCTGTGGTTGAATCCACCCACCGCACAGTCAACTTCTGCCGGCTCCCGAGGGCAGTACCTAATGTCCAGTGAACTAGGTCAGGCATCTGCCATTCTGGTGGTTGTAACTGCTGTGCTGGGCCTTGTTAAATGTGTCACACAATATTTGTGTTGGATTATCTCAAACAATGTAAAGCAGCCTTGTTGTCTAGGTTCTCCCACACAATCACCAGTGTAGTGTGTTGCTGGTCATAGATGGGATATTACGGTAGTGCACTGTCCACCGCCGGTGACGATATTTTTGATGGTCGGAACCGACTGTAAATTTTGAGGGGCACATGCAGAGTGGATAGTTGGGTAATGCCCAAATCCATGTTGGGGACACATGTAGACAACCTTGAGTCTCACATTTAGCCCCTGAGTAGTAGACAGCTTTGATGTGCAATGAGTGTAATGTTTTTCCAGTCAGTAATTCTTTATCACATGATTGTGGTCCTATTCATCATGTATGTGGATGTGGAAATAGTGACAAAGGCTCCAATTCATTTAATTTCACAAATAGATACCCTGGGAGAGGGAGGAGGTGACAAGTTCCAGTGTACAGTACATTGCCAGACCTTCAAACAACCGAAGAACATCACATCATCAAACAGTTCCATCTGAATAGGCAAACTATTGTGGATTTTTTTTATCAGTTGGGGCCACATCTGATGGCTGAAAATACAAATCCAACATGCATACCACCCATTCTTAAACTCATGGCAGTATTACACTTCCTGGCCACAGGGTACTTCCAATTTACAGTGGCCATATCTGGTGTTATGTTGCAACCCATGTTCAGTGGTGTGTTAAGGAAAGTGCTATCAGCAATGATGAAACACCTTGACAGCTATATCATGTTCGCCAGACGTGTGGATTTAGCCAATGTGAAGGCTGACTTCTATGGTTTTTGTCGGCTCCTACATGTGGTGAGAGCCATTGTTAGAACACATATTGCCTTGGCTCCACCGCAGGCCAGTGAACAAGTGTGTCGCAACAGGAAACACTTCAATTCTATCAATGTGCAAGTTGTCTGCTTGTCAGATTGCTACATCTCAAACGTCTTTGCCCGATTTCCAGGTTCAGCCCATGATTCCTTTGTAATGTGGAACAGCACCATACCCCCAGCTGACGTCACAACGGTAACCAGATATGGACTGGCTGATTGGCAAGTCACATCTGTTCTGATTTTGTATGTGCAGTGACAGGTGATACAATCATGAAGTGAGTGACTCACTGTGGCCCTTATGTCTCAATCCAAAACATGAAACTCAGCATATCCAAACCGTCCATGGTTGTTGATGCCACTGAGGAATCCAACTATGCCAGGGGAAGTCCCCTTCAGTGAAGCCCATGGAAGAATATGGCAGGCAGTGGAGAGTGCTTTTGGGCTCCTGAAGGCCTAATTTCACTGTCTGGACAAGACTGGGGGAGTCCTCCTCTACTCATCCGTGAAGGTGTGTCAGATCTCCCTGGCATGTTGCATACTCCATAACATCGCCCTGCGTAGGAATATCCCTTACATCCCAGAGGTGAGGGAGCCTGCGATGCGACCAGGTGAGAATCCTGAAATGCCATATGAAGATGGTAGGGTGAAGAGGAAGGAGCTGACTTGCACAAGATCTCATCAACAGCTTCTTCTCATGAATGTAAGTATGTAATGAGATGTCATGACTTTGACTGTACAATGCACTGTAGTTGTGATATTGCGTGGAATATATTTTTGGAAATAATTAGGGAGTATATGCTTAGGAAAAATCTGCCGAAGGGTGTTTGATAGAGAAGCTTTTGACACATTCACATTTTGATGATGTTGCTTTGTTTGTGTCAGATGTTTCTAAAGGACTTTGTTCTCCAGGCATTTGCTGTGTGACTTGTGTCATGTATATGGTTTCATAACCATACTCCTTGTTTTGTTCTTTTTTCAGGTACCTTCACCGTGGGATCTTCATTTGGACATTTCAGAGTTATGACATTGGCAGGTATATCAAGCTGTTGGGACATACAAAGTGGACATGGATTGTTCCTGGGAATGTATTTCACAAACTTTGGGTGTAGAAGACCTGTGTCAAGACAGATAGCACAATGATAGGATGGAAGTGAAGAAGGCTCAGTTGGACTTGTTCATGGTTGTGTGTTGCCATCATGTGGTCAGTAACAATGTTGTTGCAGGCCATAATCATGTCAATTTCTCTTCACATTGACTAAACACTATTTTAGTCTGAACTGTCTGTGGCTGTTAATGTGTTTCATCATTGTAGGTCAAAGTGCCTGTGGCACATCACTGACATTTGTTTGTGCCATACCACCAGATGCAGAAGCACTGGATTGTGATGACCCTAAGATTAGGGACAGTTGTGCTGCCATCTGTCTGGGTGTTGCAGTATATGAGTTGGCCTTCCTTTTGAGAGCTAGGCGATATGCTGAGGCTGATGACATCAACCATAAACGTTTGCCTATTTAAAAGGACAATGTCTGATATGTTAATTCCTACAATGTTCTGGCGGTGTGTACACGTATATGTGGTGGCCTACACAGTGTGATGTGGTCATGTCTGACTTTCTATGTTTCTGCCTATGTGCTGAACAATGTAATAAAATCTCTTCTGAAGCAAGAAAATTGTATGTATTTGTTGGTGTGTAATGGTTGTAATCCTGAGCTGGACATATTGTACATGCTTGCACAAGTAGCTTGTATCTTCATCGTATGGGTCACATGGTCTTATATATCTACATGTGAATTTTAATACAGCAGGCAATGAGTTTGCGATGGGTGAATTTATTACAATACCTGTACAGAAAATAAATTTGGGACAGAAAGAAACAAAAATGTAAAGTGAAGGGGTCAGTCATGGTGAATGAAATCATTGGAGCAGAGGCCACGCCATTGGAAATCCAAAGTCCTCCCACTCGAACTGCAATGTGATTCAGGATCAGTCCACTGAGTGTATGTGTAAAATATAAAGCAGGGCCTTAAGGAAGAGGTTTCTCGCTGGCAGTGGTAGGTGTCTTTCCGTCTGCACATCCTGGATTCTTGCATGGATGTCCCTACTTGTGAGGGGTGGGGGATCAGCTGCCAATGAGGCAGGGGTGTCCGAGGGTAGTTGTGCCTCTGGCAGGGCCTCCCTTCCTGTGGTTGATGTAAATGTACTTGGGATTGAGTTATTTGGCCCACAGGAAGGGGTGGATGGTGGTGGAAAAGCACTGCCCAGGACTGTGTGGATATCCCTCAGCAACCCCCATGTTAGGGTATCTGTGCTGGGACTGTGGTCATCCATTTTTTGGATCATGTCCTTCTGGTTCATTTCCCAGAGTTCAGTTAACACCTGGCCCATCACACCTTGGGACTCCTGATAGACCCCAAAGACATGGCTGATGGTATCCTGTTCGGCAGCAGCCCCAGTAGGCTCACTCCACTGGCTCACAGCATCCATTCTACACACCCTATTCCCATAATCCTGTGCCATTGGCACATGGTTCTCTCTCTAACTGGGTCCTGGACCTTCAGTGTCAGGAGTGTTGGCTTGCACTTCAGGATCCAGAACTCAGGAGTGGGGAGGCACAAGATGATTGAAAATGTGCTAGGTACACAGGATGGAGGGGGTGTTGTTGCCTGTGGTGTTGATGCAACTAGGCTGGGATGTGCTGCTGTGGGCACAGTGAGACTCACTGTTGCCATTTGAAAAGGTTGCCCATATGTGTCAGGACTATCCTCCATATCCGCAAGTCCAGGAGTGTCATCACTGAAAGCTTCATCCAGGGATGGTGTGTGAGTCTGGTCAGTGGACAAGGTCTGCCCAGGAGCTGTGCCAGTTGTACCTGTTGAGTAAGAGAGTGCATTGTTATTGGTTGAAGTGTGGCATCTACCTCCAAAGGGTTCGTGTTACACCATGTAGAGATATGGAATATTCTTAAATGGTATGTTAGCCTATTGTGGCATGTTACTATGGTATTGGATTATTTGACATGGCATGTGTGAATCTTGCTTAAACTATTAGACTCAAGCAGCTCATTAGGTGTGCTGATCAATTGCACTTTAGATGAGGGAATGAAATTGACATCTTACCAACAGAGAAAGCCAACGCATGTGCATTTCGCCATTCAGAGTCCTAGTTAAATGTGATACAGGCAAACACACACATTTGTTGTATCTGTCTCTGCAGTCATCATGTATACAGTGCTGTGTCAATGTGTTTGCTGCTGCTACCAATCTGCTGATGCAGCTTATGGCCATCGGAATACTTGGAGTATACACTTGGTAAGGTGTCATTCCTATCTTCAATAACTTGGGGCACCAGATCAAAATGGAGCTAGGTAGACAGACACATCTATGAGTTGATCATGATCTGCATATTACTCACTCCCAGGTAAGTGAACTTCATTTGAGCGATCACCAACAGGTACATTTGGGCAAGTGGACACTGAATTGGTGGTTGGAGTTAAATTCACAAGACCTCCTAGGAGTTGCAGTCAGGTTACTCCCTCTGCTTCCCAACACTTGACTAATGGTACACTCCCAGGTGAGTAAACTTCATTTGAGACTTCACTAACAGGTGTATTTGGGCAAATGGACACTGGGCTGGTGGTTGGAGTTACAATCACAGGGCCTCAGGGAGTTGCAGTCAGATCACTACCTCTACTACCCAACATTTGACAAATGGTATTCTCCCAGGTGTGTAAACTTTATGTGAGAGTTCATTAGCAGGTGTAATTGGGCAAGTGAACACTGATGGAGTTACAGAAACAGGGCCTCCTGGGAGTTGCAGTCAGGTCACTCCCTCTACTTCCCAACACTTGTACAATGGCATACTCTCAGGTATGTAAACCTCATTTGAGAGTTCACTAACAGGTGTATTTGGGCAAGTAAACACTGGGCTGGTGGATGGAGTTACAGAAATAGGGCCTCTTGGGAATTACAGTCAGGTCACTCCCTCGACTTCCCACCACTTGGCAAATGGTATACTCCCAGGTGAGTAAACGTCTTTTGAGAGTTCACTAACAGGTCTTTTTGGGCAAGTGAACACTGGGCTGGTGGTTGGAGTTGGGCCTCCTTGGAGTTGCAGTCAGGTCACTCCCTCTACTGGTATACTCCCAGGTGAGTAAACCTCACTTTGTCTGTTTACCTAAATCTCTAAAACCTCACTATTCTTAAATATTACCTTGCTTGCAACTGAATTGTTTCTAGTTCTAAATGGTTCAACATGCCCTCAATATCTCAACTGTCTTTAACTGTATTTACTGTTATTACTCTCTTTCTCTACTGTCGCTTTTGCCTATACCCTGGCTTTAGTATAGTTCTGAATTCTGCAGTGTAAGATCTCCCCAAAATCATATACTTTTTCAGAAACATAAAATTTAATAATATTCTTACTCCTTTTCAATCCAAAATTCACTTTTATATACTCACTAATTTGTTATGTGTGCGTTTTTTGCCTTATAAGCAATGGCAGTTATATTAGGTTTCTTTAATTACTGAATGTCATACTTTACCACTTTTTCTCAGCCTGATTTAGAGTTTGAGGAGGGACTGAAAATCGTCCTAATGCTGTAGGAAATTCTACACATGGAGTAAAAGCCAAAGGAGTTATTTCTTCTACAGTAGTAGTATTATTGTGGAGGAAATGTAGCCATTAGACTGCTATACCATATTTCGAGTTTCCACTAGAAATCGGAGGATTTTTACTACCCTTCAAACTCTAATAAGGCTCCCTGAGTCTTAACATTTAAATTAATATACCATTGACTGTTGTGACTTTGCAGGACAACATTTTGTAGCTAACCTTCTAGGATTCCTGGAGTTTTATAAAAAGTCCACTTCATAATCTTATCCTCACTTTTGGAAATTACATTAATTGGTGCTGCATATTCATGGATTCTGCTCGCTTACTTTTCCACATACGAAAATACTGTTATGGCAGGGCATTCCATGAGATTGCACATGTGGTTGCAGTTTTTACATGTGAAATCATGCAACCTCAAGACAGTTAGGTTCTCTCTCTTTTTTCTACTTTCTCTACACTTTTATTGACATTCGTCAAGCAGAACTTAATTTGTAAAATAATAAGTGTTGGTGCTCAACCGGCGCACAGAGTACTACACGGCGTGGTCTTAAATCCACCTCAGGCCGCTTTGATCCACCTACAGACAATGGGGGACACAGCAAACTGAAAGTGTTCTGAGCACACCATGAAATGCAGTCAATGCCTGTGGGTTGCAGAACAGCTATGTGAACAGAAGGAGGAGGACAGGACAGTTAGGTACATTTCTTTTTATTAAGTACTGGACCCATCGCACAGGAGAGAAAATTCAATAGTCCGAGCCCTGTTGAATACGTGCAGTGCTAAGCACCGGAAACCACTGGCACAAATTAAGCACTGACATCTAGCCTCAGAGAAACGCTAATTGCCTGTACACGGTGGTAGCATTTAAATTTCTATATATAGTTGAATATGATATATAAATTCTCATATATATATATATATATATATATATATATATATATATATATATATATATATATATATCTCAAGCTACATCGAAATAAGACAGCAATGTTTATTTATTTGATTGTTTACATATTCCATGAAATTTTGAAATTTCTGTCTCACATCATAACTAACCACTGAGATACATCCAATGCTTAATTTCCTTCGTGTGTCTACACCTGACCCCGAAAATGACACATATTTACTCTCAGATTCGTACCTCCATTGCACTCAAGCAACATATCTTTTCTACAAAGAGTTCGCCCAGCATCAGCAAACTCCTGCTGTATATACCTTTATTATAGGACCCCTGCCATGCCCATCATCCTGTATTTTAGTGTGTTCTCTTTTACGTTCATCTCTCTATAAGAAGCAGCAAAGTACATGGAAACATGAGATTTCAAGAGCTTGAAATTATGTGGAGAGTGCTGAATCTCCTGTATTTTTTGTTTATGTCGTGCAGCCACTGAAGCAGAAATCCTCAAGAATGTGTCCAAGTGAGGCATATCTACACAAGTTGCAAAATAAGGTTAAAGATAGGTTTAATGTTTCCTTAATTTTTGGAGGAGATATTGATTTTCTTGTTGCAGTGTGCTCCAGCCCCCACTCACCTCTAAGTTGTTTTTTAGGGGCATATTAAGAGATCCTAGTGCCTCCTTATGCCACCTTAACGTCATTTTTTTAATGCTAATGTGGCCCAACTAGGCCAAAATCCCCATGCCTTATATACAAAGTGGTGCAATGCTTGCATTGCACCACTTTGTAACCCTTTGTGCTACATTATGCCTGCACCAGGCATAATTTATGCAAAGGGAGCATTCCCCTGTTAGGGGAGCTGAAAATATGGTGCAAGGAAATCTAACTGATTTCCTTGCGTCATTTTTGTTGGCACTTTTAACGCCTGCTCAGAGCATACATTTAAAGGGGGCACACCATTGTTTACAATGGGCCCCTATGTACTCTGCCGGAGTAGCGCCAAATTTTTGGCACTACTCCTGCAGGGTACATCAATAGCGTCATACAAAATGACACTAACACCCCTTACCCTGCGCCATGCCATGGTGCGCCGTATTTGAAATATGGCACCCACATGGTGGCAGTAGGGGGGCAGTAAAGGGCACAAGAAAAGTGGTGCTGCACCACTTTTCTTAAATATGCCCCTTAGTCTTTTATCTATATGTTAACTGTTTTCAAGTGGGGGCGTGATACTTATTTTCTGTTTAGCAATTCCAAAGTAGGCGTTCTGTACTTTGCACAAGGCTGTGCATCATGCATTCCAGCAGGACACAACATTTCTTGATTAATATGAACTTGAAATAAAAGATGGAATGTCCCAGAGAATAGTTGGCCAGAATAACGTGGATGTAGGCATCTAGTCTGTTTATAAAGTGTAGTGGCCTCATGCAGTGCTTAATTTGTCAATGAACGTGTGCTAGTGCCCAAAGCTCTGCTCATAAACCCATGGCCCTTTCAGTTAAATGTCTGTGCTCCAAATACCAAAGCTGTGTAGCCTTCAATTCACCTCAGGCCTCTTCAATCCATTACCAGACACTCTCTCTTCTTTTATCTCATGCTTGCAGGTTCCTGTGTTCTTTATTTGTGAAATTGTTTCCCTCTTTCTATTCCTTCTTTTTTCTCCTTTGTGTGCTTTTCCCTCTCATGCTACTGGTAAATGTCAGAAGCAGAAAAATAGGTGCTCTTTCAGAAAAATAATTGCCAATGGCCCCCGCCAGCATCCAAAGGCTCAAATTAAGCACTGGCCACTGGCACTGGCCACATCCCAGGCTACTGATAAGAGTAAGGGACCGATTACTGCAGTAGAAACTGTATGGTTCTTCCTGACCGGCAAATCTTTTGGCCGCCCGCACATTTGCGGGTTAAGCATTTGCACATAGGGAAGACCGCTACAGCACTGCCATGAAATACAAACCCCAATGGCAGCAGTCAAGGCCAAAACATATTTCTGAGGGCGAACCACTGGTTCCACTGCTGGTCCAATCGCTATGCATGTTGCCTCTGACATGACTGTGACAGCCAAACCACCACACCTGAGCTGGCGTAAACAGAGGGATAAATGACAGAAACTCACCTTCACTCACCTGTAAATGTACCCTGACTTCATGGAGCCAATGGTGCACATCCGGCCTCTGCTACTGCTGCTGAATGACCGCCGAAACCCACACCGTCATGGATGCAACTGACGTCAAGTCTTCATCTCACCCATATACATTTGCTTTCCACTCCAAAGATGCACAGACAGGTGCAATGTAAGGTCCAGGGTGGCCCTAGGACAAAAATAATATGTTTGTCCCTGTCCAGAACAGACAATAATGTTTACACCTAAGTAACCTCTCTGATGTCTTGCTTGGCCAGCTCACTGTGACACCCTCAAAATTTGCACAGGCTACGTCTAGTATTGTAAACAACAAACCTAAGTAGGGATGTAGCATTAAAATCAAACACACCTTCTATTCTATAGTACTGCACTAACCTTCACACATCAGGCACATCAAACAATCACATTTGGAAAATGCTATCCTAAACAATAAACCTAATAACTGATGCAAGCCCACCATGGAGATACCCCTGCAGAACAGGCTTGTTACAATCAGGGGGCCCCCTGAAAGACTGGGTCCCTGGGCCACAGTCCACTTTGCCAATGCCCCTAATCGTCTCTGTGCACAGTCCCCCAGGCTCAAAGTATAACCAGGACATACAATAGCATCACCAAGTGGCATGTATATGCGTGCAATGTGAAAGTGCAAGATATTTGAACAAACACATCAGTAACTGTATTCCTCACATACAACTAAAGTAGGTATAAATTACACACAAAACAATTGAAATATGTCACAAAAAGAAGACAAAAAGCTGTGACAACCAACCACCCTACAGGTGTGGAGAAATAAATGACTAATTTGCACACAGTCAACACATATCCTACATTCGTCATTGGGAGAAGTTCAAGCCAAATAAGGGTGACAATGCACAAGACTAGCTGAACACTTTACCATTTGAAATACCACATAAAACAATGTCAGGCCCAATGTAGTGACATCACACATTTACATCCATGTAACAGTGTTCCTCAACCTATGTAAGTTATGTACTGGACACAAAAGTCAAATATACAAACCAGGTCAGATTGATCACCATTAACAGAAAAAATAACACACCTGAAGTCCCACACACCAAAGTTACAAAGCAGAGACATTAGGTGGGGCAAGAGCTCTCCTCCATGATGATTGACTGCCCAGAAAGGTACATACCCAACAGTTTCCACTGTTTGTCCCTAAATGGCATGCAGAATGGCAGTCTGACCCATAGAGATGGACCTCAGGAGAAGCTCAATAGCCTCCTCACTCTGTGCCGTGGGTGGTACAGGGGAAGGGGCTGAGGTGCCTGAAGCAAACGTGACAGGCCTTCTCTTAGGACAGTGGGCTCAGCCAACTAGGTGGGGAGCTACAGGGAATGTGCAGATGGAACTGCTGGTGGTAGACAGGGATGAAGATGCTACAGTTCCTGTGGAGTCATTCAGGAGTGTCCACTAGAGGAAGATTCAGAAGATGATGAACTTGAGCTGCCATCCTCTGTGGCACTCCCTGCACCCTTGTGGCCACTTGGTCCCTTGCTGTCCTGCTACTCATAACTGAAACCACTGTGGCCAGAACCTTCTTCAACTACATTGGCGCTATCTCCTTCACTTGACCTGGATGTATCTGAAATGACACCTTAAGAAGGGTTGATAGCATCTGTGTAAAAACACCTGTCCATCAGATTCAACCAGTAACTATTACAGGAGGGCACAGACTACTTCATCTCCTTGGCTCATGTCATCCAACCTTAGGAGGAGCAAGTGCATGCATGCTGGATTAACAGAAAACAGTTGGTCAAAGTGATGTCACAACTCCTCCCCAACCTAGACCAGGTTTTTGCTTATGAACACTCCCTCATCATCCATGTAGTCAGACAGCTGCCCACCTTGTATACTTTGGACCTTATACCATACACTGCAGAACTGATAGCACAAGATATGATGCCTAGCTGCAGGACATCCCTACAGTGTCCACACAAGCCTTAGATTCATTCTAATTCTCATTTTCCTGGAATAACATCAGGATGAGGTGATGAGCAAGTCATTCAGCAAGGTAGATGCAATAAGTACTTGGCAAGGATCATGTCACATGCAAATGCACAGTCCACACTAATTTAATCTTTCTGGAGATACTTCTCAATAGTACTATCAATATAGTACAATGAAAGCTGTACTGAGGTAGCTCAACTACTTATCTCATGGAGCACAGAAAGAAAAGTGGGCTGGAGAGAATCATGGACTAGACATTGGGAGATACCTACTACAAATTCACACATCATAATAGTTCTTAGGGCACCAGGAACATCATCAATCAGTCTGGGAGCTGGTGACAACACTATTCTCAGCTTGCATTTCTAAAATCCCATACACTTTTGATGTTTTTTATATATCAGTGAGTGACAATGACATGAAGAGGTGAACATACCAGGTTTTGATTGGATGGCACAACACTGCACCATTTGAGATATGAAACGCCAATGGCTCTGTAACAATGAGTGCAGGCACTCACATATCACTCCCTGATGCATGTCACCAGTCAATAGATGTACATTCAAATAGTATTGCATGTGAAACAACTCCAGGTAAAGGTACAATGGGTAACATGTAGCCACTATTGATGATGCCAACAGTGATGTTTGCATACTCATGTCACCGGAAACACTACAATGGGGAGTACAGGTCAGTTACTGCAGGGAAAGTGTGCTGTATGCTATTGTCACACAGGCTCTCATTATCCTAATGAGACTACTGGATTTGGGCGGCAGAACACTTGCACTGCGGGGGACTGGGTCTGAACCCACTAGAGGTGACACCTGTCGGCTTAATCTGGGTTTTGTTGCAGCTAACTAGCAGTGCCTCATCTCCATCCAAGAGCAGGGATGATTGGGCAACCGAGCGGATGACACAATTGACTCCTCAGGGAAATCGTGGTTACTCAGATCTCATACGTTTTTCTCAGTTACATTAGTCTCACGCATGCAAGGACAATCAGAGGCAGAGTATAGTTCAATACGTTTTTATTGAAGTAAATGCATCTTAGCTAATAAAGCATGTAATGCAATAACTAGGACGATGAACCATGACAGGATTAAAATTGTGACAAGGACAGTGAAACACAAAAATAACGCTACCATATTGTCACTGTGGTCATAAGAATAGTCCCTACCTAGGCTATGTTAGAGCACAGCATGAATCTGTATGGTGATGTATTGTGGGATTGCTAGTTCCCCTATGCTGTGAATGCTTTGGAGATGGGTGTCCAAGCAGGGCTGGGAGGGCTGTCCATCGATTGATATGGACAGCAGGGCTTGGCTTTGGGGTTCATCATCTGTGTTGGTGCAGTGTATGGGCTGGAGTGGACTGATGTGAGTGAGGATGAGATGGCATGCAGGTATGGGGGATGATAAGTAGTAAATGTTGACTTACCAGTGTCCAGTACTCCAGCAACCTCAGTGAGTCCCTCGGGATGCAGTATTGCCAAGACTTGCTCCTCCCATGCTGTGAGCTGTGGGGGTGGAAGTAGGGGTCCACCGCCAGTCCTCTGTATGGCGAGCTGGTGCCTTGCTGCCACGGAACATACCTTCCCCCGTAGGTCGTTCTCCCTCTTCCTGATGTCCTCCATTGTTCTTGGATGCTGTCCCATGGCGTTCAACCGGTCAATGATTCTCCCCCATAGCTCCATCTTCCCGGCAATGGAGATTTGTTTTACCTGTGCTCCAAACAGCTGTGGCTATACCCTGACTATTTACTCCACCATGACCCGCAAATCCTCACCAGGGAAACAGGGGTGATTTTGTGGGGACATGGGTGTTGTGTGGTGTGTGTTGTGCAGAAGGTGTTAAGTAATGTGGTGGGGTGTGGGGTGCGTGACAGATGAATGGAGGTTTGTGGTGTGTATGAAGTTATATCTATGATTTGTGTGGCAATCTCTTGTTTTTTTTGTGTTAGCAAAAAACGGCGTTGGGTGTCATGGCGGAAGGCGGTCTTGCACCGCCTTGCTATTCCTCATTGGCTAAAATGGGGCTGTACATAGTACAGTATCCAATGAGAATCACCAGCAGCGGTGACAGTGTACACCGCTGCGGACGTGACCACCATTTTCTGACTATAACCGCACTTGATTCCTGACTTTCCACAGGACAACACCTCCACTGCGTGTGCTGCTGTGACCTGTGTCTGGAACCTACCATGGCCCGTGTGACAGGAGAAAGGGCCCCTGCCTTCACTTCTCTGAGAGGTTAGAGCGCCTGGTAGATGGGGTCCTAGCCCTATATGGACAGCTGTATTGGCCTCCAGACCAACAGGTGAGTACACCATGGGTACGTTGCATGCGACAAGGCTGTATGGACATGTGTGTGTGTGGTAGCAGTGTGTCATTTGGGACGGGGTATGGCTGGTGGTAGTGTACATGCAGGGCTCCGGGTGATGTCTGTGCCTAATAAGGGGAAATTCATTTTGTCGGCATATGTGTGACAGGCTGGAATGTATGGTTAATGGTGTTCTCCTTTTTGTGTTTCCTCTGCAGGTCAGCACCCATCGGAAGAAGGGATTGTGGCATGCCATCACCAAGGACGTGCGGAACCTGGGGGTCTATAGAAGGTTGAGCACCCACTGCAGAAAAAGGTGGGAGGACCTGAGACGCTGGGCCCGGAAGACCATGGAGGGGTGTCCATTGGAACCTGACCCCCCTGATGGGCTGCATACTGGCGGTGGCCTACCCAGAGCTGGATGGCCACTTGAGGGTAGTACAGCTCCCACAAGGGGGTAAGTCTAGTGTGTGTGACATCCATCTTTGTTGCCTGGTACGGGATCCTGGTGGTGGGTTTGAGTCAGTGAGTTCCCCTTAATGCAAGCTCATACATTGCTGTGTGGTCCAGCTCAGGGTAAATGGGTGAATAGCAAAATCTGGATAGCTAGGTGGCATTCCATGTCAGACAGGGCTTAGTAGGTCCCAGGAGGGGTGCAGATGGCGGTGTTTGACTCTCATCCTGCTGTGCTACCTAGCCAATGGAATGTCAGTGCGTGCATACTGCTCAATCTTGGCCCCTGTGTGTGATGGTGATGTGTATGCCATCTGTGCTACTGGTACTGTAATTGACTCAGTGTTCCCTTTCTTTCTCACCCCAGTTCCTTCTGTCACCCTGTCCATGTGTGCATTAGCATCATCTACCGGAGGAGCAGGGGCACCAGCGAATGAGGGAACTGCAGCCACGGGACTCTGAAGTCAGAGTCCACCGAAGCCGAGGGGACCAGTGGGACAGGAGGTGAGGGGAGCACCACAGCGGGGACAGGAGGTGACAACACTGACTCTGAAACCTCCTCCAATGTGAGCTCCCTGGTGGTGGTGGACACTTCTGGAACCACCCCAGATACAGGTGCAGCCACCACCCCTGTACCAGCATCACCTTCTTAGTAGCCCCCACTGAATTGCCCGTGCCCGCTCACCCAGGAAGCTGGGTATCTCCTTCGCCCCTGGCACCTCAGGCGCTGCCCCAGTGAGCCCTGCTGCCCTTAGTGAGGATGCTATTGACCTCCTGAGATACATCTCTGTAGGGCAGTCAGCCATAGTGAATGCCATCCAGGGGCTGGCATCCCAGATGCAGCAATGCAATGCCTTCCTAGAGGGCGTTCACAGTGGCTTGGTGGCCCTACAGAGATTGTTTCAGGTTCTGGCCTCCTCTCTGATGGCAGCCAGTGTCCCTGGTCCTACTGTCCTCCCTCCAACTACCACTTCCCAGTCCTAGTCTCCTCAACCCCAACCCATCCCATGCACACATACAGACAAGCATGCACCCAAAACATCACACAAGAGTGGCACAGACAAACACAAACTTCAAGCCACAAGAATTCACACAAACAACAGACAGTTGCACACACAGCAACATCCACTGCCTCCACTGTCTCCCCCTCTTCCTCCTCCTCCCTCACAGTCACATCTGCACTCACACCTGCATTCGCTGCATCAACAGCCACCACCACCATCACCACCTAATGCAGCATACCCACCGCACTTGCAGATACCTCCACAACATCCATCCACAAGTCCTGTTTGTCCTCTCCCACCCTGCCTTCCCCTTCCTAAGAAACACAAACACTCACACCCAGACACCCAACAGCCATCCACCTCACACATGCACACTGTCCATGCACCTGCACTGACGTCCTGCATACGTACACCCCTTCAACTACTCCCTCTACCTCCACTCCCATCCCTTCTCCCACATCCCACCCCAAAGTTACTAAGGAGCTTTTCCTTGCCCATCTTGACCTCTTCCCTCCCCCCGTCCTGCCTGTAGGTGCAGGGTCCCAACTGCCCAGCCCAGCACCTCACCCAACCAGTCTGCCACTGCTCCCACAAAGAAATCTGCTACTGGCACTAAGGGGCCCCTGAGTGGTACAGCAACCACTCCCAGTAAGACCACACCTCTGCCTCAAAAACTGAGGTCTAGGGTGGCAGAACCTAAGGGACAGGGTCAGTGGAGGCACCTCCTAGACCTGGACACAAGTCAAATGACAAAGGCCAAGAGGGCACATCACAAGAAAGAACCCAAGGATCCCACTCCACCACCTGAGGGAAAGGAGCCCTCTCCACCACCTGATGTCAAGGAGCCCCCTCCATCACCTGAGGACAATGAACCTCCTCCATCACTTGAAAGTAAGGAACCCCCTCCACCACCTGAGGTCAAGGAGTCCCCTCCACCACCTCAGGTCAAGGAGCCCCCTCCACCACCTGATGCCAAGGAGCCCACTACACCACCTGAGGTCAAGGAGCCCCCTCCATCACCTGAGGGCATGCAGCCCACCCTCCAGCTACTGTGGCCTAACAATCCCCTCCAGAGACTATTGGGCAAGGAGCCCCCTCCAGAACCAGTGGGTATGATACCCGCTCCAGAGACTGTGGCCTAACACTCCCCTCCACTGATTATTGGCGAAGGAGCCCCTGAAGAGTTAGCGGGCATTATACCCACTCCAGAGACTGTGGCCTAACACTCCCCTCCAGAGACTATTGGGTAAGGAGCCTCTCCAGAACCAGTGGGCATGATAACCACTCTAGCTGAGGTGCCCCCCCACCCATCTTCCCCCTGAGGTGCCTGCCCATTTCCAACATGATGTCCCTGAACAGTGGAGTCCGGATGATGTCAGGAGTCAAGTTGGGGCTTGGACGATGCCATATGGCCCTTTGGAACTTTGGACTGGCCATTGGCCCAATCTGTACATTGACGTCCACATTTTGATTTCATTATTCATTATGGTGGCTGTTGGCAGCAAATTACAATGTTGATACTTCAGATTTTTGTCCTTGCATTATTTGCTTGTGGGTCCTGTAACAGTCGATTAACTCTGCAGCAGGTTATGTGTTCGTGGTGTGTGTTTTCTGTGTGTGTCACTGTCCATTTCCTCCCTCCCTCGCTTCTGTGCTAGGTGGCTGTACTCACTGTTGTTGCCTAATTCGGCGTTGGTGCTCCAGAACGGCCATGGTGTGGTAAAGCATCAGGAAGACTTAGAGTTCCAGTTCCATGGCGGCCGCAGAGTCCTCTGTGTTCCTGAAGGAAAGTCTTTTGTTTTCTGTGATGTGTTTCTGCCAGGCTTTTGATGGCGTTGCTACCGCCCCTGAAATACTGGCAGTTTCTATGCCACAATATGGTGGGCGGAACCTTGACTTCCGCCTGGCTGTAGGTTGCTACCGTCATGGTCGTTGGGGTAACGCCCTGGCGGTTGGTGTGGTACAATAGCTGTCTATGGAGGTCTCACCGCCATGGTCATAATTTGGTGGTAATTACCGCCAGGCTGTTGGCGGTATTACCACCACTTTAACAGTGGCATTCAGTACACCGCCAATGTCATAATGACCAACTATGTGTGCTTTATTGTACATGCACCTTTAAAGCCAAGTCCATTGGCTTGATGCATACGGTCCATACAGCTTGGAAGCATAGTACAGAACATGTCTTAAGACATGGACACTCATGACAGCCCTCCATTCATAACCAGTGATAGCTTCCTCAATGCTGATGTGTGGAAATGTGGACACGTTGACGTAATATCATACTACATCAGTTGGAGGGTGTGTAGTATATATCTACATTCCATAGTTGCCTTTGTTGTGGATGGATGTTAACAAATTTTTGCTACATACTCCAAACCACCTGTGAAGCAATAAATACCTTCACTGAAACTGTGTAACATGTGCACTAGGTTTGTTTTTGTTAATCATTACATCTGATAATTGGAATCCACACCTGTAGGTGTAAGCAGCCTTTCAACATAAAATGTGAAACATTGCCAATGTAGCTAAGTGGAGTGAGGCATCAGGTCAAAGGGGTTACCTCAGTCACCATTCCAGATGTATCCCCTATAAACCCAAACCTGGCTAATAATGTGTGTTCAAATTGTTTTGGTGCTCATCCAGGATTCAGAGGGACAATACTCTTGGCCTCAGTTGAAGTGCCATTCTACCCTTGCCCCAGCCTGGCCCATTGTATTGATTGGTTACAACTTAATCTTATGTCTTGCTAACTTCTGGCAGAGCATATAAGTCCAAAGTGAACCTCATATTTCATGTTTTTCAAAATGACATTTTGCAACTTTAGGTAATTCCATATGTGTGCTCAAGGCTGTGTTGCACTCTGAAAGTATGTCAGCTATTGCTAGTTCTCAGACAACATGTTTTTAGAGTGATAGATGACAACCTGCACCTACCTAACCTCATTCTCAAGAGGTTATTCAAGGATACATTCACAGCTCATGCAGTAAGGGTCAGGCTTGTGTTTCCAGAGTTAGAATACTCTGAATGACACCCTACTCCCAGCTAAGATATACATGCATGTATGGGTACATACCCCACCAATGGAATGTAGGGCTTTCCACTGTTCACACATCCCAATGATGATGTTCAACACACAATGTATGGTGCTGCCCAATCCCAGACATCATTAGCCTATGTAAGGGCCACAATGCTGTAGCCCAGTAATCACAGTGAACAGTTGGTGACAGAGGCACAATGTCACCTGTGGAAAGGAACATTAGGGGTGAAAACTGAGTGACATATGCATGTGAGAGAGTTACCTGTTCCTCTGGTGAGCCATAGAGCTGGCCATACAGGGAGAAGACCTCAGTTGCCAGCATCTCCAGCTCTTCTGCTAAGAAGGCACGGACCCTCCTACCTGCTTGGGTGGACATGATTGCTCCCAGAGGGCCCAAACAGGAGGTAAAATTGAAGAGGTCTTGATAGCAGAAGTGACAGAGGCAAGTGAGCTTTTTTCAAAACCACACCGTACATGTAGGCAGGTAAACACAGTCAGCAGCGTATGCATCCATTGACCCGAGTATGCCACAATCAACATTGTTAGTCTATGGCTGTGTCCGTCATGCACTGATCCGCCTACTGTGTGATCCACTTCCACCAGGAGCCTCTAACACATATGCCCTCATTACAACCCTGGCGGTCGGTGATAAAGCAGCGGCAATACCGCCAACAGGCCGGCGGTAAAGAAAATGGAATTATGACCACGGTGGAAACCGCTGAGACATATAGCCACTTAAACACTCTGACAGCCACAGTGGTAGTAACAAGCACCACGGCGATAACCACCAACATCCAGGCGGAAGACAATGTACCGCCCATAGTATTACAACAGGCCTATCCGCCACCTTTTCCGTAGCGGTACCAATGACATCAAAAGCACGGTGTAAACCGAACCCAGAAGTCAAAGGACTCACCTCTGGACACTCAGGGAATAACCACAATGCCATGGAGCCAGAGTTGTACATCTTCCCCATGCTCGTATACCTCTTTCTGCATTACGAGCAGCAATGCCAGCGAAGACGCCCACGGTGAGTACTGCGGCCTAGCACACAGGGAAGGGAGAGGAAAAAGAGACTGACCCACACACGCAACACACTCACCCCCACCCCCACCCCAACACCATACATACAACCAAATGCAGTAACATTACATATTCACCCCCTACCCCTCAGGAATAATGCAAGGACAAAAATATTAGAAGAAAGTGAGTGTAATACGATAAAATGACATGAATTAGTGCATCAAAATACAAACGTATATACATATCTACAAATGTACAAACACTGCCCAGTCCTCAAAGTCCGTGAGCCACAGCGCCACAACACATAGGCCAAGGCCCCACCTCACTCCTGCAACAACACGGAGATAACACTGCAGGGGCATCAGGTTGAAAATACACAGGCACCTCAGGGGGATGGGGAATGGGAGGGCACTTCAGCCGGAAGACAGTACAACGCTACTGGTCCTGGAGGGGGCAACAAGCCCTGTGCTTGGTCCTGGGGAGTGCAAGGCCACAGTCTCTTAAGTGGGTGGTTTGCCCACTGCTTGGTCCAGGGGAGTGCAAAGCCACAGTCTCTCAAGTGGGTGGTTTGCCCAATGCTTGGTCCTGGGGAGTGCAAAGCCACAGTCTCCCAAGTGGGTGGTTTGCCCACTGCTTGGTCCTGGGAGGGTAAAGCCATAGTCTCTCTAGTGGATGGCTTCTCCACTGGATCTGGAGGGGCCTTGTGCCCAGTGTGCTTTATCCTGGCAAGGATGTGGTGAGTGGATGGCTTCTTCCATTGGTTCTGGAGGGGGGCCTTGTGCTCAGCGGGCTTCATCCTGGCAAGGATGGGGTAAGTGGATGGCTTCTTCCACTTGTTCTGGAGGGGGCATTGTGCCCTGTGATGCAGATCTTGGGGAATGTAAGGCCACAGTCTCTCACCTGGGTGTCACACTTGCAGGGTCCAGGACACAATACAGCCCATGGAGGCAGGACTACACAATGCTCACCAGCGGTGATGGCTGCTCAGTGTTGCCAGTGGTGGTCCTGGTGTTGGGGCTGGCAGTGGTGGGGGAAGGCTCCAGCCCTTCCCCTGCAGCCTCAGACAGCTGCCAACAGGGGCTGCTGCTGCTGGCATTAGTGCTGGTGGCGGTGCTGGCAGTGGTGGGGGGATGCTCCAGCCCATCCCCTGCAGCGTCGGACAGTTACTACTGGGGCTGCTGCTGCTGGTTGTTGTGCAGGTGGCAGTGCTGGTGGCGGTGCTGGCAGTGGTTGGGGGAGGCTCCAGCCCTTCTCCTACAGCCTCAGATGGCTGCACACTGGGGCTGGTGCTGCTGGCAGTGGTGCTGGTGGCGGTGCTGGCAGTGGTGGAGGGAGGCTCCAACCCTTCTCCTGCAGCCTCGGATGGCTGCACACTGGGGCTTCTGCTGGCAGTGCTGGCAGTGGTGGGGAGAGGCTCCAGCCATTCCCCTGCAGCCTCGGACGGCTGAACCACCATGGTTGGTGGTGGGGGCTCCGAATGAGTTCCAGCACCAGGCATCCTGTCCTTCCTGCCTGCTGGTGCTGGCCCCTAGCCCTTCGCTGTTACAGCTGGTGGTGCCTCCTTGCCCTTCCCTCTGGCAGCTGGTGGTGCCTCCTTGTCCTTCCCGTTGGCAGCTGGTGATGCCTCTTTGCCCTTCCTTGATGCACCTGGTGCATGCACATTTCCAGCACTGCTTGCTGGTTCCTTGGATCCTCTCCCACCTACAGTAGCTGTCGACACTTCTGTGGCCATGGACTGGGTGGCTCAGATACTCGCCTGGGTTCTGTCCACCCTGGACCAACGTGAAGGACGGGGGGGAGTGGTAGGGAAGAGGTCAATGGTGGAGAGGAAAATCCTCTTAGGGACATTGGGGTGGGAAGAGGGTGAAGGTTTGGGAGTGGAGGAAGAGAAAGTGGGTGTAGGAGGTGTCTGTCTGCTGTGTTTGGGTGCAGGTGCATGGGCTGGATGCTGTTGTAAGGTGGATGGCTGTTGGGTGTCTGAGTGGTTGGGTTTGTGTACTTTGGGGGGGCACAGACACTGTGGGAGAGGACACGGGGGCGTCTGCATGGATGTGGGGGAGGTGACTGCCAGTGAGGGGGTGTGTAGTGATAGGCGCGCTGGTGATGGAGGTAGTGGATGAGGATGTAGTGCATGCAGGTGTGTGTGTAGACGCTACTGGGAGGAAGGTGGAGGAGGTGGAGGAGGAGGAAGAGGAGGTGGAAACAGTGGAGGTAGTGGATGTTGGAATGTCTGCATCTGGATGGTGTTTGTGTGAGTGTCTGTGGGATGATGTGTAGTACTTGTGTTTGTCTGAACCACTCCTGTGTGTTGTCCTGGGTGCATTCTGGTCTGCCTGTGTGCTTGGGATAGGTTGGAGTTGAGGGGAATGGACTGGGTAGAGGAAGTTGGAGGGGAGAGACTAGAAACAGGGACAATGGCTTCCATCAGAGAGGAGGCCAGAGCCTGGATTGATCTATTTTGGGCTGCAATGCCATAGTGAATGCCCTCCAGGAATGTATTTGTTTGTTGCAAATGGCCTGCCAGCCCCTGGATGGCATTCACAATGGTTTACTGCCCAACAGAGATGGATTGCAGAAGGTCAATAGCCTCCTCACTCAGGGCAGCAGGGCTAACTAGGCAGGGCCTGAGGTGCCTGGGGCGAAGGAGATGCCCACCCTCCTGGGTGAGTGGGCACGGGAAACTTGCTGAGGGGCTGCTGGGAGGGTGATGCTGGTACAGGAGTGGCGGCTGTACCTGTAGTTGGGGTGGCCACAGAGGTGTTAGCCACCACCAAGGAGCTTCCATTGGAGGAGGTATCCATGTCCGAACTGTCCCCTCCTGTCTCCGCCGTGGTGCTCCCCTCGCCCTCCATCCCACTGGTGACCTCACTGTAGATTCGGCCTCCTGGGTCTTGTGGAATGCAGCTCCCTCTGTCGCCAGTGCCTCAGCTCCTCCACCAGATGATACTAATGCACAGAAGGACAGGGTGACAAAACAAAAAGGGGTGGAGAGACAAAGGATACAATGGGTCAATGGATGCTCCAACACCACCATTGGAGTACACTAAACACACACAGGGAACAGCCCTACGCATTAGGCAATGCACTACCAGTTACAATGATAGTCACCAGGCCATGGACAGTAGTACCTAACGCCACTAACAGCATACCAGAGTCCCACAGACCCCTGCCCAGTAGTGAATGCGTACTAGCTTGTTTAGAGGTGGTTCACATCATACCCTGCCCAACATGGAACCTACCCTGCAATGTCCGGCCTGACCTAGGGACACCCACAGGCCCACATCCCCCACCCGGAGACCACCACACCACACGCAAGTAGCATATTTGGAAACTGTACTTACCCCCTAGTGGCTGTTGTGATGCCCTCAAGCACCCATCCAGCTCCAGATAGGCCACCGCCAGTATTCTGGCCATCAGGGGGGTCAAGGTTCGACGGGCACCCCTTCCTTGTTGGGAGGCCATCCCCAGCTGGGCCTCCGCCGGTTTCCTTGCCCAGCATCTCAGGTCCACCCACCGTTTGCAACAGTGGGTGCTCCTCCTTCCCCCAGGGTCTGCACGTCCTTGGCGATGGCACGCCACATACCTTTTTTCTGATGGGTGCTGACCTGCGGAAAAATACACATAGAATAAAGGTATCAGTCAGACCGTCCGGCCTGTTACACTCATGTCCCACCATAGCCCTCCCATTCCCTTACGCACAGACATTGCCCACCAAACATGCAGCATGATGTCCAGGACCCTTCCACCAACCCCCCCATACGAGGTCCTCACACACAGCACACCATGCATTCATGCCCCGTGCATCGTGCTCACAGTGTACTCACCTGCTGGTCTGGAGGCCCATACATCATTCGGTACTGGAGTAGGACCCCATCAACAAGTCTCTACAGCTCTGCAGCGGTGAAGGCAGGGTCCCTTTCCTCAGTGACAAGAGCCATGATTGGTTCCAGACACAGGTCAAAGCAGCACTTGCAGTGTAGGTCCTCTCCTCCGGCGTACATCACCATTGGCCACTGTAACCCATAGGGCCCAATGGGATTCAATGAGGAGTTGCACGGCAGTTTTCGACTGCCTCCCACAATGGCCCACAACTTCAGCGGAATTACATCATTTCCACGTGTCCCTCCATACAGGACAGGCAAACATAATTTCAGGGGGGGGGGCATGCCATGTCACCGAACTGTGTCACAGTACACATATGCACCATTTGGGCCTATACAACAATCATGTGTTACAGTCACAACATGCAATGCAGTTAGGGTTTTGAAATATGGGATACAGACCAGCTACTCACCGTTTGCTCTCTAGATTGCAACCGCTGTGGATGAATCGGAGATGGAGACATCCCCCGTGTACAGGCCCCTGGTGGAGTTGGCAACAATGGAGGACAGGCACATTATCCTCACCTACAGACTTGACAGGGCCACAATCACAGAGATGTGTGCCCAATTGGAACCTGACCTGATTTCTGCTATCCGTCACCCCACTGGGATCCCCCCTCTTATGCAAGTCCTATCAGTGCTCTATTTCCTGGCAAGTGGCTCCTTTCAAGTGACAATGGGATTGGCAGCAGGAATGTCTCAGCCAATGTTCTCAATAGTGCTGACAAGAGTGTTGTCTGCCCTGATTGAACACATGCGCAGCTACATCGTTTTCCCCCAGGTGGAGGATTTGACCACAGTGAAAGCAGATTTCTATGTAATGGGACATATCCCCAACATTATTGGGGCAATAGATGGTACACATTACATCTGTCCCCTTCCCCCTGGAGAAATGAACAGGTGTTCAGAAAACGAAAGAGCTTTCACTCCATGAATGTGCAGATAGTGTGCCTGGCGGACCAGTACATCTCCCATGTCAATGCAAAGTATCCTCAGTCTGTGCATGATGCCTTTATCCTGGGGAATAGCAGCATCCCATATGTGATGGCTCAACTCCAGAGGCACCGGGTGTGGCTAATAGATGATCCCTGGTTCCCAGTGGATGTTGGTGTATGGGTATGGTGTGGGCCCTAAGGGTTAGTGTGTGTCTAACAGTTGTCCCTCGATATTTGCATGTAACTCTGGTTACCCCAACCTCTCATGGCTACTGACCCCTGTGAGGAATCCCAGGTCACTGGCAGAGGAAAGTTACAATGAGGCACATCGGTGAACAAGAAGAATAATGGAAAGGGCATTCGGCCTCCTGAAGGCCAGGTTTCGTTGCCTCCGTCTAATAGGAAGATCCCTGAACTACTCACCCAAGAAGGTGTGCCAGATCATTGCGGCATGCTGTATGTTGCACAACCTTGCCTTACGTCACCAGGTGCCTTTTCTGTAGGAAGATTAGACTGGAGATGGGCGTGTGGCAGCAGTGGAGCCTGTTGACAGTGAAGATGAGGAGGCAGAGGATAAAGACAACAGAAGTGCTATTATAAGACAGTACTTCCAATGACACACATGTAGGACACTGTAATTACGCTTTGCATTGACAGATTTGTATTTGACATTGTCACTGGCAGGCTGATTTTCCCACTTCCATGGCCACTTACTGTACCCTTTGACATCTCTATTTTCAGATATTTGTGTCCCACTATCGCTCCTGGTGTGTTGACTGCAGTCAACTACATGTCATTCCTATGAATGCAATACTGTGCAGTTATATTGCAGTGTTTAAAGCTTGTTAAACAAATACATGGTTATATGATCTGACAGATTCCATACATGCTTTTTTTTCAAATGGTGTTTATTTCAGTGCTTATGAATAGAGGGGGATGTGCAATGGGCTGGGGTGATGATGGAGGAAAGTCCAGGTTGTAGTCCAGTCTATTTGTATCACAGGTGCATTGTCCAAGGGGGCATATGAAGTGGAGCAATGGCATTTCAAGGTGGACAGGGTAGCAGAGTGGGACAACAGGGTGACATTCAGGAGAGTCTTATTTTCTGGTGGGGGTCTTGGCAATGTTCTCTGGCTTCTGCCTGGATCGCAGGGACCGTTTGCGGGGTGGTTCTCCTTCTGCAGGGGGTGGGGTGCTGCTGGGCTGTTGTTCCTGTGGCGGGGCCTCCTGTCCACTAGCGGCAGCGGAGGTGGAAGGCTGTTTATCGGTTTGACTAGTGTCAGGGGCCCGGTAGCATGCCACTGCCTCCCTCATGGCGTTGGCCATGTCAGCCAGCACCCCTGCAATGGTGACCAGGGTGGTGTTTATGTTCTTCAAGTTATCTCTGATCCCCATGTACTGTCCCTCCTGCAGCCGCTGGGTCTCCTGCAACTTGTCCAATAACTGGTCCATCGTCTCCTGGAAATGGTGGTATGCTCCCAGGACGTTGGTGAGTGCCTCCTGGAGAGTCGGTTCCCTGGGCCTGTCCTCCACCTGTCACACAGCAGTCCTCCCAGCTTCCCTGTTGTCCTGTGCCTCTGTCCCCTGGACTGTGTGCCCACTGCCACTGACCCCAGGTCCCTGATCGTCCTGTGTTCGTGGGCCTGGGGTCCCTGTAGTGGTGAACACACTGCTGATTGACATGTCCTGGGGACAGAGGTATGGGCCCGCTGGATGGGTACTGTACTGGTGTTTTCTGAGTGGGAGGCTCTGTGGTGGTGTGGGGCTGTGCCTGGGAAACCGACTGTCCATAGATCCCTGATGGGCCAGGTTGGTCATCCAGATCCAGGCGTCCAGAGCTGCAGTCATCACTGTGGGCCTCTTCTGGGGATGGGCTGGAAGTTTCTGGCACCTCCTCTCCAGGGACTTTGGGTGGGGGACCTGTGGTGATTGTAAATGCAGTGTTAGTGTTTCTCTGTGTGTCATCTTGTGCATGGGTGTGTTGCCCTGTATGGTTGTTATTGCCCTGGCATATTTGTCTTTGAGTGAGTAGCTATTTGGTGGGCTAGGTGATTCTCTCCAGTGTGCATGTAGTGTTGATAGGTGTCCATGCAGGCCTTGAGGAGTGTCCATGCATTGGTATTATGCAGGGCTTGGTATTGGGATGAGTGGGTTGTGATGGTGGGGTATGTGGGAGGTGGTGAAGTGATGGGAGTGAGGGTGAGGGTGGGGGTTTGTGATGGCATGCAGGTAGGGGGGGGTGATACTAACAGAGAATTGAGTTACCAGAGTCCAGTCCTCCTCCTGCTCCTACCAGGCCATCAGGATGCATGATCGCCAAGACTTGCTCCTCCCATGTTGTTAGTTGTGGGGGGGAGGTGGTGGTCCACCGCCAGTCCTCTGTACAGCAAGATGGTGTCTTGCTGCTGTGGAACATACCTTCCCCCATAGGTCGTTCTACCTCTCACTGATGTCGTCCCTTGTTCTGGGGTGCTGTGCCACGGCGTTGACCCTGTCACGATCCTCCACCATAGTTCCATCTTCCTTGCAATGGACATCTGCTGCACCTGCGATCCGAATAGCTGTGGCTCTACCCGGATGATTTCCTCCACCATGACCCTTAGCTCCTCCTCTGAGAACCTGGGGTGTTGTTGCGGTGACATGGGTGTATTGTGAGTGGTGTGGATGTGCGGGGTGCTGTGTTGGGGTGTGTGATGTGGGGTGTGTGGATGGTGTATAGGTGATGGTGGTGTGTGTCTGTGGTCTTGTCTGTGGTCTTGCTATCTCTTTTGTGACACTTGTTTGTAATGGTAAAGGTTTGTGGGTAGTGTGGGTGTGTGTTTTATAGTGGTGTGGGTGTGTGGTGTGGTGTGTGTATGTGTGTCAGGTGTGTGTTGTTCAGATTGTCCAATGTGGAGTTATTATGTCTGAGTGTGTGTATTTTGAGCTCAGCGGTATGTACAGCCAATGGTTTAGCGCCATTGAATGTGCACAGCGGGGATCCGTGGGTCATAATGCTGCAGGCGCAGTTCTGTTGGTGCAACGGTGTGGGATTGGATACTTCCAGTTTAACACTGACCTTTGGGCTGGCGGACTTGTGTGTGTGGCTGTATAGTAATGGATTGCTATGTGTGGGTCATAATATGGGTGGCGGTAATCCACTGCGGCGTCGGTATGTTGGCAGCAGTCAGCATGGCGGTAAGTGGGATTTTCTGCCAATGTCATAATGAGGGCCATAATGTCCAATAGGTGAGGTCAGGCAGCAACCATTTCAGCGGCTAAAAATGCTGTAATCCTATAAATGACTTTTGACAAGGATATTAATGAAAACTTTCATGTGTGTGGCACGTTAGTGTGTTCGTTGGCTTGATTAGCACTGTACGCTGTTGTTGACGGTATGCTCCCCATTCCCAAATATATAAAACATATGATTTTTGAAAATTATCATCACTGTTATATATTGTGACCATCAATGGGCAACCGACATGCCAGGGCAACAATGGGGATTGTTAATGGATATTGTACAATATACAATTTAGATGAAAATGTCTTCTTGAAAATCGGAAAGTGTTATGTACTATCACATTATTTTTCGCTACTTTTCATATACATTATTGTAGACACTGTGACAAATCTTCATATACTTCTTCCAATCCACATAGGTACCCTGTGAGAGGAAGAGGACAACAGTCTCCTGTGTACCACCCATTTCCAGACCTCGCACATTGATAGAAAGGACCATCATCTACAAGTTTCAACTGAATAGACAAACCATACTGAACCTAGTTCATCAGTTGGAGCCTGATCTTCTGCCTCAAAACACCAATCCCACATGTGTAACACCAATAGTGAAAGTGATGGCAGTATTGCATTTCCTGGCAACAGGTTCCTTTCAGTACACCGTGGCAAACTGTGGTGATATGTCACAATCAATGTTCTGTTGCGTGCTAAGAGATGTGCTTTTAGCAATGATGTGAGACCTGGACAGTTACATTCTGTCCCCCAGGTGTGAGTATTTAGTTAATGTGAAGACTGGACTATATGAACATGTTGTTGGCACCCATATTGCCTTAGTAGCACCGGATAACAGGGAACAAGTTTACCGCAACAGGAGGAACTTTCATTCTACCAACTTCCAAGTTTTCTGCTTGGCTGATCTGTACATTTTCCAGCATCTGTGCCCGCTTCCCTGGATCTGCCCATGATTCCTATGTCATGCGGAACAGAACTTTACCCCAGCTGATGTCATAACTGCAAACGGGGAGGGCCTGGTACGTTAGTAATTATGATGCAAGCTAACTTTGTGTGGGTGATGTAAGGTAGTATAAACAGAAACTGTGTAACTTATTGTTGCACCTCTGACTATTTTCCATCTAGGAGACTCAGCCTATCCCAACCAGTCATGGTTGTTGACCATGCTTAAGAATCCTACAATGCAAGGGACAGACCTCTTCAATGAGGCCCATAGAGGCCAGATTCCACTGTCTGGAAAAAACTGGAGGAGCCCTCCTCCACTCACCTGGGAAGGTCTGTCAGATGACCGTGTCCTGCTGTATGCTCCACAACCTAGCCCTGATATCGCAGAGGACGGAGAGCCTAAAGTGCCACCGGGTGGGGATCATGGAATGCCAAATGATGATGATAGTGTTAAGGAGGAAGGAGCTGATGCAACAAGATCTCATCAGCAACTTATTCTCATAAGTGTAAGTATTTTGTCAATATATCATGATTTGGACTGTGCCGACTACTGTTGCAGTGATGATGGAAGGAGAATGTCGAGGTGAAATATCATGGAGGGCAAGTTCAAATTAAACCTGGTTGAAGGTGTTTGTTGAGCAAGGAATGAGAGATGGTAAAGAGTTGTGTGTTGTGTTGTTTTGCTCATTCAAATTCGAATGGACTGTGTTCTCAAGGATTTGTCTGTCTTAAATGTCTTACCTCTATAGGTTGTCAGATAATTGCCCTTTCTATTCAATTTCAGGTACCGTCACCATGGCGTTATCATTTGGACATTCCAGTGTTGTGACAATAGTGGGGATGTGGTGCTGTTTTGATGTAAAATGTGGACAATGGTAATTCTGTGGTATGACAGAGACAGACTTCGGATGTAAGAATCTAGGAGCAGGACAGCTTACACAGTGATATTTTGGAGCTAAGGTATAAACCATTGGACTTGTTCCTTGTCATGTGGTGGACATAATCCATGTGTGTGCCAACATGTGCTACAACAAGAAGTTGTGTTGAAGTCCAAACATGATAATCTCCCTCAAGATTGCCTACATCTTTATTGTGTGTGATGTGTTTGTAGCTTTTTATTTGTTTCATCCGTGTAGGGTAAGGTGGTTGTAGCACGACAAAGAGATTTGTTGTTGACATTTCACACAATACTGGGAATGTGGATTGGAATGGTCCTGTGATCAGACAATGTGGCACTGTCATATGTAAATCTATTGGGGTCACTGATGAGGAATTCCTTCTGTGGACTAGGTGATATGGCTCCTGCTGGTGACAGAAACCACTTTAAGTTAGCCTATTCACAATGAAATGGTCAGATGTGTCCCCTCCTTCCATGTTGAGGATGTATGCACAATAAATCATGGCAACTGGTATATACCATTGGTGTCTTGTCTGATTTGCTATGTGTCTGACATGGGGCCTGCCTATTGTTGCTGCAATGTACTTAAGCTGGTATATGGGTACACACATGTATGAATTTTTGGGTGAGAAATTATTGTGCTCCCTTAGCTAAACCTGGGATATGTCCAACATATCAATTCTTACATAAATACATATTTATATCATTTTCAAGTTCATGTCGCAGTACATGCATACAATTGCTAGTCGTGTGAAAGATAATGGCAGGAAATTAGTCTAATACAATTTTTTTTATTTAAGTGAACATGATAACTGAAACATTGGGTATAACAGAAAAGAAAAGAGAAGAAGTCAGTCATGGTGGATAAAACCATAGTTTGTATTTGCCAGAGTATTTAGACTTCAAAATACGGTTGCTGTCAGAAAGGTGTATGTGTCCAGAAATAGACAGTACAGGGTGAATGTGTAACAGACACTGGAGGAAGTTAGGTATGCAGTTTCTTGGTGGTGGAGGTATTGACATGCCCACCTTCTAGTAATTTTCTGGGAGGCTCACTTGCCAGTGCGAGGGGGATCCACAGCTGCAGAGACAGGGGTGTCTGATGGTGTGTCGTCATCTGGCAGGGCCCCTCTTCCTGTGGCTCCTGCAGAAGTAGACAATCCTGATGGAGTTGGACCACAGGTATAGGTTGATAGAGCTGGGAAAGCCCTGCACAGGTATGTATGGATGTCCATCACCACCACTAATAAGGATCGCATGTTAGTTTTGTGGGCCTCGATCAGCTGGTGTATGTCCCTTGCAGCTGCTTCATCTCCCTGAGTTCTGTGAGATCATAGCTAATCATGCCTTGATACTCCTGATAGGATCCCAAAACTTAGCTGATGGTGTCCTGGGTGTGAGTGTCTCCTGTGGGCTTACTGTGCTGGCCCAGAGTTACCCTCCCACAACTCCTCCCACCAGGAGCCAGTACCTTTGGCCCAGAGTGCCCACTCCCACTGGTTCCTGCCTGCTCTGTGACTGGGGTAGAGATTGTCATCAGGATCCAGCAAGGGGGGGCACACGATTTTGGTCACCATTATGGGACACAAGTTGTGGTGGATGATGTTAGCTGAGTTGTAGCTGGTGTGAGAGGTTGTGTTGTGGGCAAAGTGACACTCCCAGGCTGACCAGGTGGGCCAGGTCTGTCATCTGCATCCAGATCACCAGAAGTGTTGTCATCCCTGAAGGCTTGGTCCAGGGACTGTGTGGGTGTCTGCTCAGTCTGCATGGGCAGACCAGGTGTTCTGCCCGATATACCTGTTGTGAGATGGAGAACAATGTTGGAAGTGTGTTGGCTACATCCTGCTCTTTTGTGACACAGTGAGTACAAACCTAGAAGAGGAAAAAGGTAGAAATTCCTCTAGTGGTATATTTAATTGGTCTTAAACTTGTTGTAAAGACATTTGTAGACATAAGATTAATGTACTTAGTTCATGCAGCTCATTGGATGTCCTGGGATGTTTGCCCTTTGTACTGATGTCTGCACATGACATCTCCCCGACATTCTAGCCAACACAGTGGAGATTTACCATTTTTATCTGACCATTTCAAAGGCCCAGCTGTGTACCATGGAGGCAAGAGCACAACTTGTTTGCATATTTCACATCACTTAACATGTGCCCAGTGCTGTGACAATGGTTCACCTGTAATTAGTAGAGCACTGAGTTGACTTCATGTCTAGCTAAACTTTGGCCCACACACTTGTTAAGCTGTCATCAGTAGGTTCAATTGGGGGGACCAGAACAACATGAAGCAGAGTAGGCAGAACTTTCTTTGAGTGGAACACTGTCTGTTGATTGGTCACTCCATGTGAAGAGGTCATCAGTTGTGATATGTCAGACAATTGGGAACGTTCATGATCATATTTGCTAATGTTTAAAGTTACAAAAACAGGGCCTCATGGTACTTGTAGTCATTTCAATGTCTTCTTGCCAACACTTACAAAATGGTTCATGTAACATTTCTGTTCACAAACTGCATTTGGGATGGACCTTCTAGTTAGTGATTGACACATATGATCACTCCTAATTTGTGATTTTCTTTGTGGGACTACACTTACAGACTCCATTGCAACAAGTGGCTTTTGATGGTAATTGATACATGTCATCCCATCTGCAACAAAACACATTGGAAATGATAAGACAAGCTCTCTCTGCTACTTTGTGTTTTGCATGTTGGAAAAATAGGTGGTCAACAAATTTGCAGAGTTTGGATTGGAGACTGATAGGATGTTGAGATTGGGTGACAGTTAGTGAGCTGTAACTTTACAGAGTTAACTCGTCCAAGTATTCCTTCCCAGCCTCCAGGATGCAGGATGGCCAAGACCTTTTCCTCAACCATCTGATATGGTTGCTGGGAGGCCCACCACCAGTTCTATTGACCTCCAGTTGCTGCTTGGAGGCCAGGGGTGCACCTTCTCCCTCAGGTCATTCCACCTCTTCCTAATTGTTTCTCCTGTGTGAGCAAGGTGGTTCCTACTATATTCTGGACTGCGTCTCCCTTTTCAGACTGAAAGTTGTATTATGGGCTCCAAAGAATTGTGGCTCTACTCTGATGATTTCTTCCACCATGACTGCCAACTCTGCCTCCGAAAAATATGGGTTTCTGTCCCCTGACATGTCCCCAGGATATAGTGACAGTGCAACAAAAAAAGTGAAAAATCTACACAAAGGTGTGAAAAAAAGGGTGCTGGCAATGTGTGTGGTGAGCAGTAATAGGGATGCGATTGGAAGAAAGGACTGCTTTCTCTCACCAAGAAGAGCTGTCAGAATGGGTGTGCTGCAGTGGAGTGGCAAAGGATCATGGTGTGGAATGGGGTGTGCTTTACTGTGTGATTTTCAGGTGTTTCCACTTTGCAGTGGGCCATCAGGTGTGTTGTATTTGTCTCCATGGAATGGCCATTGTGATGCAATGCTCAGCGTGTACCGCAGTGGTTGACCGCTGTCAGAGGCGGCAGCCAGGGGCCTGCCAGTGCCGCTATATTTTCGAAATCTGGTCGGCGGGAACATGCTGCACTGATTGTGTCAGACTATGTATGGCCAACATTGCAGTCGGCTGCTTCGCTGACAGGCCACACTCCATCAGCATGTCGACATTATGGGCTGCATGCATCGTTACTGGGTATGCGGAAGACAGCCAACTTGTCTGTATACTTGGGACCACCGCCGCCACTTGAATTTGGGCCCTAATTCTAAGGATGTTGTGTCTAAGAATTGGAATCAGAAACTTAGAAAATCAGTAGTGTAGATGGATCTTTAAGTTTGAAAAAGAAAGTCCTTCATCAGTGATCTCAAACTTCAATCGGAAAGCAATCAAGAGACCCTAATCAGGCTGATTATGTGAAGGGCCTAGAAAGAGTGAGGTGCACCTGATGTCAGTGAAGGTGCATAATAGCCCCAAAGGTGGCAAACACACCTGGGATATGAATTAGCATAATATCCTTAATATTGATCCCACAGAGTTGCACCTGTCATTTTTAGAAGATAAATGATATCCCACCACAGAGAATATATTTTCTGTAGCTTTTATTACAGAAATACTTCAGGTTTACACTTTGGGTAGCTGACAACAGCAGAGAGGTAATGTACTGTTAAGTTAGAAGGCTTATCAAAGGTACCACTCGGAGTACTGGTAAGTCAGAAGGTTTATCCAAGGTACCAAGGTTGGGGAAAGAGATAGTTAAACCCTGAACATGAACATGAAGGCCCAAAGTGACTAAGGCATTGCAAAGTGCTAACCAGATGTAAAGCAGCACAAAGAACTTGCTATTCAGTGCAAAAGGTCTTTTGCTCTGGGAAGGTGTGCTGTTCAAAGTGAAATAATGTTTGTGCCACCTGGTATCTATTTGCTTGAATGCAGCTTACTGGGATTGATCAGTGCAAACTACAATACGTCTTAAAGCAAAGCAAAATAGACTAAGACAGTCAGATCAGGCTTTCCATAAAAAAGTGTGCCTACATAAGTAGGCGCAAATAAGAGGAAATGTTCTACATTTTCCAAAAAGTGAGACATCACAAATTTGCTGCAACGCATAGCACACACCCAATACAATGGAGACTTCAGAGGAAATTTTACTGAAAGAGTATGTATGCCTCTACTACAAATTATATGCTCAACCGGACACATGTCTACACTACGATAAAAGGCTGTGCAGCTGGAAGAATGAAATGAGTGACAGGCCAATCTTAGTAGATATGGTTCTGCATGGTCCTTTCCCACTATGTCAATGCAGTACAACAATTTGGATGCTTGCTGTACTGCGTGAAACATTGCAAATCTGGGCCTATATCATGCACCCAGTTTAAACTGGTGGTTAAAAGTTATGTAATCAGGAACTTAGAAGTGTTGCTCTCTGTAACATCACTGCCTCTGTGATAGAAAGAGCCTTAGTTGGTCTTTTCACCAGAGTTAGGTTTCTCAAGAGGATTCTGTGTAATAACGGCATCAACATTATGCCAGTAAAAATGAAATTTATGTGTAATAATTGCAATTTGGTTTACTCATTTTCACATATGTTAACTCATATGCCAATGAGCTCTTTAGAAGGAACAGCAAGATCATAAACATGTAAATAAGTGATTGTAAGCTAAGGAACACTTAAAAAAAAATGATGTAGCCTGATGGTGCCTTTTGTTTGTTTATATGATGGTACCACAGAAGGGAGTGGGATTTATGGTTCAAATCTGTTTATTAAGGTTTATCATTTAACAATTTAGCTCACCTATATACTGGATGCTTGTGAGGAAGGGAGTAAAAGAGGGCAGAGAAGCTGGGGATGGGGAAGTTTAGGGAGGGTGATAACCTGGAATTGGAGGAGGAAGGTAGGACCTCTATGGAAGCACTGCCATATAAGAACAGTTGAGATAGGGTACTGCTTTGGTCTACTGATAGAGGTGTCTTGAGCCTGTCCTAGTCAGTGCATAGCAGTAGTGTTCTCAGAAGCTGTGAGCCACAACATTTGTAGATAAATGGGGCATGTGAGTTCTCTTCGTCCACCAGACATTTTATACAGGGTGCCCATGCCTTGTCAAACTGCAGAATCTTATTTTCTAGACAGGCCGTTAGTTTCTCTATCGCTACCAGGTCCCCTAGTCTATGGAGCCAGTTCAAGTGGGCAGGAGTTTTATCCATTCTCCAGTTAGAAGACAGAACCTATTCAGTCACACAAAGGGCTAGAATTATGGCCTTTCATTTATGGCAGCATAGAGGGTATGTCAGAGCTTTGGGCAGCCCTAGCAGAATGTAACTCGTTAAGTGTGATAGGTCAGTGTCAAAGACTTCATTGACTTCTCTCAAGACCTCTGTTAGACCTGGCAATTCTTGGTGTGGTTTCCCTGTACTTTTTACTTCTGACCTCCTGTTTTTGGTTCCTGTGCTGTAATTCGTTTTTGCTGGATTTGATACTCTGGGCACTTTGCCACTATTAACCAGTGCTAAAGTGCAAGTGCTCTCTGTCTAAATGATATTGGTAATTGGTTTATCTATGATTGCCATATTTGATTTACTAGTAAGTCCCTAGTAAACTGCACTAGAGGGGCCCAGGGACTGTAAATCAAATGCTACTAGTGGGCCTGAAGCACGGATTGTGCCACCCACATGTAAACATGACTCAGATCTGTCTCTGCAGTGTTTGTCTGTGCAGTTTTTAACTGCAAGGTCGACCTGGCAAGTGTACACACATGCCAGACCCAAACCATCCCTTTTACTATATGTAGGTCACCTTTAAGGTAGGCCCAAGTTAGCCCCATGGGCAGGGTGCAGTGTATGTAAAAAGCAGGACATGTGCTGGTGTGTTTTACATGTCCTAATATTGAAATATTGCTAAATTCATTTTTCACTATTGCAAGGCCTATCTCTCCCATAGGTTAACAAGGGAATTGCCTAGAAATGCCTTCTAAGTGTAATTTCCCATTTGGGAGCAGATGGGGTTCTTGAGTTTGGGGTCCCTGAACTCACAATTTAAAAATACATCTTTCAATGAAGCTGGTTTTTAGATTGTAAGTTTGAAAATGCCATTTTTAGAAAGTGGGCATTTTCTTGATTAACCCTCCTCTGCTTCTGCCTGGCTACTGCATACACACCTGGGTCATACTGACAGTTGGGCTGTTTGTGAAATCTGTCTAGACAATGACACAAAGGGAGCTGAGGTATGTCCTGCATTTCCTGATGAGTCGTCCTGGGCTAGAGTGGAGGGAGGAGCTGACACCTGCACTTGAAAGGGATGTTCCTGTCTTCTCACAATACAGTCTCCAACCTCTGAGTGTGTGTCTGGAGAAGGGCAAGGAAGTAACAGGATCTTTTGCACTACAAAGACTTTCCTTTTGAAGTTTGCCTACTTTACAGTAAAGGCAGGAAGGGTATAAGTATTGGACCCAAATCCTGAGACTTTTAGATTACTTCTGGATCAAGAGGAACCTCTGCCAAGGAGAAGAGATTGATGCTTGAGGCCGACCTGCCACTCTGCCTGTTGCTTTGCTGTGCTCGCCTGCTGCTGCTGCTACTGCAAGAACTGGAAAGGACTGGACTTCCCTTTCTGAAATCCTGCTTGTGAAGTTTCTCCAAAGGCTTGGACTGAGCTTGCCCCCTGTTCTTAAGTCTCAGGACCATCAAGAGGTTCATCTGCCAGCACCTGGACTCTCTTGCTGAGACCTCTACCCTGCCAAGTGGTGCCGCATCTAGTCCCTGGGCCCTTGAAATGAGAAGCTGGTGAACCCATGGTGAGAATTGACACACTGGAGTCTAGTGCAGGAAAATTCGATGCAGCACCTACATCACGGCTGAAAAAATGATGCAGCACTGGTGAAATTGACGCATCACCAACTCATCACGGATTCTTCACTGCTGTGCATTGGGATTTTCCACGCATCAATGGTGGACGTCTAATTCTACAGTATCACCATACGGACCTGAGGCTGCAGGCCTAGAAATCAAAGCATCACTCTTCTGTGAAAAAAAGATTGATGCACGGCCTCATTTGCGAGTAAGGAATCGATGCATTGCTTGCTTGCTTTTCAGATGCAGCACCTTGCCTGTGGCTTTATTTTTGACGCTTGCAAGGTTCTCTGTGTTAAAACAACGCATCCATTGATTCTTATGGATTAAGACTCTTTTGACTTTACAATTCGATATCTTTACTTGTGTATGTTATATTTTTGTAGCTTTGGTCTTGTTTGATTTAGATCAATATTGCCTATTTTTCTTAACTGGTGTGGAGTCCTTTTGTGGTGTTTTCACTGTGTTACTGTATGTGTTGGTGCAAATACTTTGCATATTCCCTCTGAGATAAGCCTGGCGGCTTGTGCCAAGCTACCAAGGGGGTGAACAGGGTTACTCTGAGCTGCGTATCTCCCTTACCTTGACTAGAGTGAGGTTTCCTACTTGGACAGGGTGTAAACTGACTGCCAACTAGAGACTTCCTTTCTAACAACCTCCTCCAGTATTGTTTCAATTTGGGACAGCTCCACTAGAGGTGGGTTAGGGCTGTAGTCTTGCCACAGTTATGGCAGAATTTGTCTGAGGTTCTAGACTTTCCACATCACCACCTTGGTGGAGATGTAGTACCAATACTGGATGATCTTCATTAGGGTCCCTTTGTCAGATGATCTGCAGGCAGAGGTGCAGGTTGGGGGCTACATTCAGGGAAGATGGGGCTGTATTCAAGAAAACAAAAGTGTCAGAGAAGAGCCTTCTATTCTTGAAGCGGGTGATTATCCATTTCTCAAAGGGCATCAAATGCCTACTGGCATGGGAATGGTTGTATGAGTCAATGGTCAAGTGCACAATGGTTTAATGTCTGGCTTTCTCTTGGTCTTGGAGGTCATCTTTTGCTTGCAGCTGTGTGGATGACTGGAGTCCAATGTGATAAAAACAAGTCACCCTGCTACTGTTGGATCGAGGAAGCTCCAGTGCTCCTCTATGAGGGATCTAGACCATTCCACCATATACTGTAGCTGTTCCACCGTGCAGTAGTTGTGTAGTGTGTTATGCCTTGCCTGCCATCGCTTATGGCCAGATACGCTCTCTTCCTCGCCATCCATCGTTTCTTGCCCTCCCTGATGAAGCTCTCCATTAGGTGTTTGAAGTTTGGCCAGGACGTTAGGGAGGTGGCTGTAGGAGCAGGGTTTACATACCATGTAGGATTTGAGGTAGGAGTGTCATTTTGACAGTTGCTATTTTCTCCAACCACAAGAGGCCTCTGGACCGTAAGGTCTGTAGCACTGCCCAGACCATGGCGAGAAGGTCTGCATAGCTGTGCTCAACTGTTTTGGTTAATGAGAGGCAGAAATGAGGCCCAGGTGTTGCACTCAATATTTGGCCCATGCAGGTGGTTTGATTGTTCCAAATACTTCCTGTTGTCTGATGGGGTAAAAGGTTCAGGATCTGAGACTTTTGTATTTTAACCTTGAGGCCCGATACCTGTCTGAAAGCTTGCGATTTCCTAAGGAGGGTGGGAACTGAGGTTCAGGGTTGTGATAAGTCACCAGGACATCATCCACATATATAGAGCAAGTTTGTGCTGCAGCTCTCCCATCTGGATGCCAGTGGATAGCGGTTGTGCGTAAATCAGTTCAGCTAGTGTGGTAGTGAAAATTCTGGACCCGTGTTATAAACGTTGTCGTATCACAACGATTTTGGTATCAGCAGACCGGGAATGATTAGAATAGTATGCACAATCATTGTATTCATATTCGGGTAACGAAATCACCCGAATATCAGAGTTTCCGTCCTGAACCCTCGTGTTCCATTTAAACGACAGCCATCTTATGATTGCCCTCACATAGGCCAATGTCTAATGCTGAAAACGAGTCTGAAGGACACGTACACCTTTGCTGACTCCTCTTTGACCTGGGCCAGCTGACTCCACTGCCTGAAGCCAAACCTGTTCGGCCAGTTTCTTTCCCAGTGGCCGAATGAGATTAGTATCAAGGCACAACACATCATAAACCTTTCATCACACACAAACCATGCCTAATCTTACACACACCTGTCTCTGTTTCTTTCTTTATGAGTTGCTTTACAAGGAGGAGGTGCCCGTTTATATTGGGGGTCCGTCGATATCTGATGAAAGTACTAAGCCTTGCCGGGTAATTGATTGAGGGCTGGACAAACTGAAATATGGGCTTGTCATCATAAACCTGCTATTTCTTTGTAGTGAAAATATGTGAATTGTCAACTGTAAAATAAGGAATGTTTGCCTAAAGCATAATATTTTGTATAAAAGAGAAGGTTAGCTTGGAAAGGGAGCAGTCTCCTGAGAATATACACTGTGTTGTACTTCTAGGATACCTGTTACTGGCTTCAGCCAATAAACAAGATCTTTGACTTCACCAAGAAGACTCTGTGTTTCTGTAGTCTGAAACAGGAAGGACTCGAATTCTTAGGGTGTGTTCCCTGGCACTGCTGGGTTCTGAAAAACCCAGTACTTCAGTTGGCGCCCAACGTGGGGCGATTTCAGCGGTACCGGTCCAAGCCAGAGGTTCGTGAGGAGCTTTGTGTGAAAATTCTAGAGGAAGGCCGCCACTTCATCGACCCCTGTATGTCGACGTGGTCCGAAAGTCTTTGCTGCGAGGTTCCCCGCTTTCCGACGGCTACGAAGGACTGCTGCCCTGACTATCGCCCTGTTTTGGACCCTTGATGATTTGGTACAGCGAAACGATAAACGAGTCTTCTGGTGACATCATCGATACCTCAGTTAAGTATAAGTATCACCTGAGTTCTTGTTCAGTTCTGATGGAGGTTGAAGACAATCCGACCCCACCCTGAAACTGCTTGTTCCAGCACACTAGTTTTTAAAACAGTGCACTAAGAACAGAAGCTCAAGGGAAGGGGGGAAGTGGATAAAATAAAAAAAAGAGAGACAACACCGTTCTTGCGTTTCCACTGTTAAAGTGCTGCACAAATCTGCGGCCCTTTCTGACTTCTGTAGAAACTGGTGCCTAATGAAACATAAACAAAGAACAGATAAGTGCAACCTATTCCTAAATGGGTTCCTGACTATCCCTTTATTTATTGGAAATTCTCTTCTAAAAGTACCTCTTGGATCCTGGTCTCTAGTTTCCAGGTTTGGAATGTGTTACTGCTCTGGGATGTGTTTTCTATTACTGTTAAGCTTCTAAAAAATTAAACAAATACCGTTATCAGAATTACCAATATCAAACATTCATCATAATATAACTAAAGCCTAAATTCCCAATAGCAGACTCACTTTTCGCATATTTCCAGAATCTTTTATAAAACAAATACTGTACTTTTACATCAAAATACAGCATGTAATTTGTGCAAGTCCTTGATTTACTGTTTTCCTTGCTGTCAATGGTTTCCACTGTTCGATTCCCAAAAGTTCCATGAAAAAAAACAATGTCCGCTTCACAAAGTCCTGCAAAATAATCCTGCAACAAAGAGCCTTAATCACAATGCTCGTGGATGGCACTTCGCCTCAAACTGTCTATACACGAATCCAGAAATTGCCGTCAAAGCTCCCTCAGGTAATAAAAAGTTTTGCACTTACTTGTTGCTGGCAAGAGATACTGATCAGTCTAACCTTGTCTTCTTTCTCTTTTGCAGGTTACTCGTAGGAGAGAGGCTGAGGCAAGGAGGAACCGGAAACCGGAAGAAGGAAGAGCCAGCTGCTGCGCCAATTGAAGTCAAAGAAAGTCTGTAAAGAGCAGGAGTGCCAGCGCCGAGGGATCTGTTCTCAGATAAGCGGGAGATAGACGAGCACAAGCACTGGGTGAGGCTCGGGGGATGCCTTTTATAGACAGGGCTGGGTGTGGTTCGAAGAGCTGGGTGTGGTTTGAAGGGCTGGGTGTGGTCCTCACATGCTGCACATGTTCTTGGAAGGTGTGCAGAGCTGGGTGTGGTTTGAAGAGCTGGGTGTGGTCCTCACATGCTGCACATGTTCTTGAAAGGTGTGCAGAGTTTCAGTTATTATGCAAATGAGTTGGATTAACACATGGCCTAGGGAGGAGTGTTTTAAAGAAGCCTTGGTAAAAGCAAGGCCCAATGTGTAAACAAAACAGCACATTAAACAACATACACAGAAGCCTAGGGGGGGGGAAGGTGAGATAACAAGAAAGGCTTTGAATAGTAAGTTTAAAAGGGAGCTATTACAGAACCCACTAGTGCAGTGAGAGGGGACATGCTCTTTGCTGTGTACAAACCCTAACACCCAGTCCTTAGTTTGGTTCTTAGTTTGGTATCCCCTTGGGATCTTTGATTTGGAACTTGCAAGTACCAAAGCCGAGGGATTCGTGTATTCACGAGACTATCGTATTCGATAATCCTTTGAAGTTTGAAGCTAGACTAGAGAGCGAAGATGCCTGGTTTTAGCAGATATGGAAATTTGTTTTGTCTTGGTTATAATAGGGATTCCCGATTGGAGGACTCGTGTCCGGTTCCTCCAATTGGAACTCCAACCTATGAACTATATGTGAAACATGGCATAGGCCCCCTCACATATAATGAAGTATAGATCCGATACACCAGGAAAGATGGAGTTTTGAAATGGCCCCAATATGGTAGTTTTGACACAGAGATTCTGAATAATCTGGAGGTTAAACTTTTTAAGAAGAAAGCCCGGCCGGCGATGTTTGACTCTTTCCGCCTATGGCGTAAAGAAGCCAAACAGAAGGAAATTAAATTAGCAAAGAGAAATAAGAGGGAAGAGGGTATCTCGATAATGCAAGCTGCCATGCAGTTTAAAGATGATGAAGAAGAACAGATGAATGAGCAGTTGCACAGGCAACGTAAAATGGTGACCGATAAATGTTATCAAGTTTTTCCGCTTCTTCAGCAAGATGCAGCAAAAGAACTTGAGAAAGATCCTTTAATGTCACACTTGTTGAGGTGGCACTCCCTTATGCGCAGAATGCTACAGCACCTCCGCAACCTTTAGCTGTGCAACCTCCGGTTATTGTGCCTCAGGTTCTTCCACAGCCGCCAGCTCCTTTTCAGTTGGCTCCTACTACTATGGCGCAGCCCCTTCAAGGGCCGCCGACTTCGCTACCTGCTCCATCTGTACCTCCTGCGACTTTATGTACTACATCGACTGCCTCTTCTGGTGTTCTTCCTGATACTGCCTCTGCGTCTGCTTCTGCGTCTGCCTTGCCTCTCTCTGTTTTTCCTCCTGTTCTTTCATCAACTTCTCCTTCTGTCCGACAGTGAATGACAGATACTGTTGCCAGCCTTATATTTCCTCTCTTTGGGTCGTCTGGTGTGACCCCAGATTCGGAGCGTAAGCAGTCGCGTAGTCAACTGCCTAATTCTCAAGAGCGAGAAATGTTTGACCGTATGGCGCGTAAATGGGTTGTTTACCCTTTAAGATACGATGTAGAGTCTGTTATGGATGTCTTCCGTCAATGGGGAGCACCAAAACAAAGATACGTTTTTGAGAAAATGTGTGCTTTCCTTTGTGAGGTATTGGAAGATAATGATTTGGAAACAAATCCGCCTGATTTGCGCCGTGTACGGTTTGAGTTTGCAAAGGGCACGATTGTGGGTTCGGATGTTGAGACAGCAGTTGCGACGTTGTTGTCCTTTAGGAATAAGGATCCTTCTCAGTCATTGTTCCAACATGACTCCTCTGTTAAAAAAAAGGTGCAACAGTACCCAATGAGAGAAGTCCCTCCGGTATGGAAGGACGCCGTTGCGGCTGATGTTGCTAATCAAATTGATGCTGTCCCAGCTCATTTTCAGCGTGTTTGGGTACATGTTCCGTGGAAGCGAGCTGAAGTTTTAGCCCTTAAGCAGACTTTACCTGATCCCCGTAAAAACTCTGCAGGGTATTATAAGGAATTATCACAGACTGCAGACTCATGCATTATGAATTTAGCCGACATAGACATGTTATTTGGGAATGTTGTTCCACAGCCTTTGTGGGGATTGATTCGCCATACAGATCATGCACAAGAGTTAGGTGACTCATGGGCTAATATTAGTGCTGCAAATGATAGACAAGTTGGTGGTGCCAAGCCTGAGCCTTTGGTAGCAGAACTGCCTGCTAGGATCATTACTTACATGAAGACTCTAATGCCTGCGATGCGTGTGAATTGGGATAAATTGTCTGCGTGTAAGCAGAAGAAAGATGAAACAGTGTCTGATTTCTTCACCAGGTTTGAGGAAACGTTTATCGACCACAGTGGTCAAGATATGAGTACAGAAGGTGGTCAACGGTTGTTCGTCGACAAGTTTGTGCACAATTTGCTTGCCGAGCTGTGTAAGAAATTGAAGGATTCAGAGAGTTCTTGGGCCGTTTCCTCTTCAGCACAAATATTGGCTACTGCACAGTACTACGAAAATAGGGATAAAGATGAGAAGGATAGAGCAGACAAGAAAACTAAAGAATTAAAGACGAAGGTTCTTTTACAACAGGCAGGCCACGTGGTGGTCAGAGTAACTATCAGCAACCTCAGCAGTTCCAGAGAAACTCGCAAAGGTTCGAGTTTTCTCAACCACGTGTTCCTGTAGGTCCCAATCAGTGTTCATATTGTAAAGAAGAGGGTCATTTCAAGTATAGTTGTCCTATTTTGTTACAGCGTACGAATGGTGCTTCTGGCGCAAGAGGTCGAGGTGTTCAACAAGCTCCTAGAGGTAGAGGACGTGGAAGTTTCCCCAAGAACACACGTTCCTTTCCGTCTCAAAACTCAATGAATAGTTTTGACCAGCAACATAACGCGTCTGGTAGGACGGCTCAGTACTATGCTGACGACTACTATGCAGAAGATGAGAACCTGGAAGGTAATAATTGCTAGGACAGCCATAGACGAAGAGAGGGAGTTTTTTTTAGTTCCAGTAGATCAGAATGGACCTTATGTTAAGGTGATTACTTCAGGTGTGTCGGAGCCTTTTCTGTTGGATACTGGTGCTACAAAGAGTTCTATTATGCACTCAAAACTCCCAGGCGCACCTTTGTCTGGCGAGATGAATGTTTCAGTAGGTTTTTCTGGCGCCCCGGTTAGGAACCCGATTTCTAGTCCTATGTCCCTTTCTGTTGGACCTTGTGAATTGGAAGCACCCCTTATTCTGACGACAGGTTGTGGTGAAAACTTGTTAGGATTGGATTTGTTGAAAAGATTGTATGCGACATTATATTGTTCTCCTTCAGGAGTACAACTTACACTGGGTAGGAAATTGGTCTCTCCAATGTATTTGTCGAAGGATAAACTTCCGACCGAATTGTCGTTTCTTCCTGATATCATTTGGGCTACTGGTCCTAATGACGTGGGTCTGTTGGAAATACCGCCTTATGTTGTGACATTGAAAGCCAATGTTAAATTACCACGCATTCAACAATACAAGATCTCTAGTGAAGGTGAAAAGGCGTTGCTAGCGATCATTTATGATTTAATTGAAAAAGATGTAATTGAAGAGACAAGAGGCAACGTTTGTAATAGTCCTGTTTTGCCTGTTTTGAAACGTACTGACCCCTCTAAGCCACCTGTTTACAGGCTCGTGATTGATCTTAGAGAGGTAAATAAAATAGTTGTGCCACAGTTTCCAGTTGTTTCTGATATCACTGCCATATTGACTATGATTCCAGCTTCCGCCACCTGGTTCTCGGTGATTGACTTAAAGAATGCTTTCTTCAGCATCCCGATTGTAAAGGAGTGCAGGGATATTTTTGGCTTCAGTTTAGGAGGCCGAAGTTTCCGCTTCAAACGCGCTCCACAAGGCTACTGTGAAAGTCCATCAATATATAGTCAGGCTTTTAAAAACACAGCTTGATGCAATTGTTTTACCTGACGGTGCTACCCTTATTCAGTACATTGATGATTTGCTAGTCGCTACAGATACTGAAGAGATTTGTAAAGAAGCCACCTTGTTGTTGTTGAGTCATTTGTCTGATTGACATCACAAAGTGTCCCTTTCAAAACTGCAATATTGTCGACAAGAAGTGACCTACATAGGTCATCTCTTATCGAAGGAGGGAAGGAAACTGACCTCAGAAAGAATTCAAGCAATTGCAAAATTGAGTGTGCCAAGGACACAGAGAGAAGTACGTGCTTTCTTGGGTATTACATCATACTGCAGACAATGGATACCGAATTTTTCTTTGCTGGCCAAACCTTTGGTAGCATTGACCTATAAAGATACACCAAACCCCGTTCCGTGGTCTGAAGATTGTCTGAAAAGTTTTTCCGAATTGCGTAATGCATTGTGTTCGGCTCCTGTGTTGGGTACCCCCGACTACAGTAAGCCCTTTACACTGTATGTCCATGAGAAAGAGGGTTGTGCATTGTCAATGCTGACACAGTCTTTTGGAGACAAGCAGCGCCCATGCGCATATTTTTCGTCAACTTTGGATCCGGTAGCTAAAGCATTGCCGAGTTGCTTGAGAGCCACAGCGGCAGCAGCTGTTTCTATTCGACAGTCTGCTGGGTTAGTGATGAATAATATGTTGATTGTGATGGTTCCACATGCAGTGGACACGTTGTTAAACAGGACCAAGACACAGCATTTAACTAGTGCTCGACTGTCAGGTTACGAGTTGACACTGTTAGCGAGTCATGTGCACATAAAGAGATGCAATACGTTGAATCCAGCCACGTTATTGCCGATTTCAGTAGAGACAGATGATGTTGAACAACATGATTGTTATCTTAGGACAGAAGAAGAAACGAAAGGGAGAGTAGATCTTAAAGATACTCCTCTTGTAAAGTGTGATGGTACCTTATGGGTGGATGGTTCATGCTTCAAGCTTCCGAATGGTGATACGACTGCAGCATATGCTGTCACAACTTTGCATACGATTGTTGAAGCTGCACGTATACCACATAATTCAGCTCAAGCAGCAGAGCTGATTGCACATACGAGAGCGTGTGCGTTATCGAAAGGAATGAAAGTGACCATATATACCGACAGCCAGTATGCGTTTGGTGTGGCCCATAGTTTTGGACGATTGTGGAAAGAACGTGGGTTCCTGACTTCGCATGGAACTAAAATTCAGCATGGTCAGTTGGTGAATGAGCTTCTTGAGTCACTGACCTTGCCATTACAAGTTGCGATTGTGAAATGCAGTGCACACAAGAAGGTTACTGATGATGTCGGTCGTGGCAATGCATTTGCTGACGAAATCGCAAAAGAAACAGCAAAAGATGTGATGAATCGAATGTATGTTGCAGGCCCCGCAAGATGGGTTGGTGACGTTGGTATATGTGAAGATACGATAGAGGGTGTGAAGTCTCTTCAAGCTGAAGATTCAGAGAAAGAGTTGAGTGTGTGGAAAGAAAGTACGGGTAAATTGGATGAAAATGGTTGTTGGGTTGACTTGTCAGAACATCAGCGATGGTTGTTACCCGATGCGTATGTGCTTGCAGTGGTGACAATGGCTCATGGAATGGCCCATATCAGTGTGAAAGGGATTTGTAAGTTGTTGGCTCCAGTATGGCAAAATGCTGGAATTCCTAAATGTGCAGAGAATGTGGTCAAGAATTGCATGGTGTGTCTGAAATACAATCCTGGTAGGGGAACCCCAACTGCAGCTGGTCATTTTGCACCTCCAACGTATCCGTTCGAGGTTTTGCAGCTAGATTTCATCCACATGGAAAGGTGCAACAATCTGAAATACGTACTCGTTGTTGTTTGTGCTTTTTCAAGATGGGTAGAAGCATATCGCTTAAAAGACAACACTGCCTTATCCACAGCTAAAGCCCTTGTCAAAGAATTCTTCCCTAGGTTTGGAATGCCGAGAATGGTCTGGAGTGATAATGGGAGTGAATTTGTGGGTCGAGTGATGAAAAAAGATGTGAAGGGCTAGGTATCCAGCAAAAATTCCACGCTGCAAATCACCCCCAATCAGCTGGACTAGTAGAGTGCTATAATGGCATGCTAAAACTGAAGTTGGCAAAGATACAAGCGAGCTCTGGTCTTAAATGGCCTGACGCTCTGCTTCTAGCACTCCTATCAACAAGAAGGACTGTGCATTCGCGAGTGGGACTTAGTCCCTATGAAATTGTGTTTGGCCGCCCGGCCAACATATGGGGAGTGCCAAGACCAACAAAATTCAGTGAGATCCTGTACTGCTTGATTATTTGTATGAATTGACGGCTAAATTGCGTGTTCTACACCAACAGGTTCACGATACTCTGCCTCAGGTCTCTGAAGCTCCAGGACATCTTATCGATCCTGGATCATGGGTGCTGATCAAGAACTTCCAGCGGACAAAGAATGACCAGCCCCGTTGGACCAGCCCTTACCTCGTCCTTCTCTCAACAAGATCAGCTGTTCGAGTGGAAGGGAAAAAGAACTGGATCCACGGCGTACACTGCAAGAGGGTCCCTTTTCCTCTACCACATGACCGATGGGTCCAGGAGGGGATCGCTGACTCTGAGACTGAGACTGTGCCTCGTTTTTTGCCATTTAGCAAAGCACGTGTAAAAGGAACAATTTCCGAATGAGAAAGTGACAATAATTTGCAAGAAGCTGTGCCACCGTCAATTCGATTGAACACTACAGAGCCTGAACTCTTGTTCCAGAACCAGACAGTACCTGGAGAAAGCCATTATAATTTGAGACCAAGAACTAAGGACAAATAATTTTTTTCCTGTTCCTTTGCTATTATTTTTTTTTTTTAAAGTGCGGCTCTCTCATCTGAGAAACTTTCTTATTTTTGTTTTTTTCTTTTCGAACCGCCATCCGGGTTCAGCTGTAGGGTCGTGGTTGCCCAAGTCTTTGGAGTGCAGCTGAAGACGTTAGGTCGACAGTTCTGGTCGGTCTAAGGGAGTTGCCCTGGACTGACAGAAGCATTCCCTAGCATAGAACACCCTACCACCACGAGCAGCAATTAGAGAGGATGGAGTTTTTCAAGAATGAGAGACCTGCCAGACAGATGGACTTTAAAGCCAGAATGGGTATAATAATGACAAAGAAACGATTTTTGATATTATGTATATTCATGTTGCTTAGTGTAATGACGTTTTTAATAGGACATGTTTTATTCTCTTTTCAAGTGACATTTGCACCCATTACACAGCCCATACCTCCTTCTACTGTTTCCTCGCATTCTTTTCACCCCCTGCCTGAACACGAGTCTGCCAGAAGATTAGAGTTTGCCAACAATTCATTCATTCAGCTTCTACACCAACACCAATTAGTAGTGAACACAACTAACTGTTGGGTGTGTGGTCTTATGCCCCATACTACTGATAAAGGTATCCCTTATCTGGTCCTGCCTTTCAGCCATAATGGTTCTGTATGGGCATATAGAACGGTGTTTATATACGCGTATGAAGCCAACCCCCTACGTTCTGTGAAAGATAATCCTAAGAATAGTGCTCTAGCTAAGGGTATAGTACATATGATTAGGGAAGATATTTCCTATGAGACTATCCCAAGAGATGAGACACTAGCATATATTGGATGGAACATAACAGGATATGGAGTTACTCTGAGTGGGAACCAGCGAGCAAAGAGATCCTCCCCGATTTGGATTGTACCCCATCAGGGTCACCTATGTCTGCAAGGTAATGGCAAGAATCCCAGAGCTCAGTTAGGGAAAAGTATCTGCACTGAAACATATGTTTTTGCGTCTCAGACTTCTCCTTCGTTCTTAGCAGCTAAGGGTACCTATTTCATCTGCCATAATAGAGCCTATACATGGTTGCCTCCTGACTTCTCAGGCACATGTTTTGTTTCGTTCCTGTTACCTCCCACCTACACGGCCGCGGCAGATTACCATAAGACAAGGATAGTTAGAGGTGTCATAAGTAAAGAAGACACTACAGGACAAGAATTTGGAGATTTCATAAAGGGTTTTCTGCCGTTTTGGGGCCCTATGGTTAACAGCAGGAACATAAGGCAATTGACAAAGGTGGTTGAATCCACGGTAGTTGAAACCGCTGGTGCCCTTAGTAATTTGACTGCTGAGCTCCAGTCGGATCGCCTTATGACTCTTCAGAACAGGGTCGCATTAGACGTCATACTTGCAGACCGAGGTGGGGTATATAAAGTGATCCAATCAAGTTGCTGTGTTTTCATCCCAGATAACGCTCCGACAGTCTACCAGGCCATTTCCAAACTGCATAAGATCTCCGAGTCTATTCACGTGGATAAAGGAGATTGGTCATTGATGGGGTGGTTCTGGGAGCTGATATCCGCCTGGGGATGGAAGACTCTGGTAGTCATTGGGATGATCTTAGCCATTCTTTTCCTGTCCTGTCTGTGTGTACAGTGTGCTCCTGCAATATGTGGCCTCTGTGCTACATCGTGTGTAAGGAAACCTGTATCAAGGGACGAGCTAAGTAATAGGATGATGCTACAGCAATATCTCAACGACTTTATGAATATAGAACTGGACTCAGATTAGCGTGAGTATAGGTTATTGCCTATGTAAGGGCAAAACAAGGGTCTGTGGTACTGAAAATTCTGGACCCGTGGTATAAACGTCGTCGTATCACAACGATTTTGGTATCAGCAGACCGGGAATGATTAGAATAGTATGCACAAGCATTGTATTCATATTCGAGTAACGAAATCACCCGAATATCAGAGTTTCCGTCCTGAACCCTCGTGTTCCATTTAAACGACAGCCATCTTATGATTGCCCTCACATAGGCCAATGTCTAATGCTGAAAACGAGTCTGAAGGACACGTACACCTTTGCTGACTCCTCTGTGACCTGGGCCAGCTGACTCCACTGCCTGAAGCCAAACCTGTTCGGCCAGTTTCTTTCCCAGTGGCCGAATGAGATTAGTATCAAGGCACAACACATCATAAACCTTTCATCACACACAAACCATGCCTAATCTTACACACACCTGTCTCTGTTTCTTTCTTTATGACTTGCTTTACAAGGAGGAGGTGCCCGTTTATATTGGGGGTCTGTCGATATCTGATGAAAGTACTAAGCCTTGCCGGGTAATTGATTGAGGGCTGGACAAACTGAAATATGGGCTTGTCATCATAAACCTGCTATTTCTTTGTAGTGAAAATATGTGAATGGTCAACTGTAAAATAAGGAATGTTTGCCTAAAGCATAATATTTTGTATAAAAGAGAAGGTTAGCTTTGCAAAGGGAGCAGTCTCCTGAGAATATACACCGTGTTGTACTTCTAGGATACCTGTTACTGGCTGCAGCCAATAAACAAGATCTTTGACTTCACCAAGAAGACTCTGTGTTTCTGTAGTCTGAAACAGGAAGGACTCGAAGTCTTAGGGTGTGTTCTCTGGCACCGCTGGGTTCTGAAAAACCCAGTACTTCACTAGAGGCTCCATGTAGAGGGCAAAAAGGGGCAGGAATAAGGGGCAGCCCTGTCACGTTCCCCTATGGACTGTGAAGGTGTCAGATGTGCTGCCATTGTCTTGGATGTGGGCATTTGACTGGCAGTCGCTGCTCCATATCAGTTTATTGTATCTGGGACCTATGCCTAGTTTGTTCTGGATGCTGAACAGAAATGGTCAGTCGACCGAGTCGAACGCCTTTGCTATGTCTATTGACACCTGAACTGCTGGTGTGTAATTTCGTGATTACTTTTCAGTTAAGTAGAGTAGGCATTTAATGTTGTCACTACAGTTCCATTTTGGTATAAAACCCTTAAGGTCCAGGTCAATGAGACCTTCCATATGTGGGCGGAGACTGGCTGCCAATATGCTGGTGAAGAGATTGGTATCCACATAAAGGAGGGAGATGGGACAATACGAGGAGCATTGGGCTGGGTCCTTCCCTGGATTAGGGGTCACACTGATGACTGCTTCCTGCATCATGGCTGTTAGATCTCCTGAGTTTCCAATAGGGTTATGTACATGGGTAAGTATGGAGGCCTGCTGTGTTCCAAAGGTTTTATAGAATAGAGAGTGAACCCATCAAGTCCAGGGGCCTTGTCAGGTTGCAGGTGTGTAATTGCAGCTGCATCTTCATTGGCCTGTATACCGGTCTCCAATGTATTTGCCACCTGTGGTGGTGGGGTGATAAGGCTGATGCTGAAGATGTATCGTTCTGTCTGATATGGGTCTGTGTTCTCTGCTTTGCATAGGGTAGAATGGTACCTTTCAAATGCTGCTATTTCCCTGTCTGCAGTCCCTGTCTGTAGTTCCACATTGTCCATCCTCCAGTCATATCTCTACAATCCTGCCTGCTTGAACTTTGACTCTAAGTTTGCATGCTGGGAGACGCACAGCATTTTTGCCTCCAGTGTAGTGCTTTTGCTTGACGCGTAGGAGTGTACATTAGCTCTGTCAATATCCAGTACCCTGAGTTGTTTCTTGGCCAGGTTTATCTCTCTATGGGCCCTGTGGGCACCTATTCATTGGTGTTCCTCTTCTAGTGCTGCCACCAGGTCCTCCAGGTTCACCAGTTTAGTTTTTCTTTCTTTGTTGTGTTGAGTCAAAAGGGCTATAATAGTTCCTCAGATGACTGTTTGAGGGAATCCCAAAGCAGCAGGGCTGGTATCTCTGGTGTGTCGTTGTTTTGAATATATTGCTGAGTGGCATTCCCTGGATTTCATTCCAGATGGAGTCATATGTAGGAGTTTGTTATTGAGTCTCCAAGATGGGTTGAGTGTGGTAGGTTAAGGGGTCTTAAAGGAGTCTCTGATCATTGCGTGATCCAACAGCGCCAAGATGCCCACCTCTGTCTGCATGATTGCAGCCATCATCTGTCGTGGGGATGTAAGGAAGTAGTCAGGTCTGGTGCACGTCTGATGGAAGCAGAAAAGAAAGTATATGTCTTAGTTGTGGGATGGTGTGAGAAGCAGACCTTGGTTCTCTTGGCCGAGAAAGCCCCTGTTTGCCCTCTCTTTGGTCAGACCTGCCGAACTGTGAATGTTTTACTAAATTGAACCCCCCACAATAAGGTCTTTGTCAAAGGTAGTAATGAGCTGGCTGACGGCTGCAGTGATTCACTGTTCCTGGTGGTCATTGAGGGCATAACATGTAGCCAGAGTAAAGGTGTATACTCCCATGACACCTTGCAAAAAGAGAAGTTGACCTGGGATCTCCAAGAGGGTACATGTGACATAGCCAAAAAAGTTACTGGCTAGGAGAATAGCAACTCCTGTTTTTTTGCTGGCCCCGGAGGACTGTTATAAGCAAGGGAATAATTTGGATCAAAGTCACCCCTAGTCTTTCTTTAGCAAATGGGCTTCCTGCAAGAGACAGATATCATACTCTGAGTTCATCAGCATAGCTATTAGAGCAAGATATTTTGCTGGAGCATTCAGCCCTTTAACGTTGAGGCTCACTGTTTTGACCATGAGGCCACGCAAAAGAGTCTTTAAGGAACTGGAGCTAGAGCCTGATGGTGGAAGGGGTGCAGTTGTTTTTGAAGGTTCCCCCATGCAGCAGTTTGGAGGGTGTTCAATGAGGTCTCTAGGGGTGGATTGACAATATTCAACAGGGCATTAACAAACAACTTGGGAGTTCCCAAGTTGGGAACTGTTTCATCCCTTTGTTGATGTCTGGATCAATGGACAGAGTGATGTATCATACTCTATCTCGTGCACATGCACTCCGCAGGATCCGGGTTATAGATAAGTAGCTGTATTCAGTGGTCCCAGTTTTGAGGTTTAACATGTGTCTCTGGGGTAGGCCAGGGTGAAGTTCAGGCTGCAGCACTCCGGCTATCTGATTCAGTGTTTCGACTCTCCAGTCGCCTCCTGGTGTATGCATTGCAGTAACTCAGTGCGTTCTCACCAGCTTAGAGCCACTGTGGGTGTTTGTGGGTCCTTGACTTGGTGATCCTATGGGCCCTGTGGGTTGCAGCTTGAGTTTCTTATGTGAGGGTGATGTTGGGGAAGCAGGGGACTAGCCTGCATTGCTATGTGGGGAGACAAGACCCAGTATGGTTTGGGCTTCCTCCATAGTAAGAATGCTACATGTTTCTTTGTCCCACACAAAAATCAGTCAAAAAAGATACCCCAGTCTGTACTTGACCCTTTTTCCTGAAGGAAAGTGGTAACTTCGCAGAAGGCTTTGCAGCGTTAGAATGTGATAGGGACAGATCTTGATATAGCCCCACCTTGATATCATCACATAGAATGGGACCTTGGTTATATTCACCCCTCAATGATGGCCTCTCTCTGATTTTAGTAGTGAAGACAGGTCAATATGTCTTGAGGCATTCCAGGTGATCTGGCTGGGTGGTTTTTAGTATATTATGTTTCAAACACCATTAAAAAAGATTACTGCACATAAAAACCTCAACTCTAAAATCATTAAAATTGCAATGTACATGTATCCTACATATTTGTTTACACTTGAGCTCAATCATGGAGGAAATGAGTTGGAAGAGAGTTTTAACAAAAGATCGTTTATGGTGGCCAATGAAAATAAATTCAGGTGGCAAGGTTTTTACAAAAGTGGTGAAAGTAAGATCATCATCCATAGTGAGAAAGAAATATCTATTGTTTATTAGTCCCTGAGTAGAGAGAGATCTATTAATTTAATTGTACAGAGTGGGACCCATTGTGGTGAACACCATATCACTTTGACAGAACATGTTACTGTGTTACAATGAGAATGAAATATTGCACCTACAAATAAAGAAATGAGGATTATATTTGTTTTGCCTCCTATGGAGTACTGCACAAAGGATGGTGAAATATGATGGATTGACCAAGACATTTGAAAGTGGTGTCATAAGAATTTATCATTGGGAATGTGATACTAATTTTGTACTGAAGAAGGGGATTAGCATTATTGGCCACTGAAATGTGTCAAAGAGATATTGAAGACTCAATATACTAGGGGTTCTGTACATATGAAAGGACACCTTGAGATGTACTTAGTAAATGTGTCTAGCTGCAAAGACTGATATTTCTCTCTACAAGTGTTTCCCCTGTAGGATATATCTACATCGTATTTTGTTCTTTAAATGTATACTTTATATGTAGCAAAATCTCTTTTAATAGTGCATATATATAATATACTAAAAGTCATGTACTTTTTCTAAATCTCTAGGGTATATGGTTGTATGTGTTGTGTGCAATACATGCATGAGGAGTGAGAATTTTTAAAAGAAGTAGAGTACACAGGGAATTGTAGTTTTTTTTTACATAAACCTTTATTGTTTTAAGAAACACGTAGAGTGAACAATACAGCAAATAATATCTGTTACAGTTGTCGCAGAAGCATACATGTCAAGTGCTTTACAGTCACGTTGTTGCTAATCGATCTATTAACAATATACATCTTACTTGTAATACATATCATGTGACTTCTCCTCATATTTGCGCTTACTGCCACACTGGTTCCTACAGTCTTACCCATGTATACGCAGTACCCTTAACAACCTGTACAACAACCGTTTACATCCTTAAACTCTGGAGTGTGTATGTCTGGGGTTACGATTGATCA